>NC_052070.1:6006148-6356148 GCF_015852505.1 Tachyglossus aculeatus
GAGAAGCAGCGTGGCTCAGTGGAAAGATCCCGGGCTTTGGAGTCAGAGGTCATGGGTTCAAATCCCGGCTCCGCCAACTGTCAGCTGTGTGACTTTGGGCAAGTCACTTAACCTCTCTGGGCCTCAGTCATCTCATCTGCAAAATGGGGATTAAAACTGTGAGCCCCCCGGGACAACCTGATCACCTTATTATAATAATAATAATGGCATTTATTAAGCGCTTACTATGTGCAAAGCACTGTCCTAAGCGCTGGGGGGGCTACAAGGTAATCAGGTTGTCCCACGGAGGGCTCACAGTCTTCATCCCCATTTTACAGAGGAGGGAACTGAGGCCCAGAGAAGTGAGAAGCTACGTGACTTGCCCAAAGTCACACAGCTGACAAGTGGCGGAGCCGGGATTAGAACCCATAATAATAATAATGGCATTTATTAAGCGCTTACTATGTGCAAAGCACTGTTCTAAGCGCTGGGGAGGTTAGAAGGTGATCAGGTTGTCCCACGGGGGGCTCACAGTCTTAATCCCCATTTTCCAGATGAGGGAACTGAGGCCCAGAGACGTGAAGTGACTTGCCCAAAGTCTCACTTGGGCAAAAGAAAATTAAATAAAAGAAAATTAGAAGACAATTGGCGGAGCCGGGATTTGAACCCATGACCCAAGCCCGGGCTCTTTGCACTGAGCCCCGCTGCTTCTCAACATGGGGTTCACGGAATTAATCCCCATTTTACAAAGGAAGGAACTGAGGCCTGGAGAAGCGAAATGACTTGCCCAAGGTCACTCAGCTGACGAGTGGCAGAGCCGGGATTAGAAGCCAATCACGCGCTTAGCACAGTGCTCTGCACATAGTAAGCGCTCAATCAATACGATTGAAAAAAAAAAAAAAAAGCCATGTTCTTCTGACTCCCAGGACCGAGCTGAATCTGCTTCTTAAAATCAATCAATCAATCGTATTTATGAAGAAAATGGAGTTTCTTCCCTGCTTTGGGGGACAAATCTCCCACTCCCACTGGCAAATTTCCCAAACTGACAAAAACTCTGGTTGTCCGTACGGAAACCCAACTGATCGGAACGTGACGGCAGGTTTTCTTTTTATCTATCTTTCTTTAATGGGATTTGTTAAGCGCTTACTACGTGCCAGGTGCTGTACTAAGCGCTGGGGTAGATCCAAGCAAATCAGGTTGGACCCAATCCCTATCCCACATGGGGCTCACAGTCATAATTCCCACTTTACAGACGAGGGAACTGGGGCCCGGAGAAGGGAAGGGACGTGCCCGGCGTCAGATAGCAGGCAAATGGAGGAGGCAGGATTAGAACTCAGATCCTTCTGCCTCCCTAGGCTGAACTCTAGTGACCAGGACCGCGCCATTCCTCCCGATAGAAGCGGCTTCCTCGTCCATAAAGGAGGCCCGGAATCTGCGGATTCCTTGGGCGATTTGACAGAACTGAGGCGGCCTCATCCAGATTTCAGGAATTCTGACCTTTCCCGCAAATGAAGGAGCGCTGAGAGATCCTGGGAATGCTCCCTTGAGGAAACAAAGGATTGAGAGGACCTAAAGGCTTGGCTCCGCAAGTGAGCGCGTCGCCGGATAAGGAAAGGTTGGGTTCTAATGTCACCCCACTCTCCGCCCCATCCCACTGAGCAGCGGGGCTCAGTGGGAAGAGCCCGGGCTTTGGAGTCAGAGGTCGTGGGTTCGAATCCCGGCTCCGCCACCAGTCTGCTGTGTGACCTTGGGCAAGTCACTTCACTTCTCTGAGCCTCAGTTCCCTCATCTGTAAGAATGGGGACTAAGACTGTGAGCCCTACGTGGGACAACTTGATCACACTGTATCCCCCCAGGGCTTAGAACAGTGCTTTGCACAGAGTAAGCGCTAAACAAATGCCATCATTATTTCATTATTTATATGAATATATACGCATATATACATATATATGTACATATACACATATATATACATATACACACACATATACGTGTATATGTATATATACGTATATATATATGCACGTATATGTGTGCATATATGTGTGTGTATATATACATATATATGTATATATGCACATGTATACATATATATGTATATACACACACATATACACATATACACACACATATACACACACACATACGTATATATGCATATATGGGTGTATATGTATAGTGTGTGTGTATATATACACATATATGTATATATATACATATATATGTGTATATATACATAGTGTGTATATATACATGTATATGTGTATATATGTGTATATATACATATACATGTGTGTATATATACATAGTGTGTGTGCACATATATATGTATATATACACATATATACACATATATGTATATATACACATATATGTATATATACACATATATACACATATATGTGTATATACACATATATACATATGTACACACACATATACGTATATATGTATATATATATATACGTGTACACGTATATATGTGTATATATATATATATATAAATAAGACTAATTTAGAACGGCGCTTATAACAGTGCTTTGCACATAGTAAGCGCTTAACAAATGCCATTATTATTATTATTATTATTATCCCACCGCAATTTTCCTTGTCAACGCCGCAGATCGGTTTACCTGGAATACCGAGGGGGCGGAGGGACAGGGACAGCGAAGTCCGGTCGATTACACAACGGGAAAATAATAAACACTCCCGGGCGGGCGCAGTGTGGGATGAACCCCGACCGTTTCGAGGTCAAGGACGTGGTGTTCCCACAACTGGGAAGACCCAGAAAATCGGTCAGGCTCGTTTCACCCCCGGCCTCTCCGGGAAACGAGGAAAACTTCCAGGACTTCCACCAGGGAGAGGCGGAAAACCCACCCCGGACACTAGATTTTGCCCCCTTAAGGGTGGGCTTGCTTCAGTTCCCCGCCTAGCTTAGCGGATGGGGACGAGAGCGGGGAGGAGCTGGTAATTAGAAGCAGCGGGGCCCAGTGGAAAGAGCCCGGGCTTTGGCGTCAGAGGTCACGGGTTCGAATCCCGGCTCTGCCACACGTCTGCTGTGTGACCTTGGGCAAGTCACTTAACTTCTCTGAGCCTCAGTGACCTCATCTGTAAAACGGGGATGAAGACTGTGAGCCCCACGTGGGACAACCTGATCACCTTGTATCCCCTCCAGCGCTTAGAACAGTGCTTTGCACATAGTAAGCGCTTAATAAATGCTATCATTATTATTATTAATAATAATAATAATAATAATAATTACCTGTGGTGTTACATTTCCATTTATCCAAAGACAGGATCGCTCGAGCGGGAGCCAAGAAGGCAAAGGCGCTGGCCTGAAACAGGGGCAACCTGAAAGAGAAGCGAACAAAACATCTGAGCCAATGTCACGCTTGAAATCTATCCAAATTATGGCCTGAATTTCTCTCTCTCTCTCTCCCGCTCTCCCTCTCTCATGTATATTGTGGTATTTGCTAAGCACTTATTATTTGCCAGGTACTGTACTAAACGCTGGGGTACGTACAAGCTAATCAAGTTGGACCAAGTCTCTGTTCCCAGTCTTAATCCCCATTTTACAGATGAGAGAACTGAGGCCCAGAGAGAGTCCCATAGCAGACAAGGGTCAGAGTTGGGATTAGAACCCAGGAACTTAATAATAATCATTGTGGTATTTGCTAAGCACTTACTATTTGCCAGGTACTGTACTAAACGCTGGGGTACGTACAAGCTAATCAAGTTGGACCAAGTCTCTGTCCCACATGGGGTTCCCAGTCTTAATCCCCATTTTACAGATGAGAGAACTGAGGCCCAGAGAGAGTCCCATAGCAGACAAGGGGCAGAGTTGGGATTAGAACCCAGGAACTTAATAATAATCATTGTGGTATTTGCTAAACCTTCACTATTTGCTGCTGTTGTAATAATAATTGCATTTGTTGAGTGCTTACTATGTGCCAGGCACTGTACTAAGCGCTGGGGTAGACACAAGATAATTGGGTTGGACTTATTCCCTGTCCTACATGGGGTTCCCAGTCTTAATCCCCATTTTACAGGTGAGAGAACTGAGGCCCAGAGAAAGTCCCATAGCAGACAAGGGTCAGAGTTGGGATTAGAACCCAGGTACTTAATAATCATCATTGTGGTATTTGCTAAATATTCACTATTTGATGCTGCTGTAATAATAATTGCATTTATTTTGTTAATATGTTTGGTTTTGTTCTCTGTCTCCCCCTTCTAGACTGTGAGCCCGCTGTTGGGTAGGGACCATCTCTATGTGTTGCCAACTTGGACTTCCCAAGCGCTTAGTACAGTGCTCTGCACATAGTAAGCGCTCAAGAAATACGATTGATTGATTGATTGATTTGTTACTATGTGCCAGGAACTGTACTAAGCGCTGGGGTAGATACAAGATAATCGGGTTGGATTTATTCCCTGTCCTACATGGGGTTCCCAGTCTTAATCCCCATTTTACAGGTGAGAGAACTGAGGCCCACATAGCAGACAAGGGTCAGAGTTGGGATTAGAACCCAGGTACTTAATAATCATCATTGTGGTATTTGCTAAACCTTCACTATTTGCTGCTGCTGTAATAATAATTGCATTTGTTGAGCGCTTACTAGGTGCCAGGCACTGTACTAAGCGCTGGGGTAGATACAAGATAATCGGGTTGGACTTATTCCCTGTCCTACATGGGGTTCCCAGTCTTAATCCCCATTTTACAGATGAGAGAACTGAGGCCCACATAGCAGACAAGGGTCAGAGTTGGGATTAGAACCCAGGAATTTAATAATAATCATTGTGGTATTTGCTAAACCTTCACTATTTGCTGCTGCTGTAATAATAATTGCATTTGTTGAGCACTTATTATGTGCCAGGAACTGTACTAAGCGCTGGGGTAGATACAAGATAATCGGGTTGGATTTATTCCCTGTCCTACATGGGGTTCCCAGTCTTAATCCCCATTTTACAGATGAGAGAACTGAGGCCCAGAGAAAGTCACATAGCAGACAAGGGTCAGAGTTGGGATTAGAACCCAGGTACTTAATAATCATCATTGTGGTATTTGCTAAATATTCACTATTTGCTGCTGCTGTAATAATAATTGCATTTATTTTGTTAATATGTTTGGTTTTGTTGTCTGTCTCCCCCTTCTAGACTGTGAGCCCACTGTTGGGTAGGGACTGTCTCTATATGTTGCCAACTTGGACTTCCCAAGCGCTTAGTACAGTGCTCTGCACATAGGAAGCGCTCAAGAAATACGATTGATTGATTGATTGATTTGTTACTATGTGCCAGGAACTGTACTAAGCGCTGGGGTAGATACAAGATAATCGGGTTGGATTTATTCCCTGTCCTACATGGGGTTCCCAGTCTTAATCCCCATTTTACAGATGAGAGAACTGAGGCCCACATAGCAGACAAGGGTCAGAGTTGGGATTAGAACCCAGGTACTTAATAATCATCATTGTGGTATTTGCTAAACCTTCACTATTTGCTGCTGCTGTAATAATAATTGCATTTGTTGAGCGCTTACTAGGTGCCAGGCACTGTACTAAGCGCTGGGGTAGACACAAGATAATCGGGTTGGATTTATTCCCTGTCCTACATGGGGTTCCCAGTCTTAATCCCCATTTTACAGATGAGAGAACTGAGGCCCAGAGAGAGTCACATAGCAGACAAGGGTCAGAGTTGGGATTAGAACCCAGGTACTTAATAATCATCATTGTGGTATTTGCTAAACCTTCACTATTTGCTGCTGCTGTAATAATAATTGCATTTGTTGAGCGCTTACTATGTGCCAGGCACTGTACTAAGCGCTGGGGTAGATACAAGATAATCGGGATGGACATATTCCCTGTCCTACATGGGGTTCCCAGTCTTAATCCCCATTTTACAGATGAGAGAACTGAGGCCCACATAGCAGACAAGGGTCAGAGTTGGGATTAGAACCCAGGTACTTAATAATAATCATTGTGGTATTTGTTAAACCTTCACTATTTGCTGCTGCTGCAATAATAATTGCATTTGTTGAGCACTTACTATGTGCCAGGCACTGTACTAAGCGCTGGGGTAGATACAAGATAATCGGGATGGACATATGCCCTGTCCTACATGGGGTTCCCAGTCTTAATCCCCATTTTACAGGTGAGAGAACTGAGGCCCAGAGAGAGTCACATAGTAGACAAGGGTCAGAGTTGGGATTAGAACCCAGGAATTTAATAATAATCGTTGTGGTATTTGCTAAACATTCACTATTTGCTGCTGCTGTAATAATAACTGCATTTGTTGAGCGCTTACTATGTGCCAGGCACTGTACTAAGCGCTGGGGTAGATACAAGATAATCAGGTTGGGCATATTCCCTGTCCTACATGGGGTTCCCAGTCTTAATCCCCATTTTACAGATGAGAGAACTGAGGCCCACATAGCAGACAAGGGTCAGAGTTGGGATTAGAACCCAGGTACTTAATAATAATCATTGTGGTATTTGCTAAACATTCACTATTTGCTGCTGCTGTAATAATAATTGCATTTGTTGAGCGCTTACTATGTGCCAGGCACTGTACTAAGCGCTGGGGTAGATACAAGATAATCGGGTTGGATTTACTCCCTGTCCTACATGGGGCAAACAGTCTTAATCCCCATTTTCCAGATGAGGCGACTGACGCCTAGATAAGTGAAATGACTTGACCAAGGTCACACCGCAGACCAGGGGCAGGGCCACGGTTGGAACCCAAGTGCGTAATAATAGTAATAATAATATTAATTGTGGTATTTATTAAGTGCTTACCTAGACTTGTATCTACCCTAGTGCTCGGCACATAGTAAGCGCTTGACAAATACTACTATAAGTGCCGGTAAGGTATTTACTATTATCATCATCATCATCAATTGTATTTATTGAGCGCTTACTATGTGCAGAGCACTGGACTAAGCGCTTGGGAAGTACAAATTGGCAACATATAGAGACAGTCCCGACCCAACAGTGGGCTCACAGTCTAAAAGATAACAATAATAAATTATCAGTGCCCCTGTCCTCTCCCCCTGGTCCCCCTCTCCATCCCCCCATCTTACCTCCTTCCCTTCCCCACAGCACCTGTATAGATGGATATATGGTTGTACAGATTTATTACTCTATTTTTATTTATTTATTTTTCTTGTACATTTCTATCCTATTTATTTTATTTTGTTGGTATGTTTGGTTCTGTTCTCTGTCTCCCCCTTTTAGACTGTGAGCCCACTGTTGGGTAGGGACTGTCTCTATGTGTTGCCAATTTGGACTTCCCAAGCGCTTAGTACAGTGCTCTGCACATAGTAAGCGCTCAATAAATACGATTGATTGATTGATTGATTGATCACTGTGGTATTTTTCAGCACTTACGATGTGCCAAGCACTGAATTAACTGAACTAACTGAGCCCCTTCCTTCCTCTCCCCCTCGCCCCCCTCTCCATCCCCGCCATCTTACCTCCTTCCCTTCCCCACAGCACCTGTATAGATGCATATATGTTTGTACAGATTTATTACTCTATTTATTCATTTATTTATTTTGCTTGTACATATCTATTCTATTTTATTTTGTTAATATGTTTGGTTTTGTTCTCTGTCTCCCCCTGACTTAATTACTTACTTCCCCACCCAACAGTGGGCTCACAGTCTATCCGCCAAGCTCGCTCTCTTCCTCCCTTCAAAGCCCTACTGAGCGCTCACCTCCTCCAGGAAGCCTTCCCACACTGAGCCCCCTTTTTCCTCTCCTCCTCCCCATCCCCCCCGCCCTACCTCCTTCCCCTCCCACAGCACCTGTACATTTGTACAGATTCATTACTCTATTTATTTTACTTGCACATATTTACTATTTATTTTGTTAATGATGTGCATATAGCTTTAATTCTAATTGTACTGACGATTTTGACACCGCTCTCCATGTTTCGTTTTGTTTTCTGTCTCGCCCTTCTAGACCGTGAGCCCGCGGTTGGGTAGGGACCGTCTCTATCTGTTGCCGACTTGTACTTCCCAAGCGCTTAGCCCAGTGCTCTGCACACAGTAAGCGCTCAATAAATACGATTGAGTGAGTGAATGAATGAAAGTCGCCGCACTTCTCTGGGCCTCCATTTTGATTATTTTTTAATGATGTTTATTAAGCGCTGTGAGCCAACTGTTGGGTAGGGACCATCTCTATCTGTTGCCGACTTGTACTTCACAAGCGCTTAGCCCAGTGCTCTGCACACAGTAAGCGCTCAATAAATACGATTGAGTGAGTGAATGAATGAAAGTCGCTGCACTTCTCTGGGCCTCCATTTTGTTTTGTTTTTAAAGGTGTTTATTAAGCGCTGTGAGCCCACTGTTGGGTAGGGACCGTCTCTATCTGTTGCCAACTTGTACTTCCCAAGTGCTTAGTCCAGTGCTCTGCACACAGTAAGCGCTCAATAAATACGATTGAATGAATGAATGAATGTGCAAAGCACTGTTCCAACCACTGGGGAGGTTACAAGGTGATCAGGTTGTCCCACGTGGAGCTCACAGTCTTAACCCCCATTTTACAGATGAGGTCACTGAGGCTCAGAGAAGCTATGTGGCTTGCCCAAGGTCACACAGCTGACATCATAATAATAATTATAATGGCATTTATTAAGCGCTTACTCTGTGCAAAGCACTGTTCTAAGTGCTGGGGAGGTTACAAGGTGATCAGGTTGTCCCGCAGGGGTGGCTCACAGCCTTCATCCCCATTTTCCAGATGAGGGAACTGAGGCCCAGAGAAGTGAAGTGACTTGCCCAAAGCCACCCGGCTGACAAGTGGCGGGGCCGGGATTTGAACCCATGATCTCCGCCTCCCAAGCCCGGGCTCTTTCCCCTGAGCCACGCTGCTTCTCCGTTATCTCAACCCCTTTTCCCAGACTGAGCCCCCTCCTTCCTCTCCCCCTCGTCCCCCTCTCCATCTTCCCCGTCTTACCTCCTTCCCTTCCCCACGGCACCTATATATATGGATAGATGTTTGTACGGATTTATTACTATTATTATTATTATTATTATTATTATTATTATTATTATTATTATTATTATTATTTTACTTATTTATTATTACTTATAATCACTTATTATATATATAGTATATATATTATATATTATATATATTACATATACTATATACAGTATGTATATTATACTATAAAATATAATATATATTATATCATATTATATTATGCATAATATTATTATATTATTTATTTATTTATTGTTTCTTAGATTCATTACTCTTATTATTATTTTACTTATTATATAATATATTATATATAATATATTATATAATGTATAATATATATTATATTATATATATTATTATATTGTTTATTTATTTATTATTTCTTAGATTCATTACTCTCATTATTATTTTACTTATTATTTACTATTACTTATTATGATTATATTATTTATTAATATATACATTATATGATGTATGTTATATATTATGTTATATATAATAATATGTAATATGTATTATATTATATATAGTATTATTATATTATTTATTTATTTATTATTTGTTGGATTCATTACTCTTATTATTATTTTACTTATTATTTATTGATGCTTATTATTATATTATTTTATTATTTATTAGATTTATTGCTCGTTATTATTTTACTTATTGCTTATTATTATCATTCTTACTTATATAACTTATTTCTTTTACTTGTACATATCTACTCTATTAATATGTTTGGCTTTGTTCTCTGTCTCCCCCTTCTAGCCTGTGAGCCCGCTGTGGGGTGGGGACCGTCTCTAGATGTTGCCAACTTGGACTTCCCAAGCGCTTAGTCCAGTGCTCGGCACACAGTAAGCGCTCCATCAATACGACTGATTGATTGATTGATTGATTTTCCGCCGCCGAGGGCCCGTCCCGGACGGCGGGGTGGGTGCCCACCTGCATCCGAAGGTCGTCTGCAACAGGGTGGTGATTCCCACGCAGAAGAAGATGGTTCCGATGAGCTGGCTGGTGGCCCACTGGTCGAAACCCACGCACATGGCGTCGGCCAGCAGGAAGGGCACCGCGATGGTGCCGCTGAAGCACGTCAGGTAATGCTGCCAACACAACATGACACAGAGCCGTTGTTGCATCCTCTCATTTGCCACGACTTCACAACCGCTCCACGTGTTTCGTTCCGTTGTCCGTCTCCCCCTCCTAGACCGTGAGCCCGTTGTCGGGTAGGGGCCGTCTCTAGATGTTGCCGACTTGGACTTCCCAAGCGCTTAGTACAGTGCTCTGCACACAGTAAGTGCTCAATAAATACGACTGAATGAATTAACGAATTTAGCTTTAATTCTATTTGTTCTGACGACTTGACACCTGTCCACGTGTTTCGTTTCGTTGTCCGTCTCCCCCTTCTAGACTGTGAGCCCGTTGTCGGGTAGGGGCCGTCTCTAGATGTTGCCGACTTGTACTTCCCAAGCGCTTAGTACAGTGCTCTGCACACAGTACGCGCTCAATAAATACGACTGAATGAATGAACAAATTTAGCTTTAATTCTATTTGTTCTGACGACTTGACACCTGTCCACGTGTTTCTTTTCGTTGTCCGTCTCCCCCTTCTAGACTGTAAGCCCACTGTTGGGTAGGGACCATCTCTAGATGTTGCCGACTTGTACTTCCCAAGCGCTTAGTCCAATGCTCTGCACACAGCAAGTGCTCAATAAATACGACTGACTGAATGAACGAATTTAGTTTTAATTCTATTTGTTCTGACGACTTGCCACTTGTCCACATGTTTCGTTTCGTTGTCCGTCTCCCCCTTCTAGACCGTGAGCCCGTTGTCGGGTAGGGGCCGTATCTAGATGTTGCCGACTTGTACTTCCCAAGCGCTTAGTACAGTGCTCTGCACACAGTAAGTGCTCAATAAATACGACAATGAATGAACGAATTTAGCATTAATTCTATTTGTTCTGACGACTTGACACCTGTCCACGTGCTTCATTTCGTTGTCCGTCTCCCCCTCCTAGACCGTGAGCCCGTTGTCGGGTAGGGGCCGTCTCTAGATGTTGCCGACTTGTACTTCCCAAGCGCTTAGTACAGTGCTCTGCACACAGTAAGTGCTCAATAAATACGACTGAATGAATTAACGAATTTAGCTTTAATTCTATTTGTTCTGACGACTTGCCACTTGTCCACATGTTTCGTTTCGTTGTCCGTCTCCCCCTTCTAGACTGTGAGCCCGTTGTCGGGTAGGGGCCGTCTCTAGATGTTGCCGACTTGTACTTCCCAAGCGCTTAGTACAGTGCTCTGCACACAGTAAGCGCTCAATAAATATGACTGAATGAATGAATTTAGCTTTAATTCTATTTGTTCTGACGACTTGACACCTGTACATGTTTTGTTTTGTTGTCCGTCTCCCCCTTCTAGACTGTGAGCCCGTTGTCGGGTAGGGGCCATCTCTATGCTGCCGATTTGTACTTCCCAAGCGCTTAGTCCAGTGCTCTGCACACAGTAAGCGCTCAATAAATACGACTGAATGAATGAATGAATTTAGCTTTAATTCTTTTGTTCTGATGACTTGACACCTGTCCACGTTTTGTTTTGTCGTCCGTCTCCCCCTCCTAGACTGTGAGCCCGTTGTTGGGTAGGGGCCGTCTCTATATGTTGCCGACTTGTACTTCCCAAGCGCTTAGTCCAGTGCTCTGAACACAGTAAGCGCTCAATAAATACGACTGAATGAATGAATGAATGAATCCTCCTCTCCCGACCACTCAGTACGGCGCTCCGCGCACGGGAAGCCCTCTATAAATACGACTGAATTCATTCATTTATTCATTAAAATGGGGGTTAAGCCCGTGAGCCCCAATGGGGGACACAGACTGTGTCCAACCTGACTAGCATGTGTCTATCCCGGCGCTTAATACAGTGCCTGGCGCCGAGTAGAGGTTTACAATTATGATTTAAAAAAGGAAAAAAAAAACCCAAAACTCACAACTGAGGGCCTAATTACCTCGTTTTCTCTTCAGGGCTTTTATAGGACCTATGAGTCATTTCTTGTAAAGTTGTTTTTCTGGGGATGTGAAGTTGCTTTAATGAACGAAAATGTATCATCCGTGAGGGAATTATTACCCGGCATCAGTGCTCCGGTACTTATATTAAATAGCCGGGGACCTAGGGAACAAAACTAATGCGCTTTATTTGCCTCTAAGCAGCAGAATTAGAGAAAAATCTGGGATAAAAACGGGAACACAGCAGATATGCTAGAGGAGCTATGACATGGGCATTGTTCAAAAAGAGTTTTCATCCAACGCGTGTGGTATAGACGGGCTGTCAAGTTCGACTACAAAATAAAACTGGGTTAGAGGTTGCTCTTTTATTAATATGTGAAGGACACACAATAAAGCGTGTTCAAACTAATCATGTTGGTGTTTGTTAAGCGCTTACTATGTGCCAAGCACTGTTCTAAGCGCTGGGGTACATACAAGGTGATGAGGTTGTCCCACGAGGGGCTCACAGTCTTCATCCCCATTTTTCAGATGAGGGAACTGAGGCCCAGAGAAGTGACAGTCACCCAGCTGACGAGTGGCGGAGCCGGGATTTGGAACAAATACCATCATTATTATTACTGTGAGCTCAGACCCCCCCCCAAAAAAGGTATCTGTTAAGCGCTTGCTATGTGCCAAGGCACCGTGCTAAGCGCTGGGGTAGATCAATCAATCATATTTATTGAGCGCTTACTGTGTGCAAAGCACTGTACTAAGCGCTTGGGAAGTCCAAGTTGGCAACATATAGAGACGGTCCCTACCCAACAGTGGGCTCACAGTCAAGATGGCAAAATAATCGGATTGGAGGCAGTCACCGTCCCACGTGGGGTTCATTCATTCATTCATTTATTCAATCGTATTTATTGAGCGCTTACTGTGTGCAGAGCACTGTACTAAGCGCTTGGGAAGTACAAGTTGGCAACCTGATCACCTTGTAACCTCCCCAGTGCTTAGATCAGTGCTATGCACATAGTAAGCGCTTAATGAATGCCATCATTATTATTATTATTATTCTCTGGGCCTCAGTTCCCTCACCTGCAAAATGGGGATGAAGACTGTGAGCCCCTCGTGGGACAGCTTGATCACCTTGTAACCCCCCCAGCATGTAGAACAGTGCTTTGCACATAGTAAGCGCTTAATAAATGCCATTATTTCTAGATTGTGAGCCCCCTGTTAGGTAGGGACCGTCTCTACATGTGCCAACTTGTACTTCCCAAGCGCTTAGTACAGTGCTCTGCACACAGTAAGTGCTCAATAAATACAATTGATTGATTGATTGATCATTTTTATTATCATTATTCTCTGTGCCTCAGTTACCTCATCTGTAAAATGGGGATTAAAAGTGTGAGCCCCACGTGGGACAACCTGATCGCCCTGTAAACTCCCCAGCGCTTAGAACAGTGCTTTGCACATAGTAAGCGCTTAATAAATGATAATAATAATGGCATTTATTAAGCGCTTACTATGTGCAAAGCACTGTTCTAAGCGCTGGGGAGGTTACAATGTTATTAGGTTGTCCCACGGGGGTGGGGGCTCACAGTCTTAATCCCCATTTTCCAGATGAGGTAACTGAGGCCCAGAGAAGTGAAGTGACTTGCCCAAAGTCACCCAGCTGACAATTGGCGGAGCCGGGATTTGAACCCCTGACCTCTGACTCCAAAGCCCCTGCTCTTTCCACTGAGCCACGCTGCTTCCCCAAAATAAATGCTATCATTATTATTACCCAGTGCTTAGAACAGTGCTTGGCATATAATAATAATAATAATAATAATAATAATAATAATAATAATGATGGCATTTGTTAAGCGCTTACTATGTGCAGAGCACTGTTCTAAGCACATAGTAAGCACTTAACAAATACCATAATTATTATTATTATTAACTACTGCTTAATTGTTGAGAAGTAGTAAATTTTCTAGCATTTCTAAGACCTTCATCGTTTATTCCCCAAAAGGAAATCCTCTTCACTGAATGATCCGGCGGGATTTTGTCTGTGACTCGCCTACACTTCTTTCCTTTTGGAAGACAACGCCCTTGGCCATCTTCTTCTCTATTACCCTGACTGGGGGTGGAAAAATCCTACTAACTGGAATTAGATAATGACAGGTCAACGCTTTATTCATGTCTATAAAACGTGATACGCATTTCTCATTCATTCATGTCTAAAAACGTGATACGCATTATTCATTCATTCATTCAATCGTATTTATTGAGCGCTTACTGTGTGCAGAGCACTGGACTAAGCGCTTGGGAAGTCCAAGTTGGCAACATAGAGAGACAGTCCCTACCCAACAGTGGGCTCAATCCATCAATCAATCAATCAATCGTATTTATTGAGAGCTTACTGTGTGCAGAGCACTGGACTAAGCGCTTGGGAAGTCCAAGTTGGCAACAACTAGAGACGGTCCCTACCCAACAGCGGGCTCACAGTCTAGAAGGGGGAGACAGACAACAAAACAAAACATATTAACGGAATAAAATACTTAGAATAAATAATAATAATAATAATAATGGCATTTATTAAGCGCTTACTATGTGCAAAGCACTGTTCTAAGCGCTGGGGAGGTTACAAGGTGATCAGGTTGTCCCACGGGGGGCTCACAGTCTTCATCCCCATTTTCCAGATGAGGAAACTGAAGCCCAGAGAAGTGAAGTGACTTGCCCAAAGTCACCCAGCTGACAATTGGCGGAGCCAGGATTTGAACCCGTGACCTCTGACTCCAAAGCCCGGGCTCTTTCCACCGAGCCACGCTGCTTCTCTAAATTATTATTATTATTATTATTATTATCCCCATTTTACAGATGAGGGAACTGAGGCCCAGAGAAGTGAAGTGACTTGCCCAGAGTCACACAGCTGACAGTTGGCAGAGCCGGGATTTGAACCCACGACCTCTGACTCCAAAGCCCGGGCTCTTTCCACTGAGCCACGCTACTTCCCCATACATACAAATAAAATAAATAGAGGATTCTCATAAATGAAGCTCACTCATGGAAAATCCTTACAGATACTGAAAAAAATAGGAAACTTAATCGCCCTTTATAAACTCTATTATACGCTGCTCTGACAGGAAACCTAGCAAATAGGAACTCAGACTGTGAGCCCACTGTTGGGTAGGGGCCGTCTCTATATGTTGCCAACTTGTACTTCCCAAGCGCTTAGTACAGTGCTCTGCACACAGTAAGCGCTCAATAAATACGATTGAATGAATGAATATTTGGAACGGGCAGTTCATTACTTTGGAGTGTAGGGGTCTTGACGTGACCAACAAATTGCAGTCTTTTTTCTCAGGAGAAGCAGCGTGGCTCAGTGGAAAGAGCCCGGGCTTGGGAGTCAGAGGTCGTGGGTTCGAATCCCGGCTCCGCCACCCCTCTGCCGTGCGACCCTGGCCAAGTCACTTCACTTCTCTGAGCCTCAGTTCCCTCATCTGGAAAATGGGGATGAATCAATCAATCAATCAATCGCATTTATTGAGCGCTTACTGTGTGCGGAGCACTGTACTAAGCGCTTGGGAAGTCCAAGTTGGCAACACATAGAGACGGTCCCTACCCAACGGTGGGCTCACAGTCTAGAAGGGGGAGATGGAGAACAAAACCAAACATATTAACAAAATAAAATAAATAGAATAGATGTGGACAAGTAAAATAAATAGAGTAATAAATACGTACAAACATATACACCTATATACAGGTGCTGTGGGGAAGGGAAGGAGGTACATTCATTCATTCATTCATTCGTATTATTATTTTTGTTATTGTTAATAATGATAATAATAATAATAATAATAATGGCATTTATTAAGCGCTTACTATGTGCAAAGCACTGTTCTAGACTGTGGACCCACTTTTGGGTAGGGCCCGTCTCTCTATGTTGCCAACTTGTCCCAACTTGTCCTATTAACAAAGAAGACTGTGAGCCCCCCGTGGGACAACCTGATCACCTTGTATCCCCCCACAGCGCTTAGAACAGTGCTTTGCACATAGTAAGCGCTTAACAAATGCCATCATCATTATTATTATTATTATTAATGGTATTTGTCAAGCACTTTCTACGTGCCAGGCACTGTACTAAGCGCCGGGTTGGATACAAGCTAAACAGGTTGGACAAAGTCCCTGTCCTCCATGGAGCTCACAGTATTAATCCCCATTTTACAGATGAGGGGACTGAGGCACAGAGAAGGGAAAGGAATGGCTCATGGTTACAGAGCAGGCAAGTGGTGAGGCTGGAATTAGAACCCGGGTCCTTTCATTCATTGAATCGTATTTATGGAGCGCTTACTGTACGCAGAGCACTGTGCTAAGGTCCTCGAGATTCCCAAGCCTGGGATCTATCTGCTGATGCTGCATGACGTTATGTTGCCAATTTGTACTTCCCAAGCACTTAGTACAGTGCTCTGCACACAGTAAGCGCTCAATAAATACGATTGATGATGATGACGTCAGGGGACGCTTAGGGGAAGCAGCGTGGATCGGTGGAAAGAGCCCGGGCTTTGGAGTCTGAGGTCGTGGGTTCAAATCCTGGCTCCGCCACTTGTCAGCTGTGTGACTTGGGGCGAGTCACTTCACTTCTCTGGGCCTCAGTTCCCTCATCTGGAAAATGGGGATGAAGACTGGGAGCCCCATGTGGGACAACCTGATTACCTTGTACCTACCCCAGCCCTTAGAAAAGTGCTTGGTGTATATATATATATATATATATACACACACACACACACACATACATACACACACACACACACACATACATACATATATACACACACATACATACATGCATACATATATACACACATACATACATACATATATACATACACATACATACATACATATAAACACACATATATATGTATGCATATATATACATATATACACACATATATATGTATGCATATATATACATATATACACACATATATATGTATGCATATATATACATATATACACGCACATATATATGTATGCATATATACACACACATATATATGTATGCATATATACACATATAAATACACACATACATATATATGTATATATATATATATATACACATGCATATGTGTATATACATCCGTATATATGTACGTATTTATTACTCTATTTATTTTATTTGTACATATTTATTCTATTTATTTTATTTTGTTAATATGTTTTGTCTTGTCTGTCTCCGCCTTCTAGACTGTAAGCCCGCTGCTGCGTAGGGACCGTCTCTCTATGTTGCCAACTTGGACTTCCCAAGCGCTTAGTCCGGTGCTCTGCACACAGTAAGCGCTCAATAAATACGATTGAATGAATGAATGAATGGATGAATAGAACAGTGCTTTGCACACAGTAAGCACTTAATAAATCCTATTATTATTATTATCACTATTATTAATAATATATAATATATAAGTATAATTATTAATAATGATGATGATGATGATAATAATAATAATAATAATAAAAGCCATTTTTCTGACGGAGTCTCCCGACCACGAACAGAGTCAAGTCGACACCAACTGCCACAACGGACCCCGAGACGCAAAACAAACCCGACCGTGAGCATTCGCAGTGGAGCGCATCTGTTTGGGGCGTCTTGGTACCTCACCTGTAACCCCAAAAATATGCACAGGTACCACGGAGGGACATCTTCTATCGTATAAATCATATCGGTTCTCTGAGGATCCAAGCTTCCCGTACTGTTCAGGGTTTCTGCAAGGGAACTCTGTCAGGGAAAACAGAAGGAGAGAAAGAGAAGTACTGTTGGACACCAGAAATCAACCAATGGGATTTTTTTTTTACGGTATTTCATTCATTTCAGCGTATTTACTGAGCACTGTACTAAGTGCTTGATGTTTCGGGCTTACTATATGCCAGGTACTGTATTAAGTGCTGGGGTACAATGATAATAATAATAATAATAATGATAATAGCATTTATTAAGCACTTACTATGTGCAAAGCACTGTTCTAAGCGCTGGGGAGGTTACAGGGTGTAATGCTAACAACAGTAATAGTAGTATTAGAGAAGCAGCGTGGCTCAGTGGAAATAATAATAATAATAATAATAATAATAATAATGTTGGCATTTGTTAAGCGCTTACTATGTGCAAAGCACTGTTCTAAGCGCTTGGGGGGATCCAAAGTGATCAGGTTGTCCCACGTGGGGCTCACAGTCTTAATCCCCATTTTACAGATGAGGTAACTGAGGCTCAGAGAAGTTAAGTGACTTGCCCCAAAGAGCCCGGGCTTTGAAGTCAGAGGTCATGGATTCAAATCCCGGCTCCGCCACTTGTCAGCTGTGTGACTTTGGGCAAGTCACTTCACTTCTCTGGGCCTCAGTTCCCTCATCTGGAAAATGGGGAATAAGACTGTGAGCCCCCCGGGGGACAACCTCATTACCTTGCAACCTCCCCAGCGCTTAGAACAGGGCTTTGCCCATAGTAAGTGCTTAATAAACGCTATCATTATTATTATTATGGGTTCAAATCCCAGCTCCGCCACTTGTCAGCTGTGTGACTTTGGGCACGTCACTTCACTTCTCTGGGCCTCAGTTACCTCATCTGTAAAATGGGGATTAAAACTGTGAGCGCCCCCCCCACTCCCCGGGACAACCTAATCACCTTGTAACCTCCCCAGCGCTTAGAACAGTGCTTTGCACATAGTAAGCGCTTAACAAGTACCATCATCATTATTAGTAGTAGTAGTAGTAGGCGTAGTAATGCATATCCTCACAACTGCTGAGGATAAGCATAAATAAATGAAAATGGAAATGGAAAAGGCGGCCGAAGGGATGGCAGGACTTGGGGTAGACACAAGATAACCGGTTTGGATTCGGTTTGGGTACCCCCCCAGTTTACAGCTAGAGAAACTGAGGCACGGAGAAGTTGTCTGCCCAAGTTACCACAGCAATTAATGTGGGAGGAGGGAACACATGACCTTTTGAATCCCAGGCCAGCCCAGTATCCACTACCCCAAGCGGATCAAGAACTGACTGGGAGGAGACAGTTGGAGTAAGCACCAGGAAAGAATTCAAAAGTGGGAGATGGACATGGTCATTCTAAGAAGACTGGTCTTATATTAATAAAGAGAATATTGATAACAATAATAGTAACAATAATGGCATTTATCAAGCGCTTACTATGTGCAAAGCACCGTTCTAAGCGCTGGAGAGGTTACAAGGTGATCAGGTTGTCCCATGAGGGGCTCACAATCTTAACCCCCATTTTCCAGATGAGGGAACTGAGGCACAGAGAAGTGAGGTGACTTGCCCAAAGTCGCACAGCTGACAACTGGCGGTGCCGGGATTTGAACCCATGACCTCTGACTCCAAAGCCCGGGCTCTTTCCCACTGAGCCATGCCGCTTCTCCGTGATGATAATAGTGGCATTTGTTACGCACCTATCATGGGCCAACCACTGTTCTAGACAGCGGGGCAAATACTGGGCAATAATAATCGTAATTGGGGTATTTATTAAGCGCTCAACCTGTGACAAACAGTGTAATAATAATAATAATGATTATGAACCTCGAGACGGCAAGCTCTTTGTGGGCAGGGAATGGGTCTGTTATACGGTAACACACTTCCCCCGTTCAAAGCCCAACTGAAGGCTCACCTCCTCCAAGAGGCCTTCCCAGACTAAGCCTCCCCAGAGAAGCAGCGTGGCTCAGTGGAAAGAGGCCATGCTTTGGAGTCAAAGGTCACGGGTTCAAATCCCGGCTCTGCCAGAGGTCAGCTGTGTGACTTTGGCCAAGTCACTTCACTTCTCTGAGGGTCTGGAAAATGGGGATGAAGACTGTGAGCCCCACCGTGGGACAACCTGATCACCTTGTAACCTCCCCGGCGCTTAGAACAGTGCTCTGCAATCAATCAATCGTATTTACTGAGCGCTTACTGTGTGCAGAGCACTGTACTAAGCGCTTGGGAAGTCCAAGTTGGCAACATACAGAGCCGGTCCCTACCCAACAGTGGGCTCACAGTCTAGAAGGGGGAGACAGACAACAAAACAAAACATATTAACAAAATAAGATAAATAGAATAGATATGTACAAGTAAAATAAATAAATGAATAGAGTGATAAATACGTACAAACATATATACATTATATACAGGTGCTGTGGGGAAGGGAAGGAGGTAAGGTGGGGGGATGGTGAGGGGGAGGAGGGGAGCACTGGGGTAGATAGAAAGTAATCAGGTTGGACACAGTCCCTGTCCCAAATAATAATAATGATGGCATTTATTAAGCGCTTACTATGTGCCAAGCACTGTTCAAATGGGGCTCACAGTCAAAGTAAGAGGGAGAACAAGTTTTGAATTCCCATATTACAAGTTTTGAATCCTTTTAGACTGTGAGCCCACTGTTGGGTAGGGACTGTCTCTATATGTTGCCAACTTGGACTTCCCAAGCGCTTAGTACAGTGCTCTGCACACAGTAAGCGCTCCATAAACACGACTGATTGACTGATTGATTGATTACAGTTAAGAACATTGAGGGCCAGAGAGGTTTGGTGACCGGCCCAAGGTCGCGGAGCAGATGAGTGGCAGAGCCGGGATTAGAAAACAATCAATCAATCGTATTTATTGAGCGCTTACTGTGTGCAGAGCACTGTACTAAGCGCTTGGGAAGTCCAAGTTGGCAACATTTAGAGACGGTCCCTACCCAACAGTGGGCTCACAGTCTAGAAGGGGGAGACCGAGAACAAAGTCCTCTAACTCCCAGGCTCGAGCTCTTTCCACTAAGCCACGCCGCTTCCTGGTAATCGGGTAATCAGATTAATCCAATAATCAGATCAGACACGGTTCCCGCCCCAGGAATCAATCAATCCATCAATCGTATTTATTGAGCGCTTACTGTGTGCAGAGCACTGGACTAAGCGCTTGGGAAGTCCAAATTGGCAACATATAGAGACGGTCCCTACCCAGCAGTGGGCTCACAGTCTAGAAGGGGGAGGCAGAGAACAAAACCAAACATACTAACAAAATAAAATAAATAGAATAGATATGGACAAGGAAGAGTCCCAGTCCGGTTTTGGGGAGGAGGAGGAGGGACTCCGAAAAAGAATCACGACGGGGACGGGGTTGGTTGCAAATGGGGAACGGCAGACAACTGGCCACTGCTAATAATGATGATAATAATGGTTCTTGTTAAGTACTTATTGTGTGCCTAGCACTGTTCTAAGCGGCGGCGGGGGATACAAGGCGATCGGGTTGTCCCCCGTGGGGCTCACCGTCTCAATCCCCATTTTCCAGATGAGGGAACTGAGGCCCGGAGAAGTGAAGTGACTTACCCAAGGTCCCACAGCACGCAAGTGGTGGAGCTGGGATTAGACTGTGAGCCCACTGTTGGGTAGGGACTGTCTCCGTATGTTGCCAACTTGCACTTCCCAAGCGCTTAGTACAGTGCTCAGCACACAATAAGTGCTCAATAAATATGACTGAATGAATGAATGTTGGGTAGGGACCGTCTCTACTGTTGCCAACTTGTACTTTCCAAGCGCTTAGTACAGTGCTCTGCACACAGTAAGCGCTCAATAAATACGACTGAATGAATGAATGTTGGGTAGGGACCGTCTCTGTTGTTGCCAACTTGTACTTTCCAAGCGCTTAGTCCAGTGCTCTGCACACAGTAAGCGCTCAATAAATACGATTGAATGAATGAATGAATGATGGGGTTGGTTGCAAATGGGGAACGGCGGACAACTGGCCACTGCTAATAATAATGATAATAATAATGGTTCTTGTTAAGTACTTATTGTGTGCCTAGCACTGTTCTAAGCGGTGGCAGGGGATACAAGGCAATCGGGTTGTCCCCCGTGGGGCTCACAGTCTCAATCCCCATTTTCCAGATGAGGGAACTGAGGCCCAGAGAAGTGAAGTGACTTACCCAAGGTCTCACAGCACACAAGTGGTGGAGCTGGGATTAGACTGTGAGCCCACTGTTGGGTAGGGACCGTCTCTGTATGTTGCCAACTTGTACTTCCCAAGCGCTTAGTACAGTGCTATGCACACAGTAAGCGCTCAATAAATACGATTGATTGATTGATATGCAGTCATCAGAATAAATATAAATAAAGCTAGATGCACATCATTAACAAAAGAAATAGAATAGTAAATACATACAATATGTACATCCCAATGACAATGGGTAGGGCCTGTCTCTATCTTGGGTAGGGTAGGGATAGTGACTGTCTCCATCTGTTGCCAAATTGTACTTCCGAAGTGCTTAGTACAGTGCTCTGCACACAGTAAGCGCTCAATAAATACGATTGATTGATTGATTGATATGCAGTCATCAGGATAAATAGAAATAAAGCTAGATGCACATCATTAACAAAAGAAATAGAATAGTAAATATGTACAATATGTACATCCCAAAGACGATGGGTAGGGCCTGTCTCAATCTTGGGGAGGGTAGGGATGGTAACTGTCTCCAACTGTTGCCAAATTGTACTTCCTAGGTGCTTAGTCCAGTGCTCTGCACACAGTAAGCGCTCAATAAATAAGACTGATTGATTGATTGATATGCAGTCATCAGGATAAACAGAAATAAAGCTAGATGCACATCATTAACAAAAGAAATAGAATAGTAAATACGTACAATATGTACATCACAATGATGATGGGTAGGGCCTGTCTCAATCTTCGGTAAGGTAGGGATAGTAATTGTCTCCATCTGTTGCCAAATTGCCCTTCCTAAGTGCTTAGCACAGTGCTCTGCACACAGTAAGCGCTCAATAAATACGATTGATTGATTGATATGCAGTTATCAGAATAAATAGAAATAACGCCAGATGCACATCATTAACAAAAGAAATAGAATAGTAAATACGTACAATATGTACATCCCAATGATGATGGGTAGGGCCTGTCTCAATCTAGGGTAAGGTAGGGATAGTAACTGTCTCCATCTGTTGCCAAATTGCCCTTGCTAAGTGCTTAGTACAGTGTTCTGCACACAGTAAGCGCTCAATAAATAAGACTGATTGATTGATTGATATGCAGTCATCAGGATAAACAGAAATAAAGCTAGATGCACATCATTAACAAAAGAAAGAGAATAGTAAATACGTACAATATGTACATCCCAATGACGATGGGTAGGGCCTGTCTCAATCTTGGGTAAGGTAGGGATAGTAATTGTCTCCATCTGTTGCCAAATTGCCCTTCCTAAGCGCTTAGTACAGTGCTCTGCACACAGTAAGCGCTCAGTAAATATGATTGATTGATTGATTGATATGCAGTCATCAGAATAAATAGAAATAAAGCTAGATGCACATCATTAACAAAAGAAATAGAATAGTAAATATGTACCATATGTACATCCCAATGACGATGGGTAGGGCCTGTCTCAATCTTGGGGAGGGTAGGGATGGTAACTGTCTCCAACTGTTGCCAAATTGTACTTCCTAGGTGCTTAGTCCAGTGCTCTGCACACAGTAAGCGCTCAATAAATACGATTGATTGATTGATTGATATGCAGTCATCAGAATAAATAGAAATAAGGTAGATGCACATCATTAACAAAAGAAATAGAATAGTAAATACGTACAATACGCACATCCCAATGACGATGGGTAGAGCCTGTCTCAATCTTGGGTAAGGTAGGGATAGTAATTGTCTCCAGCTGTTGCCAAACTGCACTTCCTAAGTGCTTAGTACAGTGCTCTGCACACAGTAAGCGCTCAATAAATACAATTCAATGAATGAAGGAATGAAAGGCTTTCCAGTTACACAATGCCAAGCCTGCCGAATCCTTTCAAAGTGAGGAAATATTAGGTTTCTCTCCCTCCCTTAGCTTCCCCTCCAACCCTAAACCCTGAACAAAGAGGGGCAGTGCAGGCTACTGGAAAGACGCCGGATCTGGGAATCAGAGGACCGGATTCTGTTCCCAGATCTCCCACCTGTTTCAATCAAAAAATCATGAGACTTGGCCTTGCTTCTGATTGATCACTAATCCATTCATCCATTCAATCGTATTTACTGAGCCCTTACTCTGTGCAGAGCACTGTACTACGCTTGGAAGAGTACAATGTAGGAGCCTTATTGAAATCATCATCAATCGTCCTCATCAATCGTATTTATTGAGCGCTTACTGTGTGCAGAGCACCGTACTAAGCTCTTTTAGACTGTGAGCCCACTGTTGGGTAGGGACTGTCTCTATATGTTGCCAATTTGTACTTCCCAAGCGCTTAGTACAGTGCTCTGCACATAGTAAGCGCTCAATAAATACGATTGATGATGTACTAAGCGCTTGGGAAGTCCAAGTTGGCAACATCTAGAGACGGTCCCTACCCAACAGTGGGCTCACAGTCTAAAAGGGGGAGACGGAGAACAAAACCAAACATACTAACAAAATAAAAGTCAGTCACTCAGACCACTGTATTTATTGAGCGCTTTCTGTATGCGGAGAACTGTACTAAGTGCTTGGAAGAGTGCAATGGGAGACAGTTGTTAGACATAGACTTTGCCCAAAGCAAGCTCACAGTCTAGAGTCCAAACTGGGGTAGAGAGACAGGAAGGGAAGAGAACGCATATCTGCTCCAATTCATTCATTCAATCGTATTTAAGCGCTTACTGCGTGCAGAGCACTGTACTAAGCAATCGGGAGAGGGCAATCCAACAATAGACAATCACGCAAGCTCACAGTCTAGAGTCCAAACTGGGGTAGAGAGACAGGGAGGGCGCATATCTGCTCCAATTCATCGTATTTATATGTTGCCGACTTGTACTTCCCAAGCGCTTAGTACAGTGCTCTGCACACAGTAAGCGCTCAATAAATACAATTGAATGAATGAATGAATGAAGCGCTTACTGCATGCAGAGCACTGTACTAAGCCATCGGGAGACTGCAATCCAACAATAGACAATCACGCAAGCTCACAGTCTTGAGTCCAAACTGGGGTAGAGAGACAGGGAGGGAAGAGAGCGCAATATCTACTCCAATTCATTCATTCAATCGTATTTATTAAGCGCTTACTGCGTTTTATTTTGTTAGTACGTTTGGTTTTGTTCTCTGTCTCCCCCTTTTAGACTGTGAGCCCACTGTTGGGTAGGGACTGTCTCTATATGTTGCCAATTTGTACTAACCAAGCGCTTAGTACAGTGCTCTGCACATAGTAAGCGCTCAATAAATATGATTGATGATGTACTAAGCAATCAGGGGAGTGGAATCCAACAATAGACAGTCACGCAAGCTCACAGTCTAGAGCCCAAACTGGGGTAGAGAGACAGGGAGGGCGGGGGGGGAAGAGAGCACATATCTGCTCCAATTCATTCATTTGATTGTATTTATTAAGCGCTTACTGCGTGCAGAGCACTGTACTAAGCAATCGGGAGAGTGCAATCCAACAGTAGACAATCATGTAAGCACACAGTCTAGAGTCCAGACTCGGGTTGAGAGACAGAGAGGGCTGGGGGGAAGAGAAGGCATATCTGCTCCAATTCATTCATTCAATCGTATTTATTTATATGTTGCCAACTTGTACGTCCCAAGCACTTAGTACAGTGCTCTGCACACAGTAAGCGTTCAATAAATACGACTGAATGAATGAATTAATTAATTAAGCGCTTACTGCATGCAGAGCACTGTACTAAGCAATCGGGAGACTGCAATCCAACAATAGACAATCATGTAAGATCACAGTCTAGAGCCAAACTGGGGTAGAGAGACAGGGAGGGCAGGAGGGAAGAGAACACATATCTGCTCCAATTCATTCATTCAATCCTATTTATTAAGCGCTTACTGCGTGCAGAGCACTGTACTAAGCAATCGGGAGGTGCAATCCAACAGTAGACAATCACGTAAGCTCACAGTCTTGAGTCCAAACTGGGGTAGAGAGACAGGGAGGGCGGGGGGGGAAGAAAGCGCATATCTGCTCCAATTCATTCATTCATTCAGTCATATTTATTAAGCGCTTACTGCGCGCAGAGCACTGTACTAAGCAATCGGGGGAGGGCAATCCAACAACAGACAGTCACACAAGCTCACAGGCTAGAGTCCAAACTGGGGTAGAGAGACAGGGAAGGCGGGAGGGAAGAGAACGCATATCTGCTCCAATTCATTCATTCCATCGTATCTATTTATACGTTGCCGACTTGTACTTCCCAGGCGCTTAGTACAGTGCTCTGCACACAGTAAGCCCTCAATAAATACAATGGAATGAATGAATGAATGAATTAAGCGCGTACTCTGTGCAGAGCACTGTACTAAGCAATCGGGAGACTGCAATCCAACAACAGACAGTCACGTAAGCTCACAGTCTAGAGTCCAAACTGGGGTAGAGAGACAGGGAGGGAAGAGAGTGCATATCTGCTCCAATTCATTCATTCAATCGTATTTATTAAGCACTTACTGCGTGCAGAGCACTGTACTAAGCAATCGGGAGAGTGCAATCCAACAGTAGACAGTCACGCAAGCTCACAGTCTACAGCCAAACTGGGGTAGAGAGACAGGGAGGGTGGGAGGTAAGAGAACGCATATCTGCTCCAATTTATTCATTCAATCGTATTTATTAAGCGCTTACTGCGTGCAGAGCACTGTACTAAGCAATCGGGAGAGGGCAATCCAACAGTAGACAGTCACGCAAGCTCACAGTCTACAGCCAAACTGGGGTAGAGAGACAGGGAGGGTGGGAGGTAAGAGAACGCATATCTGCTCCAATTTATTCATTCAATCGTATTTATTAAGCGCTTACTGCGTGCAGAGCACTGTACTAAGCAATCGGGAGAGGGCAATCCCACAATAGACAGTCACGCAAGCTCACAGTCTAGAGTCCAAACTCGGGTAGAGAGACAGAGAGGGCTGGGGGGGGAGAGAAAGCATATCTGCTCCAATTCATTCATTCAATCGTATTTATTTATATGTTGCAGACTTGTACGTCCCAAGCACTCAGTACAGTGCTCTGCACACAGTAAGCGTTCAATAAATACGATTGAATGAATGAATAAATTAATTAAGCGCTTACTGCGTGCAGAGCACTGTACTAAGCAATCGGGAGAGTACAATCCAACAATAGACAGTCACGCAAGCTCGCAGTCTAGAGTCCAAACTGGGGTAGAGAGACAGGGAGGGAAGAGAACGCATATCTGCTCCAATTCATTCATTCAATCGTATTTATTAAGCGCTTACTGCGTGCAGAGCACTGTACTAAGCAATCGGGAGAGGGCAATCCAACAATAGACAATCACGCAAGCTCACAGTCTAAAGTCCACACTGGGGTAGAGAGACAGGGAGGGCGGGGGGGAAGAGAGCGCATATCTGCTCCAATTCATTCATTCAATCGTATTTATTAAGCGCTTACTGCGTGCAGAGCACTGTACTAAGCAATCGGGAGAGGGCAATCCAACAGTAGACAGTCACGCAAGCTCACAGTCTACAGCCAAACTGGGGTAGAGAGACAGGGAGGGTGGGAGGTAAGAGAACGCATATCTGCTCCAATTTATTCATTCAATCGTATTTATTAAGCGCTTACTGCGTGCAGAGTACTGTACTAAGCAATCGGGAGAGGGCAATCCCACAATAGACAGTCACACAAGCTCACAGTCTAGAGTCCAAACTCGGGTAGAGAGACAGAGAGGGCTGGGGGGGGAGAGAAAGCATATCTGCTCCAATTCATTCATTCAATCGTATTTATTTATATGTTGCAGACTTGTACGTCCCAAGCACTCAGTACAGTGCTCTGCACACAGTAAGCGTTCAATAAATACGATTGAATGAATGAATAAATTAATTAAGCGCTTACTGCGTGCAGAGCACTGTACTAAGCAATCGGGAGAGTACAATCCAACAATAGACAGTCACGCAAGCTCGCAGTCTAGAGTCCAAACTGGGGTAGAGAGACAGGGAGGGAAGAGAACGCATATCTGCTCCAATTCATTCATTCAATCGTATTTATTAAGCGCTTACTGCGTGCAGAGCACTGTACTAAGCAATCGGGAGAGGGCAATCCAACAATAGACAATCATGCAAGCTCACAGTCTTGAGTCCAAACTGGGGTAGAGAGACAGGGAGGGTGGGGGGGAAGAGAGCGCATATCTGCTCCAATTCATTCATTCAATCGTATTTATTAAGCGCTTACTGCGTGCAGAGCACTGTACTAAGCAATCGGGAGAGGGCAATCCCACAATAGACAGTCACGCAAGCTCACAGTCTAGAGTCCAAACTCGGGTAGAGAGACAGAGAGGGCTGGGGGGGGAGAGAAAGCATATCTGCTCCAATTCATTCATTCAATCGTATTTATTTATATGTTGCAGACTTGTACGTCCCAAGCACTCAGTACAGTGCTCTGCACACAGTAAGCGTTCAATAAATACGATTGAATGAATGAATAAATTAATTAAGCGCTTACTGCGTGCAGAGCACTGTACTAAGCAATCGGGAGAGTACAATCCAACAATAGACAGTCACGCAAGCTCGCAGTCTAGAGTCCAAACTGGGGTAGAGAGACAGGGAGGGAAGAGAACGCATATCTGCTCCAATTCATTCATTCAATCGTATTTATTAAGCGCTTACTGCGTGCAGAGCACTGTACTAAGCAATCGGGAGAGGGCAATCCAACAATAGACAATCATGCAAGCTCACAGTCTTGAGTCCAAACTGGGGTAGAGAGACAGGGAGGGTGGGGGGGAAGAGAGCGCATATCTGCTCCAATTCATTCATTCAATCGTATTTATTAAGCGCTTACTGCGTGCAGAGCACTGTACTAAGCAATCGGGAGAGTGCAATCCAACAGTAGACAGTCACGCAAGCTCACAGTCTACAGCCAAACTGGGGTAGAGAGACAGGGAGGGTGGGAGGTAAGAGAACGCATATCTGCTCCAATTTATTCATTCAATCGTATTTATTAAGCGCTTACTGCGTGCAGAGCACTGTACTAAGCAATCGGGAGAGGGCAATCCCACAATAGACAGTCACGCAAGCTCACAGTCTAGAGTCCAAACTCGGGTAGAGAGACAGAGAGGGCTGGGGGGGGGAGAGAAAGCATATCTGCTCCAATTCATTCATTCAATCGTATTTATTTATATGTTGCAGACTTGTACGTCCCAAGCACTCAGTACAGTGCTCTGCACACAGTAAGCGTTCAATAAATACGATTGAATGAATGAATAAATTAATTAAGCGCTTACTGCGTGCAGAGCACTGTACTAAGCAATCGGGAGAGTACAATCCAACAATAGACAGTCACGCAAGCTCGCAGTCTAGAGTCCAAACTGGGGTAGAGAGACAGGGAGGGAAGAGAGTGCATATCTGCTCCAATTCATTCATTCAATCGTATTTATTAAGCGCTTACTGCGTGCAGAGCACTGTACTAAGCAATCGGGAGAGGGCAATCCAACAACAGACAATCACGCAAGCTCACAGTCTAGAGTCCACACTGGGGTAGAGAGACAGGGAGGGCGGGGGGGAAGAGAGCGCATATCTGCTCCAATTCATTCATTCAATCATATTTATTAAGCGCTTACTGCGTGCAGAGCACTGTACTAAGCAATCGGGAGAGGGCAATCCAACAGTAGACAGTCACGCAAGCTCACAGTCTACAGCCAAACTGGGGTAGAGAGACAGGGAGGGTGGGAGGTAAGAGAACGCATATCTGCTCCAATTCATTCATTCAATCGTATTTATTAAGCGCTTACTGCGTGCAGAGCACTGTACTAAGCAATCGGGAGAGGGCAATCCCACAATAGACAGTCACGCAAGCTCACAGTCTAGAGTCCAAACTCGGGTAGAGAGACAGAGAGGGCTGGGGGGGGAGAGAAAGCATATCTGCTCCAATTCATTCATTCAATCGTATTTATTTATATGTTGCAGACTTGTACGTCCCAAGCACTCAGTACAGTGCTCTGCACACAGTAAGCGTTCAATAAATACGATTGAATGAATGAATAAATTAATTAAGCGCTTACTGCGTGCAGAGCACTGTACTAAGCAATCGGGAGAGTACAATCCAACAATAGACAGTCACGCAAGCTCGCAGTCTAGAGTCCAAACTGGGGTAGAGAGACAGGGAGGGAAGAGAGTGCATATCTGCTCCAATTCATTCATTCAACCGTATTTATTAAGCGCTTACTGCATGCAGAGCACTGTACTAAGCAATCGGGAGAGGGCAATCCAACAATAGACAGTCACGCAAGCTCACAGTCTAGAGTCCAAACTGGGGTAGAGAGACAGGGAGGGCGGGGGGGAAGAGAGCGCATATCTGCTCCAATTCATTCATTCAATCGTATTTATTAAGCGCTTACTGCGCGCAGAGCACTGTACTAAGCAATCGGGAGAGGGCAATCCAACAATAGACGGTCGCAATCCCGGTCCACGGCGAGCGTACAGTCTAGAGGTGCGGAGATACCCCCGATGGCGGCGTGGAGGCTGAGGCGTCTCTCGGCCCTCCGCCGGGCGCCTGGGCCCCGTGCTCCGCACACAGTAAGCGCTCAATAAATACGATTGAATGAATGAATGAATACAATACATTGTTCTGACGACTTTGACCCCTGTCTACGTTTTGTTTTGCTGCCCCTCGACAAGTGACGGCTGCCTCTCTCCATCTCCATCTATTTCTTGATTGATTTTATTCGTACATATTTATTCTATTTATTTTATTTTGTTAATATGTTTGGTTTCGTTCTGTGTCGCCCCCTTCTAGACGGTGAGCCCGCTGTTGGGTAGGGACCGTCTCTATATGTTGCCGACTTGGACTTCCCAAGCGCTTAGCCCAGTGCTCTGCACACAGTCAGCGCTCAATAAATACGATCGAATGAATGAATGAACGAATGAATGAATGAATACCTTCTCGGCGATGCCATTCTCCGTGGTGTAGATGGCCATCAGCTCGGTGTCCTCCGTGTCCTGGTCACCGCTGGGGGTGGCTCCCCCATTGATCACCGCCTTCGAACAAAAGAAGAGGACACGGGGTTAAATCCATCCGTCGACGGTGCTTATCGAGTGCTAGCCGTGTGCGTGGCACTGCGCTAAACGCCGGGAAAAATCACACTACAAATGGTGGGCACAACGTGCCTGCTCACAAGCAAACTTAAAACTTGCAAGCTTGTACTTCCCAAGTACTTGTACTTGCCAACTTGTACTTCCCAAGCGCTTAGTCCAGTGCTCTGCACACAGTGAGCGCTCAATAAATACGACTGAATCAATCAATCAATCAATCAATCGCATTTATTGAGAGCTTACTATGTGCAGAGCACTGGACTAAGCGCTTGGGAAGTACAAATTGGCAACACATAGAGACAGTCCCTACCCAACAGTGGGCTCACAGTCTAAAAGGGGGAGACAGAGAACAGAACCAAACATACCAACAAAATAAAATAAATAGGATAGAAATGTACAAGTAAAATAAATAAATAAATAAATAAATTTATTTATTGCTGAATGATTTGTTTATTTATTTATTTATTTGTTTGTTTGTTTGTTTGTTTGTTATTTATTTATTTATTTGTTGCTGAATGAAAGGAGCCTGTTGTCCACAGGGGCAGATGTATCATAATGAGAAGCAGCGTGGCTCGGGGGAAAAAGTCCGGGCTTGGGAGCCAGAGGTCATGGGTTCTAATCCCGGCCCCGCCACTTGTCAGCTGGGTGACTTTGGGCAAGTCACTTCACTTCTCTGGGCCTCAGTTCCCTCATCTGGAAAATGGGGATGAAGACTGGGAGCCCCCCGTGGGACAACCTGATTACTTTGTATCCCACCCAGCGCTTAGAACAGTGCTTCACACATAGTAAGCACTTAACCAATGCCATCATTATTATTATTATATTATTATTATAATCACTGTGGTATCTGTTGAGCACTTAAAGTGCAACAAGCGCAGTTTTAAGCGCTGGGGTAGATAGAAGATAACTGGGTTGGACGCGGCCCCTGTCCCACATGGGGCTCACGGTCTTCATCCCCATTTTACAGATGAGGTAATTTTTTTTTTTGATGGCATTTATTAAGCGCTTACTATGTGCAAGGCACCGTTCTAAGCGCTGGGGAGGTTACAAGGTGATCAGGTTGTCCCACGGGGGGCTCACAGTCTCCATCCCCATTGTACAGATGAGGTCCCTGAGGCCCAGAGAAGTGAAGTGACTTGCCCAAAGTCACACAGCTGACAAGTGGCAGAGCCGGGATTAGAACCCACGACTTCGGACTCCCAAGCCCGGGCTCTTTCCACTGAGCCACGCTGCTTCTCTAGCACAGCGCCTGGCACAGTGTATGCGCTTAACAAACACCATAAATAATAATTAGTTCACAAGGGGGGGGGAATTAATAATAATTAATTCAAGGCCCTACTGAGAGCTCACCTCCTCCAGGAGGCCTTCCCAGACTGAGCCCCCTCCTTCCTCTCCATCCCCCTCATCTTACCTCCTTCCCTTCCCCACAGCACCTGTATATATGTATATATGTTTGTACCGATTTATTACTCTATTTATCTATTTATTTTACTTGTACATATCTATTCTATTTATTTTATTTTGCTAGTATGTTTGGTTTTGTTCTCTGTCTCCCCCTTCTAGACTATGAGCTCACTGCTGGGTAGGAACTGTCTCGATATGTTGCCAACTTGTACTTCCCAAGCGCTTAGTACAGTGCTCTGCACACAGTAAGCGCTCAATAAATACAATTGATGACGAGTGATAAAGGGGGGGAGGAGAACGGGTGGTGAAACAGGTTTACAGATCATCATCATCATCATCAATCGTATTTATTGAGAGCTTACTGTGTGCAGAGCACTGTACTAAGCGCTTGGGAAGTAAAAATTGGCAACATATAGAGACGGTCCCTACCCAACAGTGGGCTCACAGTCTAAAAGAGGAAGCGGAGATCCAGAAAAGTGAATGATTGAAGTGACTTGCCCAAAGTCACACAGCTGACAAGTGGCGGAACCGGGATTAGAACCCACGACCTCGGACTCCCAAGCCCGGGCTCTTTCCACTGAGCCACGCTGCTTCTCTAGTACAGCGCCTGGCACAGAGTACGCGCTTAACAAACACCATAAATAATAATTAATTCACAAGGGGGGGAGGAGAAGGGGTAGTGAAACAGATTTACAGATGAAGAAGCGGAGATCAATCAATCAATCGTATTTATTGAGCGCTTACTGTGTGCAGAGCACTGTACTAAGCGCTTGGGAAGTCCAAGTTGGCAACATCTAGAGACAATCCCTACCCAACAGTGGGCTCACAGTCTAGAAGACTGTACTTCCCAAGCGCTTAGTCCAGTGCTCTGCACACAGTAAGCGCTCAATAAATATGATTGATTGATTGATTGATAGAAGAGGTCCAGGGAAGATCCAGGGAAGTGAATGATTGAAGTGACTTGCCCAAAGTCACACAGCTGGCGAGTGGCGGAGGCGGGATTAGAACCCATGACCTCGGACTCCCAAGCCCGGGCTCTTTCCACTGAGCCACACTGCTTCTCTAGCACAGCGCCTGGCACAGAGTACACGCTTAACAAACACCAAAAATAATAATTAATTCACAAGGGGGGGAGGAGAAGGGGTAGTGAAACAGATTTACAGATGAAGAAGCGGAGATCAATCAATCAATCGTATTTATTGAGCGCTTACTGTGTGCAGAGCACTGTACTAAGCGCTTGGGAAGTCCAAGTTGGCAACATCTAGAGACAATCCCTACCCAACAGTGGGCTCACAGTCTAGAAGACTGTACTTCCCAAGTGCTTAGTCCAGTGCTCTGCACACAGTAAGCGCTCAATAAATATGATTGATTGATTGATTGATAGAAGAGGTCCAGGGAAGATCCAGGGAAGTGAATGATTGAAGTGACTTGCCCAAAGTCACACAGCTGGCGAGTGGCGGAGGCGGGATTAGAACCCATGACCTCGGACTCCCAAGCCCGGGCTCTTTCCACTGAGCCACGCTGCTTCTCTAGCACAGCGCCTGGCACAGAGTACACGCTTAACAAACACCAAAAATAATAATTAATTCACAAGGGGGGGAGGAGAAGGGGTAGTGAAACAGATTTACAGATGAAGAAGCGGAGATCAATCAATCAATCGTATTTATTGAGCGCTTACTGTGTGCAGAGCACTGTACTAAGCGCTTGGGAAGTCCAAGTTGGCAACATATAGAGACAATCCCTACCCAACAGTGGGCTCACAGTCTAGAAGACTGTACTTCCCAAGCGCTTAGTCCAGTGCTCTGCACACAGTAAGCGCTCAATAAATACGATTGACTGATTGATTGATAGAAGAGGTCCAGGGAAGATCCAGGGAAGTGAATGACTGAAGTGACTTGCCCAAAGCCACACAGCAGGCAGGCGGGCAGTCCTGACGCCTGGCCCGGGCTCTACCCACTAGGCCACCCTGCTTGGACTCTTTTCTGCCTGCTCCAGATGCCTGTGAAAGTGGGGAGGTTTTCCCAAGGACCATGAATTATTACTCTATGTATTTATTACTCTATTTATTTATTTATTTATTTATTTGACTTGTACATATCTCTATTTATTGTATTTTGTTAGTATGTTTGGTTTTGTTCTCTGTCTCCCCCTTTTAGACTGTGAGCCCACTGTTGGGTAGGGACTGTCTCTATATGTTGCCAACTTGGACTTCCCAAGCGCTTAGTACAGTGCTCTGCACACAGTAAGCGCTCAATAAATACGATTGATGATGATGAATCCGGCCATCAGCTCGCAACCCACGCGCTCTTCGAAGCTCATTCCGGCAGCCCCACCTTACAAACCTTACAAGCTGTTGCCAACCTGTACTTCCCAAGCGCTTAGTCCAGTGCTCTGCACACAGTAAGCGCTCAATAAATACGACTGACTGATTGAATGATTATTGTGTCCCTTCCCCACAGCACCTGTATATATGCATATATGTTTGTATGTATTTACCACTCTATTTTACTTGTACATATCTATTCTATTTATTTTATTTTGTTAATATGTTTGGTTTTGTTCTGTCTCCCCCTTCTAGACCGTGAGCCCACTGTTGGGTAGGGACCGTCTCTAGGTGTTGCCAACTTGGACTTCCCAAGCGCCTAGTACAGTGCTCTGCACATAGTAAGCGCTCAATAAATACGATTGATTGTGGAAGCAGCATGGCTCAGTGGAAAGAGCCCGGGCTTTGGAGTTGGAGGTCATGGGTTCAAATCCCGGCTCCCCCAACTGTCAGCTGTGTGACTTTGGGCAAGTCACTTAACTTCTCTGGGCCTCAGTTACCTCATCTGTAAAATGGGGATGAAGACTGTGAGCTCCTCGTGGGACAACCTGATCACCTTGTAACCTCCCCAGCGATTAGAACAGTGCTTTGCACATAGTAAGCGCTTTATAAATGCCATCATCATCATCATCGATTGATTGAAGACTTGATACCTGTCTACATGTTTTGTTTCGTTGTCTGTCTTCCCCTTCTAGACTGTGAGTCCACTGTTGGGTAGGGACTGTCTCTATATGTTGCCAACTTGTGCTTCCCAAGCGCTTAGTCCAGTGCTCTGCACACAGTAAGCGCTCCATAAATACGACTGAATGAATGAATGAATGAATGAATGAGGCGGGGCTCCAGGGACACATGCCATTTCATTTTGCGCCAAACTCCACATTTCCATAGCCTGATACGGTTTCTTCTCAAAGTATTTGGCTTGTAAAGATAAACCCTCCCGAGCTCCGCGTTCGCGGCCCAAATAAACGTTTCTGTTCCACATCAACATACGTCTACTATTTTCTTTTTCCCCTGTACCAGTTTGGCTCCATTAACACGTCTCCGGTTTTATTATTAGAGCCCGACCTTCTAGACTGTGAGCCCGCTGTTGGGTAGGGACCGTCTCTATATGTTACCAACTTGTACTTCCCAAGCGCTTAGTCCAGTGCTCTGCACACAGTAAGCGCTCAATAAATACGGTTGATTGATTGATTGACGATTGATTGAACGATACGATTTGGGGGGAGAAAAAAGAAAGCGAATGGTGGCTGGATGTTTCCCTCGGGAACTTTAAGGATTGAGATAGAACCTTCCCCTTTTCACTTTTGGGGCAGGGGATCAAATTCAGTCAGTCATTCATTCATTCAATCATATTTATTGAGCGCTTATTGTGTGCAGAGCACTGGACTAAGCGCTTGGGAAGTACAAGTTGGCAAAATGGGTCAGACGTGGGCAAGCAATGTGTCTGCCGACTCTGTTGTTCTGCGCTCTCCCAAACGCTTAGTACAGTGCCCTGCACAGAGTAACTAACACTAATTTCAGAGAAGCGGCGTGGCTCAGTGGAAAGAGCCCGGGCTTGGGAGTCAGAGGTCATGGGTTCAAATCCCCGCTCCGCCACTTGTCAGCTGGGTGACTTTGGGCTAGTCACTTCATTTCTCGGGGCCTCAGTTCCCTCATCTGGAAAATGGGGATGAAGACTGTGAGCCCCCCGTGGGACAACCTGATCACCTTGTAACCTCCCCGGTGCTGAGAACAGTGCTTTGCACATAGTAAGCGCTTAATAAATGCCATTATTATTATTATTATTGACAAGAAAAAGGAAAGGGTGGCCGGCTCAGGATCCACCCACTGAATCGATGCGATTACATTTTAGGACCGTCTCAGACGGAGGTTTGAGGCTTCGGGAGGCCTTCATCTTTGAACTTCACGTGAAGTTCCTAAGCGCGGAATCTGCAGGTTTGGGGCCACAGACAAAATCGGGGCAAAAAACTGCTTTAAAATAATAATAATGGCATTTATTAAGCGCTTACTATGTGCAAAGCACTGTTCTAAGCGCTGAGCACTGTTCTAAGCGCCACTCTCCTACTCCAGTCCGGCCCGCACTTTGGCTCCGCGAAAGCCAACCTTCTCACCGTGGCCTCCGTCTCGTCCTTCTCGCCGCCGACCCCTGGCCCACGTCCTGCCTCGGTTCCCCCCCCCTTCAAATCCGACAATGACTCTCCCCTCTCCCAAATCAATCAATCAATCGTATTTCTTGAGCGCTTACTGTGTGCAGAGCACTGGACTAAGCGCTTGGGAAGTCCAAGTTGGCAACATAGAGAGATGGTCCCTACCCAACAGTGGGCTCACAGTCTAGAAGGGGGAGACAGAGAACAAAACCAAACAGATTAACAAAATAAAATAAATACAACAGATAAGTACAAGTAAAATAAATAGACTAGTAAATATGTACAAGCGTATATACATATATACAGGATATTACACAGGATACCATATTAACTTCTCTGGGCCTCAGTTCCCTCATCTGTAAAATGGGGATGAAGACTGTGAGCCCCCCCCCGGGGGACAGCCTCATCACCGTGTAACCTCCCCAGCGCTTAGAACAGTGATTTGCACATAGTAAGTGCTTAATAAATTCATTCATTCAATCGTATTTATTGAGCGCTTACTGTGTGCAGAGCACTGGGCTAAGCACTTGGGAAGTACAATTTGGCAACATATAGAGACAGTCCCTACCCAACAGTGGGCTCACAGTCTAACTGATAAATGATAAATGCTATTATTATTATTAATAAATATCAGGAGAACACGTACTAAATCTCCGCTTTACAGAAGAGGAAACCGAAGCTCAGAGAAGTGAAGTGACTTGTCCAAGGTCGCCCAGCAGGCAGGTGACAGAGACAGGAGAAAACGTACTAAATCTCCACTTTACACAAGAGGAAACCGAAGCCCAGAGAAGTGAAGTGACTCGTCCAAGGTCGCCCAGCAGGCAGGTGACAGAGACAGGAGAAAACGTACTAAATCTCCACTTTACAGAAGAGAAAACCGAAGCCCAGAGAAGTGAAGTGACTTGTCCAAGATCGCACAGCAGGCGGGTGACAGAAACAGGAGAAAACGTACTGAATCTCCACTTTACAGAAGAGGAAACTGAAAACCAGAGAAGTGAAGTGACTCGTCCAAGGTTGCCCAGCAGGCAGGTGACAAAGCCAGGAGAAAATGTACTAAATCTCCACTTTACACAAGAGGAAACCGAAGCCCAGAGAAGTGAAGTGACTTGTCCAAGGTCGCCCAGCAGGCAGGTGACAGAACCAGGAGAAAACGTACTAAATCTCCACTTTACACAAGAGGAAATTGGAGCCCAGAGAAGTGAAGTGACTTGTCCAAGGTCGCCCAGCAAGCAGGTGACAGAGCCAGGAGAAACGTACTAAATCTCCACTTTACACAAGAGGAAACCAAAGCCCAGAGAAGTGAAGTGACTGGTCCAAGGTTGCCCAGCAGGCAGGTGACAGAGACAGGAGAAACGTACTAAACCTCCACTTTACACAACAGGAAACTGAAGCCCAGAGAAGTTAAGTGACTTGTCCAAGGTCGCCCAGCAGGCAGGTGACAGAGACAGGAGAAAACGTACTAAATCTCCACTTTACACAAGAGGAAAGCAAAGCCCAGAGAAGTGAAGTGACTGGTCCAAGGTTGCCCAGCAGGCAGGTGACAGAGATGGGAGAAAACGTACTAAATCTCCACTTTACACAAGAGGAAACTGAAGCCCAGAGAAGTGAAGTGACTTGTCCAAGGTCGCCCAGCAGGCAGGTGAAAGAGACAGGAGAAAATGTACTAAATCTCCACTTTACACAAGAGGAAACCGAAGCCCAGAGAAGTGAAGTGACTTGTCCAAGGTCGCCCAGCAGGCAGGTGACAGAGACAGGAAAAAATGTACTAAATCTCCACTTTACACAAGAGGAAACTGGAGCCCAGAGAAGTGAAGTGACTTGTCCAAGGTCGCCCAGCAGGCAGGTGACAGAGACAGGAGAAAACGTACTAAATCTCCACTTTACACAAGAGGAAACCGAAGCCCAGAGAAGTGAAGTCACTGGTCCAAGGTCGCCCAGCAGGCGGGTGACAGACAGGAGAAACGTACTAAATCTCCACTTTACACAAGAGGAAACCAAAGCCCAGAGAAGTGAAGTGACTGGTCCAAGGTTGCCCAGCAGGCAGGTGACAGAGACAGGAGAAAACGTACTGAATCTCCACTTTACACAAGAGGAAACTGAAGCCCAGAGAAGTGAAGTGACTTGTCCAAGGTTGCCCAGCAGGCAGGTGACAGAGCCAGGAGAAAATGTACTAAATCTCCACTTTACACAAGAGGAAACCGAAGCCCAGAGAAGTGAAGTGACTTGTCCAAGGTCGCCCAGCAGGTAGGTGACAGAGACAGGAAAAAACGTACTAAATCTCCACTTTACACAAGAGGAAACTGGAGCCCAGAGAAGTGAAGTGACTTGTCCAAGGTCGCCCAGCAGGCAGGTGACAGAGACAGGAGAAAACGTACTAAATCTCCACTTTACACAAGAGGAAACCGAAGCCCAGAGAAGTGAAGTCACTGGTCCAAGGTCGCCCAGCAGGCGGGTGACAGACAGGAGAAACGTACTAAATCTCCACTTTACACAAGAGGAAACCAAAGCCCAGAGAAGTGAAGTGACTGGTCCAAGGTTGCCCAGCAGGCAGGTGACAGAGACAGGAGAAACGTACTAAACCTCCACTTTACACAACAGGAAACTGAAGCCCAGAGAAGTTAAGTGACTTGTCCAAGGTCGCCCAGCAGGCGGGTGACAGAGACAGGAGAAACGTATTAAATCTCCACTTTACACAAGAGGAAACCGAAGCTCAGAGAAGTGCAGTGACTTGTTCAAGGTCGCCCAGCAAGCAGGTGACAGAGACAGGAGAAATGTACTAAATCTCCACTTTACACAAGAGGAAACCGAAGACCAGAGAAGTGAAGTGACTTGTCCAAGGTCGCACATCAGGCGGGTGACAGAAACAGGAGAAAACGTACTGAATCTCCACTTTACACAAGAGGAAACCGAAGCCCAGAGAAGTGAAGTGACTTGTCCACTGCCACACAGCAGGAAATCGGTGGAGTTGTCATTAAAACTTCTTCTGCCCTGCCCCCGGCCGGGATTGATCCCCCAGGCCGTGTTTCAAGGGATTTGATTCCTCCAATTTATTACTATTATTCATTCATTCATTCAATCATATTTATTGAGCGCTTACTGCGTGCAGAGCACTGTACTAAGCGGTTGGGAAGTACAAGTTGGCAACGTATAGAGACGGTCCCTATTACTATTATCGTATTTGTTAAAGAAGAGAAGCAGCGGGGCTTGGTGGAAAGAGCCCGGGCTTGGGAGTCAGAGTCGTGGGTTCAAATCCCGGCTCCGCCACTCGTCAGCTGTGTGACTTTGGGCAAGTCACTTTAACTTCTCTGGGCCTCAGTGACCTCATCTGTAAAATGGGGATGAAGACTGTGGGCCCCACGTGGGACAACCTGATTACCTTGTATCTCCCCCAGCACTTAGAACAGTGCTTGGCACACAGTAAGCGCTTAACAAATACCATCATTATTATTATTATTATTATTATTATTATTATTATTATTATTATTAAGGTTCCCATCAAATGCTGGGTCTTTCCCCTCTTGGTCATGTCTTTGGAAAGGAAAATCTCCAAGCGTGAATTCTGTCTTCAGATAATAATAATAATAATAATAATAATATTTGTTAAGCACTTACCAAGTGACAGACACTGGACTAAATACAAGCTGTGTGACTTTGGGCAAGTCACTTCACTTCTCTGTGCCTCAGTTCCCTCATCTGGAAAATGGGGACTAAGACTGTGAGCCCCACGTGGGACAACCTGATAACTCTGTATCTATCCCAGTGCTCAGAACAGTGCTTGGCATATAGTACTTCCCAAGCGCTTAGTACAGTGCTCTGCACAGTAAGCGCTCAATAAATACGACTGAATGAATGAATGAATATAGTAGGCACTGAAATACCATCATCGTTATTACTATTATTACAAGATAATCAGGTTGGGCATGGTCCCTATCCCGCATGGGGCTCCCGGTCTTAATCCCTATTTTCCTCATAATAATAATAATAATAATAATAATAATAATAATAGTAATAATAATAATAATAATAGCATTTATTAAGCACTTACTATATGCAAAGCACTGTTCTAAGCGCTGGGGAGGTTACAAGGTGATCAGGTTGTCCCACGGGGGGCTCACCGTCTTCATCCCCATTTTACAGATGAGGGAACTGAGGCCCAGAGAAGTGAAGTGACTTGCCCAAAGTCACACAGCTAAGTGGCGGAGGCGGGATTTGAACCCATGACCTCTGACTCCAAAGCCCGGGCTCTTTCCGCTGAGCCACGCTGCTTCTCTTCTCAGTTACCTCTTCCAGATGAGGTCACTGAGGCCCCGAAGTGGAGTGACTCACCCCAATCAATCGTATTTATTGAGAGCTTACTGTGTGCAGAGCACTGTACTAAGCGCTTGGGAAGTCCAAGTTGGCAACATCTAGAGACAGTCCCTACCCAACAGTGGGCTCACAGTCTAAAAGAGGGAGACAGAGAACAAAACCAAACATATTAACAAAACCGGCTGCTTCTCTTTTACGCTGTTATGCCGTTCAATCCTGGGTTCTCCTTTGTAACCTTAAGCCCAGTAGCATTTAATAGGTGCTTAGCAAGTACCGATGATGATGATAACAATAATAATAGTGATAATAATAATCATAATAATGGCATTTGTTAAGCGCTTACTATGTTGTGCAAAGCACTGTTCTAAGTGCTGGGGGAGATACAAGGTGATCAGATTGTCCCACGGGGGGCTCACAGTCTTCATCCCCATTTTCCAGATGAGGGAACTGAGGCCCAGAGAAGTGAAGTGACTTGCCCAAAGTCACACAGCTGACAAGTGGCGGAGCTGGGATTTGAACCCACGACCTCTGACTCCAAAGCCCGGGCTCTTTCCATTGAGCCACGCTGCTTCTCAAAGATGATGATATTTATTAATAATAATAATAATGATAGCATTTATCATTTATCATTTAGACTGTGAGCCCACCGCTGGGTAGGGACTGTCTCTGTATATTGCCAAGTTCTACTTCCCAAGTGCTTAGTACAGTGCTCTGCACATAGTAAGCGCTCAATAAATACGCTTGATGATGATGACTGTCTCTGCATGTTGCCAAATTGTACTTCCCAAGTGCTTAGTACAGTGCTCTGCACACAGTAAGCGCTCAATAAATACGACTGATGATGATGACTGTCTCTAGATGTTGCCAAATTGTACTTCCCAAGTGCTTAGTCCAGTGCTCTGCACACAGTAAGCGCTCAATAAATACGATTGATGATGATGACTGTCTCTAGATGTTGCCAAATTGTACTTCCCAAGTGCTTAGTACAGTGCTCTGCACACAGTAAACGCTCAATAAATACGACTGATGATGATGACTGTCTCTAGATGTTGCCAAATTGTACTTCCCAAGTGCTTAGTCCAGTGCTCTGCACACAGTAAGCGCTCAATAAATACGACTGATGATGATGACTGTCTCTGCATGTTGCCAAATTGTACTTCCCAAGTGCTTAGTCCAGCGCTCTGCACACAGTAAGCGCTCAATAAATACGATTGATGATGATGACTGTCTCTGCATGCATGTTGCCAAATTGTACTTCCCAAGTGCTTAGTCCAGTGCTCTGCACACAGTAAGTGCTCAATAAATACGACTGAATGAATAAAATAAACAGAATAGATATGTACAAGTAAAATAAATAAATAGAGTGATAAATACGTACAAACACATATCCATACATACAGGTCTCTCAGCAGACAGGGGCCGGGATGAGAAACTAGGTCCGACCGCGGGGCCCGGGCTCTACCCACTCAGCCGCTCTGCTTCTCTTAATAATAATAATAATGATGGTGGTTGTTAAGCGCTTACTATGTGCCACGCACTGTTCTGAGCGCTGTCTTGATCCTCACTGTCTTCATCCCCAGTTTCCAGATGAGGTCACTGAGGCCCGGAGAAGTGAAGTGACTTGCCCAAAGTCACCCGGCTGGCATTCCCCGCCCCGTGGCTCACCTGGGTTCCCCGGGGCGGCCCCGGGCTCCCGGCCGGCCTTGCCTGCTGGGACCACTCGCCCCTCGGCATCTCCTCTGCCCCTTCAATCAATCAATCGTACTTATTGAGCGCTCACTGTGCGCAGAGCACTGTACTAAGCGCTTGGGAAGCCCAAGTGGGCAACATATGCTCCCCTTCCCACCTGTGGTCCCCCCATTTAAGAGGCCGGTGGCCACCAGCCCCGCCCCTCCTCTCCCGGCCCCGCGGCTACTGGCTGGACGGGGCAGGCTGGCTCGGCCCGGGGGTTTTCTGTTCCCCGTTGCTCCGTCTAGTTGGCCCCGGTGGGCGGGAAGGGGCCGGTCCTTTCCTGGAGATTTCCCATCCCTCTCGGAGTACAGCTTCCAGCTCCTCCTCTTGTCTTACTCCGGGAGGGCCAAGGGGCGGGAAAGCCGCGGGAATCCACACGACCCATTTATCCGGCGTCTGCCTTATTATGATAAAAACCGCGGCACCGGTTAAGCGCCTACCGTGGGCCGGGCTCCGTACTAAGCGCTGAGGGGGATAGAAACAAATTGGTCCCTGTCATCATCACCATCAATCGTATTTATTGAGCGCTTACTGTGTGCAGAGCACTGTACTAAGCTCTTGGGAAATACAAGTTGGCAACATATAGAGACAGTCCCTACCCAACAGTGGGCTCACAGTCTAGAAGGGGGAGACAGACAACAAAACAAAACATATTAACGAAATAAAATAAATAGAATAAATACGTACTAATAAAATAAATAAATGGAGTAATAAATCCGTACAAACATATATGCACATATACAGGTGCTGTGGGGAGGGGAAGGAGGTAAGGCGGGGGGGATGGAGAGGGGGAGGAGGGGGGAGTGGAGGGAGGGGGCTCAGTCTGGGAAGGCCTCCCAGAGGAGGTGAGCTCTCAGTAGGGCTTTGAAGGGAGGAAGATTAAGATGAAGTGAAGTGACTTGTCCGAGGTCACACAGCAGACAATAATAATAATAATAATAATGATGGTATTTGTTAAGCGCTTACTATGTGCAAAGCACTGTTCTAAGCGCTGGGGGAGTTACAAGGTGATCAGGTTGTCCCACGTGGTGGGGGCTCACAGTCTTCATCCCCATTTTACAGATGAGGGAACTGAGGCCCAGAGAAATGAAGTGACGAGCCCAAAGTCACACAGCTAAGTGGCAGAGCCGGGATTTGAACCCATGACCTCTGACTCCAAAGCCCGGGCTCTTTCCACTGAGCCACGCTGCTTCTCCAAGCAGCAGACAAGTGGCAGAGCCAGGATTAGATTAGATCCTAATCTTTGGAGTGATCGTTATTGACTGCTGACCATTTCAGCATCTCTCTGTTCATTCATTCAATCGTATTTATTGAGCGCTTACTGTGTGCAGAGCACTGGACTAAGCGCTTGGGAAGTACAAGCCGGCAACATATAGAGACGGTCCCTACCCAACAAGGGGCTCACCGTCTATCCACTCTACTTGTTAAATGCTTTCTCTGTGCCGAGCACTGTTCGAAGCACTAGAGTACAAGCTTAGTGAATACAGCGTGAGCTTGGGAGTCAGAAGGTCACGGGTTCTAATCCCAGCTCTGTCTCTTGTCTGCTGTGTGACCTTGGGCAAGTCCCTTCACTTCTCTGGGCCTCGGTTCCCTCGTCTGCAAAATGGGGATTGAGACCGTGAACCCCGCGAGGTCCTCCTAGACTGTGAGCCCAAGTCCAAGACTGAACTCCTTGTCTTCCCTTCCAAACCTTGCCCTCTCCCTGACTTTCCCATCTCTGTTGACGGCACTACCATCCTTCCCGTCTCACGAGCCCGCAACCTTGGTGTCATCCTCAACTCCGCTCTCTCGTTCACCCCTCACATCCAAGACGTCACCAAATCCTGCCGGTCTCAGCTCCGGAACATTGCCAAGATGCGCCCTTTCCTCTCCATCCCAACCGCTACCCTGCTCATTCAAGCTCTCATCCTATCCCGTCTGGACTACTGCATCAGCCTTCTCTCTGATCTCCCATCCTCGTGTCTCTCCCCACTTCAATCCATACTTCATGCTGCTGCCCGGATTGTCTTTGTCCAGAAACGCACTGGGCACGTTACTCCCCTCCTCAAAAATCTCCAGTGGCTACCAATCTGCGCATCAGGCAGAAACTCCTCCCCCTGGGCTTCCAGGCTGTCCATCCATCCATCCATCCCCTGGCCCCCTCCTACCTCTCCTCCCTTCTCTCCTTCTCCATCCCATCCCGCACCCTCCGCTCCTCCACCGCTGATCTCCTCCCCGTACCTCGTTCTCGCCCGTCCCACCGTCGACCCCCGGCCCACGTCCTCCCCCGGGCCCGGAATGCCCCCAATCCCTCTGCCCATCTGCCAAGCTCGCTCTCTTCCTCCCTTCAAGGCCCTACTGAGAGCTCACCTCCTCCAGGAGGCCTTCCCACACTCAGCCCCTTCCTTCCTCTCCCCCTCGCCCCCCTCTCCATTCCCCCGCCTTATCTCCTTCCCTTCCCCACAGCACCTGTAGCTATGTATATATGTTTGCACATATTTATTACTCTATTTATTTTATTTGTACATATCTATTCTATTTATTTTATTTTGTTAGTATGTTTGGTTTTGTTCTCTGTCTCCCCCTTTTATACTCTGAGCCCACTGTTGGGTAGGGACTGTCTCTATGTGTTGCCAACCTGTGCTTCCCAAGCGCTTAGTACAGTGCTCTGCCCCCAGTAAGCGCTCAATAAACACGATTGATTGACTGATGGATCGACCCCCCGCCCCCAAGGCCGCAAGGAAAGGGCCGTCCGGGAAGAGTTACCGGCAGGGTGAAGAAAGCGGGGTGCTTGGATTCGTCTTCATACTTGCCCTCGGTGGAATTGCCCGTCTCCACGGATTTGGAGGTGGTGTTCTTGCCGATGCCCATGGCTGGGAGGGGGAGGAGGAAGGCGGGGGGACGGAGGGAATGGGCCGGGAGCCCGGGCCGGGGTGGGAGCGCGGCGGCAGCGGCGGCGGGGGGCTCCACCCTCTGAGCTGCCCCCTCCGGGAGCCCGGCGGCTGGATGCGGGAAACCGCTTTTCACCTACGGAAAAGAGAAGGGGGAAAAGAGAAAGAAAAAACACACATGATTTCCACTCCGGATACAAAAACCATCACACACAGTGTCACGTCCTCCCCCGGGCCTGGAATGCCCCCAATCCCTCTGCCCACCCGCCAAGCTCGCTCTCTTCCTCCCTTCAAGGCCCTGCTGAGAGCTCACCTCCTCCAGGAGGCCTTCCCACACTCAGCCCCTTCCTTCCTCTCCCCCTCGTCCCCCTCTCCATCCCCCTCATCTTACCTCCTTCCCTTCCCCACAGCACCTGCATATATGGATAGATGTTTGTACAGATTTGTTGCTCTATTTATTTATTTATTTTACTTGTACCTATCTATTCTATTTAATTCATTTTCTTCGTATGTTTGGTTTTGAAGCAGCATGGCTCAGTGGAAAGAGCACGGGCTTTGGAGTCAGAGGTCATCGGTTCGAATCCCGGCCCCACCACGTCTGCTATGTGACCTTGGGCAAGTCACAACTTCTCTGAACCTGTTACCTCATCTGTAAAATGGGGATTAAGACTGTGAGCCCCACGTGGCACTTGGCGTTTTTTCTTTTAGACTGTGAGCCCACTGTTGGGTAGGGACTGTCTCTATGTGATGCCAATTTGTACTTCCCAAGCGCTTAGCACAGTGCTCTGCACATACTAAGCGCTCAATAAATGCGATTGATTGATTGATTGATTTGTTCTCTGTCTCCCCCTTTTCGACTGTGAGCCCACTGTTGGGTAGGGACTGTCTCTGGATGTTGTCAACTCATACTTCCCAAGCGCTTAGTACAGTGCTCTGCACACAGTAAGCGCTCAAAAAATACGATTGATGATGATGATGAAGGCTGTGAGCCCCCTGTGGGACATGGACTGTGATTTGCTTGCACCCACAGAACCTGTATATATGTATATATGTTTGTACAGATTTATTACTCTATTTATTTACTTATGCATATCTATTCTATTTATTTTATTTTGTTAGTATGTTTGGTTTTGTTCTCTGTCTCCCCCTTTTAGACTGTGAGCCCACTGGTGGGTAGGGACTGTATATGTTGCCGACTTGGACTTCCCAAGCGCTTAGTACAGTGCTCTGCACACAGTAAGCACTCAATAAATACGATGGATTGATTGATTGAGTCACTTCTCTGAGCCTCAGTTCCCTCATCTGTCAAATGGGGATGAAGACTGCGAGCCCCCTGAATGAATGAATCCCCCCGCCGTACCTTCTTTCCCTCCCCACAGCACCTGTATATATGTATATATGTTTGTACGCACTTATTACTCTATTTACTTATTTTACTTGTACATATTTATTCTATTTTATTTTAGTTTGTTAATATGTTTCGTTTTGTTGTCTGTCTCCCCCTTCTAGCCTGTGAGCCCGCTGTTGGATAGGGACCGTCTCTAGATCATCATCATCATCATCAATCGTATTTATTGAGCGCTTACTGTGTGCAGAGCACTGTACTAAGCGCTTGGGAAGTACAAATTGGTAACATATAGAGACAGTCCCTACCCAACAGTGGGCTCGCCAGATGAGGGAACTGAGGCCCAGAGAAGTGAAGTGACTTGCCCAAAGTCACCCAGCTGACAATTGGCGGAGCCGGGATTTGAACCCGTGACCTCTGACTCCAAAGCCCGGGCTCTTTCCACTGAGCCACGCTGCTTCTCTGCTTCTCCGGGGCCTGAGCTCCGGGGGACCTGGGTTCTAATCCCTGCTCCACCACTTGCCTGCTGTGTGACCTTTGCAAAGCCGCTTGACATCTCTTGTGCCTCGGTTTCCCAACTACAAAATGAGGATCCAGTACCTGTTCTCCCCCCTACTTAGAAGGTGAGTCGCACGTGGGACAGGGCTGGATTAAACCGTATCTACCTCGGCGCTTAGGACACGTAGGAAGCGCTTAATAAATAATAATAATTGTAGTATTTGTTCAGGGCTTACTAAGCACTGTACTAAGCGGTGGGGTATATATGGCCAAATCGGGTTGGACGTAGTCCCTGTCCCGCATAGGGTTCACCGTCTTAATCCCCGTTTTACAGATGAGGGAACTGAGGCACAGAGAAGTGAAGTGACTTGCCCAAAGCCACCCAACAGACAAGCGGCACGGCTCAGTGGAAAGAGCCCGGGCTTTGGAGTCAGAGATCATGGGTTCAAATCCCGGCTCCGCCAACTGTCAACTGTCTGGGCAAGTATCAGCTTCTCTGTGCCTCAGTTCCCTCATCTGTAAAATGGGGATGAAGACTGTGAGCCCCCCGTGGGGCAACCTGATCACCTTGTAACCTCCCCAGCGCTTAGAACAGCGCTTTGCAATCAATCAGTCGTATTTATTGAGCGCTTACGGTGTGGAGAGCACTGTACTAAGCGATTGGGAAGTAAAAGTTGGCAACATATAGAGACGGTCCCTACCCAACAGCAGGCTCGTAGTCTAAAAGGGGGAGACAGAGAACAAAACCAAACATACTAACAAAATAAAATAAATAGAATAGATATGTACAAGTAAAACAAATAAATAGAGTAATAAATATGTACAAACATATATACATATATACGGGTGCTATGGGGAAGGGAAGGGGAAGGGGAGGTCATGGGTTCAAATCCCGGGTCCGCCACTTGTCAACTGTGTGACTCTGGGCAAGTATCGGCTTTTCTGTGCCTCAGTTCCCTCATCCGTAAAATGGGGATGAAGACTGTCAGCCCCCCCGTGGGACAACCTGATCACCTTGGAACCTCCCCAGCGCTCAGAACAGTGCTTTGCACATAGCAAGCGCTCAATAAATGCCATCATTATTATTATTATTTAATCGTATTTCCTGAGAACTTGCCGTATCTATGCAGATTAATATCAGGGCGGAAGAAAGGCTCTTAATCCCCCACCATAAGATTAAGGGGGAAAACCCCTGAAGTGAATGCACTAATAATGATAGTGACGGCGTTTATTAAGCGCTTACTATGTGCAAAGCACTGTTCTAAGCGCTGGGGAGGTTGCCGTATCTATGCAGATTAATATCAGGGAGGAAGAAAGGCTCTTAATCCCCCGCCATGAGATTAAGGGGGAAAGCCCCTGAAGTGAATGCACTAATAATGATAATGATGGCGTTTATTAAGCGCTTACTGTGTGCAAAGCACTGTTCTAAGCGCTGGGGAGGTTGCCGTATCTGTGCAGATTAATATCAGGGAGGAAGAAAGGCTCTTAATCCCCCGCCATGAGATTAAGGGGGAAAACCCCTGAAGTGAATGCACTAATAATGATAGTGACGGCGTTTATTAAGCGCTTACTATGTGCAAAGCACTGTTCTAAGCGCTGGGGAGGTTACAAGGTGATCAGGTTGTCCCTCGTGGGGCTCACTGTCACAGGAATGAACCGTCCTGAGGGTTTGGCTGACGCTGGGAAGACCTTTCGGGGTCAGGCGCAGATCCCGGCGCTCCGTGAATCAGCCCTTCCTGGAGAAGAAGGTATAGCTGGAGGTCTGGGAAGGCAGCCTGCCAAACCGAGGAAATCAATCAATCGTATTTACTGAGCGCTTACTGTGTGCAGGGCACTGTACTAAGCGCTTGGGAAGTAGAAGTTAGCAACATATAGAGACGGTCCCTACCCAACAGTGGGCTCACAGTCTAAAGGAAAAGGAAAGAGCCGTTGGGGAAAGCCTGTTTCTTTTGGCACAACATCCATCCATCCCGATCGTTTCGCTCGGGCGACGGCGGACGGACAACGTGGTGACTAAGGAAGCTCGCTTTCGGGGCGGAATACCAAGCCAGCGGGCTCCTCCACATCCACAAAACCCAATGACGCTCACGGGATTAATCAATCCATCAATCAATCGTATTTATTGAGCGCTTACTGTGTGCAGAGCACTGTACTAAGCGCTTGGGAAGTCCAAGCTGGCAACATATAGAGACGGTCCCTACCCACCAGTGGGCTCACAGCCTAAAAGGGGGAGGCGGAGAACAAACCCAAACATACTAACAAAATAAAATAAATAGAATAGATATGTACAAGTAAAATAAATGAATAAATAGAGTAATAAATATGGATAGACATATATACATATATACAGGTGCTGTGGGGAAGGGAAGGAGGTAAGATCAATCAATCAATCGTATTTATTGAGCGCTTACTGTGTGCAGAGCACTGTACTAAGCACTTGGGAAGTCCAAGTTGGCAACATCTAGAGACGGTCCCTACTCGACAGTGGGCTCACAGTCTAGAAGGGGGAGGCAGAGAACAAAACCAAACATACTAACAAAATAAAATAAATAGAATAGATATGTACAAGTAAAATAAATGAATAAATACAGCAATAAATATGGACAAACATATATACATAGATACAGGTGCTGTGGGGAAGGGAAGGAGGTAAGATCAATCAATCAATCGTATTTATTGAGCGCTTACTGTGTGCAGAGCACTGTACTAAGCACTTGGGAAGTCCAAGTTGGCAACATCTAGAGACGGGCCCTACCCAACAGTGGGCTCACAGTTTAAAAGGGGGAGGTGGAGAACAAAACCAAACATACTAACAAAATAAAATAAATAGAATAGATATGTACAAGTAAAATAAATGAATAAATACAGTAATAAATAGTAAAATAAATGAATAAATACAGTAATAACTATGGACAAACATATATACATAGATACAGGTGCCGTGGGGAAGGGAAGGAGGTAAGATCAATCAATCAATCAATCATATTTATTGAGCGCTTACTGTGTGCAGAGCACTGTACTAAGCGCTTGGGAAGTCCAAGTTGGCAACATCTAGAGACGGTCCCTACCCATCAGTGGGCTCACAGTCTAGAAGGGGGAGACAGAAAACAAAACCAAACATACTAACAAAATAAAATAAAATAGAATAGATATGTACAAGTAAAATAAACAGAGTAATAGATATGTACAAACATATATACATATATACAGGTGCTGTGGGGAAGGGCAGGAGGTAAGATGGGGGGGATGGAGAGGGGGACGAGGGGGAGAGGCAAGTTAAGTGACTCGCCCAAGGTCACACAGCAGACAGGTGGCGGAGCCGGGATTCGAACCCATGACTTCTGACTCCAAAGCCCGGGCTCTTTCCACTGAGCCACGCTGCTTCTCAAAGGTCATCCTGTACCTCAGTTTCACCCCTTCATAAGCAGGGCTTCAATTAGGTTGAAATTTCTTCCCGGGCAAAAGTTCCGTTAATCCCGTGACACAGACGGCTACAATCAAAGGCTTAGGAGCCCAGAGGGAGGGAGGGAACCATATATTTTCCCGCTTATCGCGGCCGGAAAATTTAATCCCGTCAATTCCGCCGAGGGATTGACTCGGCTGCTCCGAGCGACCGGAGCTACAACCTGCGTTTCACCGCCGCTTCCGGAGGTCGGGGGCACGGGCTAACTTCGAGTCACGCTGCGTCATCATCATCATCCATCGTATTTATTGAGCGCTTACTGTGTGCGGAGCACTGGACTAAGCGCTTGGGAAGTACAAGTTGGCAACACGTAGAGACAGTCCCTACCCAAGGTCGGGATTTAAACCTCATCTGTAAAATGGGGATGAAGGCTGTGAGCCCCAAGTGGGACAATCTGATAATAATAATAATAATAATAGATGGCATTTATTAAGCGTTTACTATGTGCAAGGCACTGTTCTAAGTGCTGGGGAGGTTACAAGGCGATCAGGTTGTCCCACGGGGGGCTCACCGTCTTCCTCCCCATTTTACAGATCAGGGAACTGAGGCCCAGAGAAGTGCCCACAGCTGACAATTGGCGGAGCCGGGATTTGAACCCACGACCTCTGACTCCAAAGCCCGGGCTCTTTCCACTGAGCTCCACTGCTTCTCAACCTCATTTAAACCTCATCTGTAAAATGGGGATGAAGACTGTGAGCCCCCAGTGGGACAATCTGATAATAATAATAATGATGATGATGGCATTTATTAAGCGCTTACTACGCGCAAGGCGCTGTTCTAAGCGCTGGGGAGGTTACAAGGCGATCAGGTTGTCCCACGGGGTGCTCACAGTCTTCATCCCCATTTTCCAGATGAGGGAACTGAGGCCCAGAGAGGTGAAGTGACTTGCCCAAAGTCACACAGCTGGCAATTGGCGGAGCCGGAATTCGAACCCATGACCTCTGACTCCAAAGCCCGGGCTCTTTCCACTGACCTACACTGCTTCTCAACCTCATTTAAACCTCATCTGCAAAATGGGGATGAAGACTGTGAGCCCCAAGTGGGACAATCTGATAATAATAATAATAATAATAATAACGATGGCATTTATTAAGCGCTTACTATGTGCAAGGCACTGTTCTAAGCGCTGGGGAGGTTACAAGGCAATCAGGTTGTCCTACGGGGGGCTCCCCATCTTCCTCCCCATTTTACAGATGAGGGAACTGAGGCCCAGAGAAGTGCCCAAAGTCCCACAGCTGACAATTGGCGGAGCGGGGATTCGAACCCATGACCTCTGACTCCAAAGCCCGGGCTCTTTCCACTGAGCTACGCTGCTTCTCAACCTCATTTAAACCTCATCTGCAAAATGGGGATGAAGACTGTGAGCCCCCAGTGGGACAATCTGATCACCTTGTACCCTCCCCAGCGCTTAGAAGGGCGCTTGGCCCGTAGTAAGAGCTTAACAAATGCCATCGTTATTATTATTATTAGTGTTACTCCCCCAAGCGCTTAGTACAGTGCTTTGCCCGCAGTAAGCGCCCAATAAATTCGACTGAATGAATGAACGCATGATCTTGTAGCTTCCCCAGGGCTTAGCACAGTGCCTGACATCTAGGAAGCGCTTCGCAAATTCCCTAAGGTCATTAGGGGGAGGGAAACTGCCGGCTAATTCCGCTGTATTGGACTCTCCCAAGCGCTCAGTCCAGTGCTCTTAAAATACATCATCAATAAATACGATTGATGATGATGCTCTTCACACAGTAAGCACTCAATCAATAATAATGGCATTTATTAAGCGCTTCTCTATGTGCAAAGCACTGTTCTAAGCGCTGGGGCGGTTACAAGGTGATCAGGTTGTCCCACGGGGGGCTCACAGTCTTCATCCCCATTTTACAGATGAGGGAACTGAGGCACAGAGAAGTCAAGTGACTTGCCCGAAGTCACCCAGCTGACAAGTGGTGGAGCCGGGATTTGAATCAATAGCTTTGATTGATTGACTGAACGGCGCTTGGCACATAGTAAGCGCTTAACAAATGAGCCCACTGTTGGGTAGGGACCGTCTCTCTATGTTGCCGACTTGGACTTCCCAAGCGCTTAGTACAGTGCTCTGCACACAGTAAGCACTCGATCAATAATAATAATAACAATGATGGCATTTATTAAGCGCTTACTATGTGGAAAGCACCGTTCTAAGCGCTGGAGAGGTTACAAGGTGATCAGGTTGTCCCACGGGGGGGGCTCACAGTCTTCATCCCCATTTTACAGACGAGGGAACTGAGGCACAGAGAAGTGAAGTGACTTGCCCAAAGTCACACAGCTGACAAGTGGTGGAGCCGGGATTTGAATCAATAGCGTTGATTGATTGACTGAACGGTGCTTGGCACATAGTAAGCGCTTAATAAATGAGCCCACTGTTCTGTGTAGGGACCGTCTCTATATGTTGCCGACTTGGACTTCCCAAGCGCTTAGTACAGTGCTCTGCACACGGTAAGCGCTCAATCAATACCGTTGATTGATTGATTGATTGAACGGCGCTTGGCACATAGTAAGCGCTTAACAAATGAGCCCACTGTTGGGTAGGGACCGCCTCCATATGTCGCCAACCTGTACTTCCCAAGCGCTTAGTACAGCGCTCTGCACACAGTAAGCGCTCAATAAATACGACTGAATGGATGAATGGACAAATGCCATCATTATTATTATTATTTAAACCGAGGGATCGACGGCTTTCCCAGTTGACCGCGCTTTTCTCCGGATTCCCTCTGCTCGTGCTTCTCGGCTTTTCCGCAGGGAGGAAGGATATTAGGGTTTTTTTTTTTTGTTTTTTTATCCTGAGTTATAGGCTTGGGTGATTATTAAAATACCAAAGGTTTCATTCTTCCCTAATCCCAAAGTTTTTTTTTCATTTCGGGTCTCCTGGCTAAATCAATACAGCATAAATCTTTAAGTCTACAAAAAAAACCGGCCTGGCTATGTGCCCACGAATATATCGCCTTTCCACTTAATCCTTCTTTTTATATTAAAAAACATTCCTCTCCAACAGTCACTCGGAGCTTGGAATATGAAAGTGCAGCATTTAAGATCAACGGTTTTCCGGGGTGAGGAAACCTGCTTTTACGGGGATTACGCACGATAATAATAATAATTATGGTACTCATTAAGCGCTTACGAAGGGCCAAGCTCTGTACTAAGCACCGGCGTTGCTACAATTTAGTCATGTTGGACACGGTCCCTGCCCCACTTGGGCTCACCCTCTTAATCCCCATTTTCCAGATGAGGGAACCGAGGCCCAGAGAAGTGAACTTGAGCTTCCCGAGCGCTTAGTCCAGTGCTCTGCACGCAGTAAGCGCTCAATCATCATCATCAATCGTATTTATTGAGCGCTTACTAGGTGCAGAGCACTGGACTAAGCGCTTGGGAAGTACAAATTGGCAACATATAGAGACAGTCCCTACCCAACAGTGGGCTCACAGTCTAAAAGCGCTCAATAAATACGATTGAATGAATGAATGAATTCTATTTATTTTATTGTGTTAATGTGTTGTTTTGTTCTCTGTCACCCCTTTCTAGACGGTGAGCCCGCTGTTGGGTAGGGACCGTCTCTATATGTTGCCAACTTGTGCTTCCCAAGCGCTTAGTACAGTGCTTGGCACACAGTAAGCGCTCAATAAATACAACTGAATGAATGAATGAATTCTATTTATTTTATTGTGTTGATATGTGTTGTTTTGTTCTCTCTCTCCCCTTTCTAGACTGTAAGCCCGCTGTTGGGTAGGGACTGTCTCTATATGTTGCCAACTCTTGCTTCCCAAGCGCTTAGTACAGTGCTCTGCACACAGTAAGCGCTCAATAAATACGACTGAATGAATGAATGAATTCTCTTTATTTTATTGTGTTAATATGTGTTGTTTTGTTCTCTGTCTCCCCTTTCTAGACTGTGAGCCCGCTTTTGGGTAGGGACTGTCTCTATATGTTGCCAACTTGTGCTTCCCAAGCGCTTAGTCCAGCGCTCTGCACACAGTAAGCACTCAATAAATACGATTAAATGAATGAATTCTATTTATTTTACTGTGTTAATATGTTTTGTTTTGTTGTCTGTCTCCCCCTTCTAGACTGTGAGCCCGCTGTTGGGTAGGGACTGTCTCTATATGTTGCCAACTCTTGCTTCCCAAGTGCTTAGTACAGTGCTCCGCACACAGTAAGCACTCAATAAATACGATTGAATGAATGAATGAATTCTATTTATTTTATTGTGTTAATATGTGTTGTTTTGTTCTCTGTCGCCCCTTTCTAGACGGTGAGCCCGCTGTTGGGTAGGGACCGTCTCTAGATGTTGCCAAGTTTTGCTTCCCAAGCACTTAGTCCAGTGCTCTGCACGCAGTAAGCGCTCAATAAATACGATTGAATGAATGAATGAATTCTATTTATTTTATTGTGTTAATATGTTTCGTTTTGTTGTCTCGTCTCCCCCTTCTAGACTGTGAGCCCGCTGTTGGGTAGGGACTATCTCTATATGTTGCCAACTTGTGCTTCCCAAGCGCTTAGTACAGCTCTGCACACAGTAAGCGCTCAATAAATATGACAATGAATGAATGAATTCTATTTATTTTATTCTGTTAATATGTGTTGTTTTGTTCTCTGTCGCCCCTTTCTAGACTGTGAGCCCGCTGTTGGGTAGGGACTGTCTCTATATGTTGCCAACTCTTGCTTCCCAAGTGCTTAGTACAGTGCTCTGCACACAGTAAGAGCTCAATAAATACGATTGAATGAATGAATGAATTCTCTTTATTTTATTGTGTTAATATGTGTTGTTTTGTTCTCTGTCTCCCCTTTCTAGACTGTGAGCCCGCTGTTGGGTAGGGACTGTCTCTATATGTTGCCAACTCTTGCTTCCCAAGCGCTTAGTACAGTGCTCTGCACATAGTAAGCGCTTAATAAATACGATTGAATGAATGAATGAATGAATTCTATTTATTTTATTGTGTTAATATGTGTTGTTTTGTTCTCTGTCTCCCCTTTCTAGACTGTGAGTCCGCTTTTGGGTAGGGACCATCTCTAGATGTTGCCAAGTTTTGCTTCCCAAGCGCTTAGTACAGTGCTCTGCACACAGTAAGCGCTCAATAAATACGATTGAATGAATGAATGAATGAAGTGACTAGCCCAAGGTCGCACAGCAGACACGTGGTGGAGTCGGGATGAGAACCCATGATCTTCCGATTCCCGGGCCCGGGCCCTACCCGCTGAGCGACACTGCTTCTAATAATAATAATAATAATAATGGCATTTATTAAGCGCTTACTATGTGCAAAGCACTGTTCTAAGCGCTGGGGAGGATACAAGGTGATCAGGTTGTCCCACGTGGGGCTCACAGTCTTCATCCCCATTTTACAGATAAGGTAACGGAGGCACAGAGAAGTTAAGTGACTTGCCCAAAGTCACACAGCTGACAATTGGCAGCGCCGGCATTTGAACCCGTGACCTCTGACTCCAAAGCCCAGGCTCTTTTCCACTGAGCCACGCTGCTTCTCCAACGGAAAATGTTTTGAAAGACAGAACCAGTCTAGTTTAAGGACAACGAAGCGGCGTGGCTCAGTGGAAAGAGCCCGGGCTTTGGAGTCAGAGGTCATGAGTTCAAATCCCGGCTCCGCCACTTGTCAGCTGGGTGATTAAGACTATGAGCCCCCCCATGGGACAACCTGATCACCTTGTAACCTCCCCAGCGCTTAGTACAGTGCTTTGCCATCATCATTATTATTATTATCTACCCCACAGCTTAGAACAGTGCTTGGCACATAGTAAGTGCTTTAAAAACACCATTACAATAATAATTATTATTATTATTTACTGTGTTGCCAAGCACTGAACAATATTAAGCCATGAATTAACAAATAATAATTTATTTTATTTGTACATATTTATTCTATTTATTTTATTTTGTTAATCTGTTTTGTTTCGTTGTCTGTCTCCCCCTTCTAGACTGTGAGCCTGCTTGTTGGGTAGGGACCGTCTCTTGATGTTGCCAACTTGGACTTCCCAAGCGCTTAGTCCAGTGCTCTGCACACAGTAAGCGCTCAATAAATACGATTGAATGAATGAATAATGATGGTACTTGTTAAGCATTTACTATATGCCCAACACTCCTCTAAGCACTGGGGAGGTTACAAGGTGATCAGGTTGTCCCCCGGGGGGCTCACAGTCTTAATTCCCATTTTTACAGATGAGGGAACTGAGGCTCAGAGAAGTGAAGTGACTTGCCCAAGGTCACACAGCAGACTTGTGGTGGAGCGGCATTCGAACCCACGACCTCTGACTCCCAAGCCCGGGCTCTTTCCACTGAGCCACGCTGCTTCTCTCCACGCTGATGATTCCCAAACCTACATAGTCTTTGTTAAGTGCTTACTACGGGCCCGGCACCGTACTAAGCATTATTATTATTATTATTATTATTATTATTATTATTATTATTATTATTATTATTATTATTGTTATTATTGTTATTATTACTACATGTTGGGAGGGATTCCAAGATAGGTTGGACCCAGTCCACGTCCCACCTAGGGCTAACGGTCTTGGCCTGATAATAATGACGGCATTTGTTAAGCGCTTACTATGTGCCAAGCACTGTTCTAAGCGCTGGGGGGGATACAAAGTGATCAGGTTGTCCCACGGTGGGGCTCACAGTCTTCATCCCCATTTTACAGATGAGGTCACTGAGGCTCAGAGAAGTGAAGTGACTGGCCCAAGGTCACACAGCGGACACGTGGCGGAGCCGGGATTCGAACCCACGACCTCTGACTCCCAAGCCCGGGCTCTTTCCACTGAGCCACGCTGCTTCTCTCCACACCGATGATTCCCAAACTTACATAGTCTTTATTAAGCGCTTACTACGGGCCCAGCACCGTACTAAGCACCAACATTATTATTATTATTATTATTATTATTATTATTATTATTATTATTACATGTTGGGAGGGATTCCAAAATAGGTTGGACCAGTACATGTCCCACCTAGGGCTAATGGTCTTGGCCTGATAATAATGACGGCATTTGTTAAGCGCTTACTATGTGCGAAGCACTGTTCTAAGTGCTGGGGGGGGGGATACAAAGTGATCAGGTTGTCCCACGGGGGGGCTCACAGTCTTCATTCCCATTTTACAGATGAGGTCACTGAGGCTCAGAGAAGTGAAGTGACTGGCCCAAGGTCACACAGCGGACACATGGCGGAGCCGGGATTCAAACCCACGACCTCTGACTCCCAAGCCCGGGCTCTTTCCACTGAGCCACGCTGCTTCTCTCCACGCCGATGATTCCCAAACTTACATAGTCTTTATTAAGCGCTTACTACGGGCCCGGCACTGTACTAAGCACCAACATTATTATTATTATTATTATTATTTATTATTATTACTACATGTTGGGAGGGATTCCAAGACAGGTTTGACCCAATCCATGTCCCACCTAGGGCTAACGGTCTTGGCCTGATAACAATGACGGCATTTGTTAAGCGCTTACTATGTGCGAAGCACTGTTCTAAGTGCTGGGGGGGGTGGGGGGATACAAGGTCATCAGGTTGTCCCACGGGGGGCTCACAGTCTTCATCCCCATTTTACAGATGAGGTCACTGAGGCTCAGAGAAGTGAAGTGACTGGCCCACGGTCACACAGCGGACACGTGGCGGAGCCGGGATTCGAACCCGCGACCTCTGACTCCCAAGCCCGGGATCTTTCCACTGAGCCGCGCTGCTTCTTCTAGCTCTAGTGGGTAGAGCCCAGGCCCGGGAGCCAAAAGGACCTGGGTTCTAATCCCAGCCCTGCCACGTATCTGCTGGGTGACCCTGGGCAAGTCACTTCACTTCTCCGGGCCTCGGTTCCCTCATCTGGAAAATGGGGATGAAGACTGTAAGCCCCGTGTGGACAAGAGACTGCGTCCAACATGGCTCTACCCCGGCTCTCGACATAGTAAGCGCTTAATATCATCATCATCATCATCACAGTCTTAATCTTAATCTGGGAAGCAGCGTGGCTCAGTGGAAAAGAGCCCGGGCTTTGGAGTCAGAGGTCATGGGTTCAAATCCCGGCTCCACCCACTGTCAGCTGTGTGACTTTGGGCAAGTCACTTCACTTCTCTGGGCCTCAGTTCCCTCATCTGGAAAATGGGGATGAAGACTGGGAGCCCCGTGTGGACAAGAGACTGCGTCCAACATGGCTCTACCCCAGCTCTCGACATAGTAAGCGCTTAATATCATCATCATCATCATCACAGTCTTAATCTTAATCTGGGAAGCAGCGTGGCTCAGTGGAAAAGAGCCCGGGCTTTGGAGTCAGAGGTCCTGGGTTCAAATCCTGGCTCCGCCAATTGCCAGCTGTGCGACTTTGGGCAAGTCGCTTAACTTCTCTGGGCCTCAGTGACGTCATCTGGAAAATGGGGATGAAGACTGTGAGCCCCGTGCGGACAAGAGACTGCGTCCAACATGCCTCTATCCCGGCTCTCGACATAGTAAGCGCTTAATATCATCATCATCATCACAGTCTTAATCTTAATCTGGGAAGCAGCGTGGCTCAGTGGAAAAGAGCCCGGGCTTTGGAGTCAGAGGTCATGGGTTCAAATCCTGGCTCCGCCAATTGCCAGCTGTGCGACTTTGGGCAAGTCGCTTACCTTCTCGGGGCCTCAGTGACCTCATCTGTCAAATGGGGATGAAGACTGTGAGCCCCCCGTGGGACAACCTGATCACCTTGTAACCTTCCCAGCGCTTAGAACAGTGCTTTGCACATGGTAAGCGCTTAATAAATGCCATTATTACTATTATTATTATTATTATTATTATTATTATTATCATCATCTCCAATTTACAGACGAGTTTAACTGAGGCCCAGAGAAGTTCAGTGACTTGCCCGAGGTCACACAGCAGAGCCGGGACTAGAGCCCGGGTTCTTCCGACTCCCAAGCCCGAGCTCTATCCACTAGGCCACACTGCTTCTCCAGCCCATCATCAATCATCATCAATCGTATCTATTGAGCGCTTACTATGTGCAGAGCACTGTACTAAGCGCTTGGGAAGTACAAGTTGGCAACATATAGAGACGGTCCCTACCCAACAGTGGGCTCACAGTCTAAAAGCCCAGATCTCTCTCCTTCTCCGCAGTCTCGCCCTTCCTCCTGCCCCACCAGCCCCTCATTGATAATAATAATAATGATGATGATGATAATAATAATAATAATAGCATTTGTTAGGCGCTTACTATGTGCAAAGCACTGTTCTAAGCGCTGGGGAGGATACAAGGTGATCAGGTTGTCGGCATTTATGTCGGCATCTTTTAGACTGTGAGCCCACTGTTCATTCATTCATTCATTCCATCGTCTTTATTGAGCGCTTACTGGGTGCAGAGCACTGTACTAAGCGCTTGGGAAATCCAAGTTGGCAACATATAGAGACGGTCCCTACCCAACAGTGGGCTCACAGTCTGGTGCTTAGAACAGTGCCCAGCGCTTAGAACAGTGCTTTGAACATAGTAAGCGCTTAATAAATACCATCATTATTATTATTATTAGAAGGGGGAGACGGACAACAAAACCAAACATATTAGCAAAATAAAATAAATAGAATAAATAGGTACAAATAAAATAGAGTAATAAATACATACAAACATCTATTCATTCATTCATCCCATCGGATTTATTGAGCGCTTACTGTGTGCAGAGCACTGTACTAAGCGCTTGGGTAGGGACTGTCTCTATATGTTGCCAACTTGGACTTCCCAAGTGCTTAGTCCAGTGCTCTGCACACAGTAAGCGCTCAATAAATATGACTGATGATGATTAAGCGCTTACTATGTGCCAAGCACCGTTCTAAGCGCTGGGGAGGTTCCAAGGTTGTCCCCCGGGGGGCTCCCAGTCTTCATCCCCATTTTCCAGATGAGGGAACTGAGGCCCAGAGAAGCGAAGCGACTTGCCCAAAGTCACCCGTACTGAGGGTTGGTGGGGCTGGGATTTGAACCCGTGACCTCTGACTCCAAAGCCCGGGCTCTTTCCACTGAGCCACGCTGCTTCTCAAGGTCAACGTGTCCAAACGTGAAAGGTTTTTTTTTCCTTCCCAACTCCTTTCTTCTTCCCAATTAGCCCATCTCCCAACCCTGCAATCTTGGCATTATCCCTGTGACTCCTCTCTCTCTCAAATCCCCCGTTGTCAATCCGCCCAACAAGCCTCATTAACTCTTCCCTCCCAAAATCTGCTCCAGAATTCATATCATCAAGACCCCGGAGACAAGTACCGCACTTTCCTCGCCTATATTTTTTTTTTAATTTTGTGTTTTTTAAGCGCTTACTATGTTCCAGGCCCTGTACGGAGCCCGGAAGATGCGAGCCGATCGGGCTGGACGCCGTCCGTGTCCCACGGGAAGCAGCGTGGCTTGGTGGAAAGAGCACGGGCTTTGACGTCAGAGGTCAGGCTCAGTGGAAAGAGCCCGGGCTTTGGAGTCCGGGGTCATGGGTTCAAATCCCGGCTCCGCCAACGGTCAGCTGGGTGACTTTGGGCAAGTCACTTCACTTCTCTGGGCCTCAGTCACCTCATCTGTAAATTGGGGATTAAAAACGGTGAGCCCTCCATGGGACAACCTGATCACCTTGTAACCTCCCCTGCGCTTAGAATGGTGCTTGGCGCGTAGTAAGCGCTTAATAAATGCCATCATTATTATTATTATTATTGTTACGAGGGGCTCGCTGTGTGTCAGGCACTGTACTGAGCGCTGCGGTGGATACAAGCAAATCGAATTGGATACAGTCCCTGTCCCATGAGGGGCTCACGATCTCAACCCCCGTTTTATAGATGAGGGAACTGAGTTCCAGGGAAGTAAAGTGACTTGCCCAAGGTCACACAACAGATAAGTGGCAGGGGAAGGGGGGAAGGGTAAGAGGGCAAGGGGAGAAGAGGGGAAGGGGGGAAGAGGGGAAGGGGGAAGGGGGAAGAGGAAAGGGGGAAGGGAGGGAGGGAGGGAGGGAGGAAGGAGGGAAGGAGGGAAGGAGGGAGGGAGGGAGGGAAGGAAGGAAGGAAGGAAGGAAGGAAGGAGAGAATGGGGAAGGGGGAAAGGGGGAAGGAGGAGAGGAAATGAAAGCAAAGAAAAAGGGAAAGGGGAAGGGGAGCGGGATGGGAAGGGAAGGGGAACGGAGGGGAGAGGGAAGGGAAGGGAGGAAGGGAGGAAGGGAGGAAGGGAGGAAGGGAGGAAGGGAGGAAGGAAGGAAGGAAGGAAGGAAGGAAGGAAGGAAGGAAGGAAGGAAGGAAGGAAGGAAGGAAGGAAGGAGAGAAGGGGGAAGAAGGAGAGGAAATGAAAGCAAAGAAAAAGGGAAAGGGGAGCGGGAGGGGAAGGGGAGCGGGAAGGGGAGCGGGAAGGGAAGGGAAGGGAAGGGAAGGGAAGGGAAGGGAAGGGAAGGGAAGGGAAGGGAAGGGAAGGGAAGGGAGGGAGGGAGGAAGGAAGGGAGGAAGGAAGGGAGGAAGGAAGGAAGGAAGGAAGGAAGGAAGGAAGGAAGGAAGGAAGGAAGGAAGGAAGGAGAGAAGGGGAAGAAGGAGAGGAAATGAAAGCAAAGAAAAAGGGAAAGGGGAAGGGGAGCAGGAGGGGAGGGGAAGGGAAGGGAGAGAAGAATGAGAGCAGAAGGGAAGGGAAAGGAAGGGAAGGGAAAGGGAGGGGAGGGAGAGGCGGAGGCAGAGGCAGAGGGAGAGGGAGAGGGAGAAAAAAAGGAAAAGTGGAAAGGGGAGAGGGCTGGTGTCCTGAGAAAGAGCTGATCCTTGCAGAGCAGGGAGCAAACAAAAAGTTCTCCCACACTGACTACTGTGATTCATTCATTCAATCGTACTTATTGAGCACTTACTATGTGCAGAGCACTGTTCTAAGCGCTTGAAAAGCACAAGTCGGCAACATATAGAGACGGTCCTTACCCAACAATGGGCTCACAGTCTGGGAGGAGGGAGAAAGACAGGCAAACAGAACAGGTAGACAGGTGTCAATACCATCAAAATAAATAGAATTATAGGTAACTAGATAGATTAATTAATTCATTAATTACTCTATTTATTTATTTTACTTGTACATATTTATTCTGTTTATTTTATTTTGTTAATATGTTTTGTTTTGTTGTCTGTCTCCCCCTTCTAGCCTGTGAGCCCACTGTTGGGTAGGGACCGTCTCTATATGTTGCCAACTTGTACTTCCCAAGCGCTTAGCACAGTGCTCTGCACACAGTAAGCGCTCAATAAATATGATTGAATGAATGAATAATTATAGAAAAGCAGCGTGGCTCAGTGGAAAGAGCCCAGGCTTTGGAGTCAGAGGTCATGGGTTCAAATCCCAGCTCCGCCAACTGTCAGCTGTGTGACTTTGGGCAAGTCACTTCACTTCTCTGTGCCTCAGTTTTCTCATTTGGAAATTGGGGATGAAGGCTGTGAGCCCCCCGTGGGACAACACGATCACATTGTAACCACCCCAGTGCTTAGAACAGTGCTTTGCACATAGTAAGCGCTTAACAAATACCATCATTATTATTATTCTCTGGGCCTCAGTTCCTTCATCTGGAAATTGGGGATGAAGACTGTGAGCCCCCCGTGGGACAACCTGATCACCTTGTAACCTCCCCGGCGCTTAGAACAGTGCTTTGCACAATCCTAAGCGCTTAATAAATGCTATCATTATAATTATTATTATAGACACACATCAGTCATGTGTCACAATGCACAATCATAGGCGCTTAATAAATGCTATCATTATAATTATTATTACAGACACACATCAAAGGTATGTCACATTGCACAATCGTAGGCGCTTAATAAATGCTATCATTATAATTATTATTGTAGACACACATCAATCAAATGTGTCACATTGCACAATCGTAGGCGCTTAATAAATGCTATTATAATTATTATTATAGACACATCAATCAAACAGAGTAATGAATATGTACAAATATACACAAGTGCTGTGGGGATGGGGAGGAGGAGAGGGAAAAGGGGGCTCAGTCTGGGAAGGCCTCCTGGAGGAGGTTCATTCGTTCATTCCTTCAGTCATATTTATTGAGCGCTGACTCTGTGCAGAGCACTGTACTAAGCGCTTGGGAAGTCCAAGTTGGCAACATCTAGAGACGGTCCCTACCCAACAGCGGGCTCATAGTCTAGAAGGGGGAGACGGACAACCAAACAAATTAACAAAATAAAATAGAATATGTACAAATAAAACAAAACATATAAACAAAATAAAATAAATAGAATAAATATGCACAAATAAAATGAATACATAGAGTAATAAATACGTACAAACACATATACAGGTACAGTGCCTGGCCAGTATTAAGAGCTTAACGATTTCCATAAAAAAAAAAAAGGGAGGAAATGGCAAAGTTAACCATACGTCCATAAGACTGGGGTGGGATGAGTATCAAAATGCTTAAGGGAATCTAGATTCTTCTTCCCAGATTTTTTTTTTTTGCTAGCGATAATCATACAGCAATCATACAAATGAAATAAATACATAAATAGAGTAATAAATATGTACAAACTTATATACAGGTACAGTGCCTGGCCCGTATTAAGAGCTTAACGAATTCCATTAAAAAAAAAAGGGAGGAAACCATACGTCCATAAGCCTGGGGTGGGATGAGGATCAAAATGCTTAAGGGAATCTAGATTCTTCTTCCCAGATCTTTTGCTAGCAATTATCATACAGCAATCGTACAAATAAAATAAATACATAAATAGAGTAATAAATACGTACAAACATATATACATATATACAGGTACAGTGCCTGGCCCGTATTAACAGCTTAACGAATTCCATTAAAAAAAAGGGAAGAAACCATACATCCATAAACCTGGAGTGAGATAAGTATCAAAATGCTTAAGGGAATCTAGATTCTTCTTCCCAGATCTTTTGCTAGTGATAATCATACAGCAATCGTACAAATAAAATAAATATATAAATAGAGTAATAAATACGTACAAACATATATACATACATACAGGTACAGTGCCTGGCCCGTATTAAGAGCTTAACGAATTCCATAAAAAAAAAAGGGAGGAAACCATACGTCCATAAGCCTGGAGTGGGATGAGTATCAAAATGCTTAAGGGAATCTAGATTCTTCTTCCTAGATTTTTTGCTAGCAATAATCATACAGCAATCGTACAAATAAAATAAATACGTAGAGTAATAAATATGTACAAACATATATACACATACACAGGTACAGTGCCTGGCCCGTATTAAGAGCTTAACGAATTCCATAAAAAAAAAAAAAAAGGGAGGAAACCATACGTCCATAAGCCTGGAGTGGGATGAGTATCAAAATGCTTAAGGGAATCTAGATTCTTCTTCCCAGATCTTTTGCTAGCGATAATCATACAGCAGTCGTACAAGTAAAATAAATACACAGAGTAATGAATATGTACAAACATATATACACATATACAGGTACAGTGCCTGGCCCGTATTAAGAGCTTAACGAATTCCATTTAAAAAAAAGGGAAGAAACCATACGTCCATAAACCTGGGGAGGGATGAGGATCAAAATGCTTAAGGGAATCTAGATTCTTCTTCCCAGATCTTTTGCTAGTGATGATCATACAGCAATCGTACAAATAAAATAAATACATTGAGTAATAAATATGTACAAACATATATACATATATACAGGTACAGTGCCTGGCCCATTAAGAGCTTAACGAATTCCATAAGAAAAAAAGGGAGGAAACCATACGTCCATACGCCTGGAGTGGGATGAGTACCAAAATGCTTAAGGGAATCTAGATTCTTTTTCCCAGATTTTTTGCTAGCAATAATCATACAGCAATCGTACAAATAAAATAAATACATAAATAGAGTAATAAATACGTACAAACATATATGCAGGTACAGTGCCTGGCCCGTAGTAAGAGCTTAACGAATTCCATTAAAAAAGGGGAGGAAACCATACGTCCATAAGCCTGGAGTGGGATGAGTATCAAAATGCTTAAGGGAATCTAGATTCTTCTTCCCAGATCTTTTGCTAGCGATGATCACACAGTAATCGTACAAATAAAATAAATACATAAATAGAGTAATAAATACGTACAAACATATATACATATATACAGGTACAGTGCCTGGCCCGTATTAAGAGCTTAACGAATTCCATAAAAAAAAAAAAAGGGAGGAAACCATACGTCCATAAGCCTGGAGTGGGATGAGTATCAAAATGCTTAAGGGAATCTAGATTCTTCTTCCCAGATCTTTTGCTAGCGATAATCATACAGCAGTCGTACAAGTAAAATAAATACACAGAGTAATGAATATGTACAAACATATATACACATATACAGGTACAGTGCCTGGCCCGTATTAAGAGCTTAACGAATTCCATTTAAAAAAAAGGGAAGAAACCATACGTCCATAAACCTGGGGAGGGATGAGGATCAAAATGCTTAAGGGAATCTAGATTCTTCTTCCCAGATCTTTTGCTAGTGATGATCATACAGCAATCGTACAAATAAAATAAATACATTGAGTAATAAATATGTACAAACATATATACATATATACAGGTACAGTGCCTGGCCCATTAAGAGCTTAACGAATTCCATAAGAAAAAAAGGGAGGAAACCATACGTCCATACGCCTGGAGTGGGATGAGTACCAAAATGCTTAAGGGAATCTAGATTCTTTTTCCCAGATTTTTTGCTAGCAATAATCATACAGCAATCGTACAAATAAAATAAATACATAAATAGAGTAATAAATACGTACAAACATATATGCAGGTACAGTGCCTGGCCCGTAGTAAGAGCTTAACGAATTCCATTAAAAAAGGGGAGGAAACCATACGTCCATAAGCCTGGAGTGGGATGAGTATCAAAATGCTTAAGGGAATCTAGATTCTTCTTCCCAGATCTTTTGCTAGCGATGATCACACAGTAATCGTACAAATAAAATAAATACATAAATAGAGTAATAAATACGTACAAACATATATACATATATACAGGTACAGTGCCTGGCCCGTATTAAGAGCTTAACGAATTCCATAAAAAAAAAAAAAGGGAGGAAACCATACGTCCATAAGCCTGGAGTGAGATGAGGATGAAAATGCTTAAGGGAATCTAGAATCTTCTTCCCAGATCTTTTGCTAGTGATTATCATACAGCAATCATACAAATAAAATAAATACATAAATAGAGTAATAAATACATACAAACATATATACATATATACAGGTACAGTGCCTGGCCCGTATTAAGAGCTTAACGAATTCCATAAAAAAAAAAGGGAGGAAACCATACGTCCATACGCCTGGAGTGGGATGAGTAGCAAAATGCTTAAGGGAATCTAGATTCTTTTTCCCAGATTTTTTGCTAGCAATAATCATACAGCAATCGTACAAATAAAATAAATACATAGAGCAATAAATACGTACAAACATATATACATATATACAGGTACAGTGCCTGGCCCATTAAGAGCTTAACGAATTCCATAAAAAAAAAAGGGAGGAAACCATACGTCCATACGCCTGGAGTGGGATGAGTATCAAAATGCTTAAGGGAATCTAGATTCTTTTTCCCAGGTTTTTTGCTAGCAATAATCATACAGCAATCGTACAAATAAAATAAATACATAAATAGAGTAATAAATACGTACAAACATATATACAGGTACAGTGCCTGGCCCGTAGTAAGAGCTTAACGAATTCCATTAAAAAAGGGGAGGAAACCATACGTCCATAAGCCTGGAGTGGGATGAGTATCAAAATGCTTAAGGGAATCTAGATTCTTCTTCCCAGATCTTTTGCTAGCGATGATCACACAGTAATCGTACAAATAAAATAAATACATAAAAAGAGTAATAAATACGTACAAACATATATACATATATACAGGTACAGTGCCTGGCCCGTATTAAGAGCTTAACGAATTCCATAAAAAAAAAAGGGAGGAAACCATGCGTCCATAAGCCTGGAGTGGGATGAGGATCAAAATGCTTAAGGGAATCTAGATTCTTCTTCCCAGATCTTTTGCTAGCGATAATCATACAGCAGTCGTACAAATAAAATAAATACATAGAGTAATAAATATGCACAAATATATATATATACACACACACAGGTACAGTGCCTGCCCCGTATTAAGAGCTTAACGAATTCCATAAAAAAAAAAGGGGGAGGAAACCATGCGTCCATAAGCCTGGAGTGGGATGAGTAGCAAAATGCTTAAGGGAATCTAGATTCTTCTTCCCAGATCTTTTGCTAGCGATGATCATACAGCAATAGTACAAATAAAATAAATACATAAATAGAGTAATAAATACCTACAAACATATATACATATATACAGGTACAGTGCCTGGCCCGTATTAAGAGTTTAACAAATTCCATTAAAAAAAAGGGAGGAAACCATATGTCCATAAGCCTGGGGAGGGATGAGTATCAAAATGCTTAAGGGAATCTAGAATCTTCTTCCCAGATCTTTTGCTAGTGATAATCATACAGCAATTATACAAATAAAATAAATACATAAATAGAGTAATAAATACATACAAACATATATACAGCTACAGTGCCTGGCCCGTATTAAGAGCTTAACGAATTCCATTAAAAAAAAAGGGAGGAAACGGCAAAGTTAACGATACGTACATAAGCCTGGGGTGGGATGAGTATCAAAATGCTTAAGGGAATCTAGATTCTTCTTCCCAGCTCTTTTGCTAGCGATAATCATACAGCAATCGTACAAATAAAGTAAATACATAAATAGAGTAATAAATATGTACAAACATATACACATATACAGGTACAGTGCCTGGACCGTATTAAGAGCTTAACGAATTCCATAAAAAAAAAAGGGAGGAAACCATACGTCCATAAGCCTGGAGTGGGAAGAGGATCAAAATGCTTAAGGGAATCTAGAATCTTCTTCCCAGATCTTTTGCTAGTGATGATCATACAACAATTGTACAAATAAAATAAATACATAGAGTAATAAATACGTACAAATATATATACACATATACAGGTACAGTGCCTGGCCCGTATTAAGAGCTTAACGAATTCCATAAAAAAAAAAAAAGGGAGGAAACCATACGTCCATAAGCCTGGAGTGGGATGAGTATCAAAATGCTTAAGGGAATCTAGATTCTTCTTCCCAGATCTTTTGCTAGCGATAATCATACAGCAATCGTACAAATAAAATAAATACATAAATAGAGTAATAAATACGTACATATATACATATATACAGGTACAGTGCCTGGACCGTATTAAGAGCTTAGCGAATTCCATAAAAAAAAAAGGGAGGAAACCATACGTCCATAAGCCTGGAGTGGGATGAGGATCAAAATGCTTAAGGGAATCTAGATTCTTCTTCCCAGATCTTTTGCTAGCGATGATCATACAGCAGTCGTACAAATAAAATAAATGCATAAATAGAGTAATAAATATGTACAAACATATATACATGTACAGTGCCTGGCCCATATTAAGAGCTTAACGAATTCCATAAAAAAAAAAAAGGGAGGAAACGGCAAAGTTAACCATACGTCCATAAGCCTGGGGTGGGATGAGTATCAAAATGCTTAAGGGAATCTAGATTCTTCTTCCTAGGTGTTTTACTAGCAATAATCGAGGTCAATCAATCAATCGTATTTATTGAGCGCTTAATGATGAGTGAGTGCAGCACTCACTTCTGCCAAGACATCCAGAATTCCCGGGCCAGGAACAATAAGATTCCTCCTGGAGCCTTCCGAACCAAAATCTCCACTTGCAATGCTAACAATAACAAGAGCGGGAATGGTGGTATTTGAGAAGCCCTCACAATGGGCCAGGCGCCGTACTGAGCGCCAGATTAGATCCAAGATAATCAGGGCAGGCACAGTCATCATCAATCGTATTTACTGAGCGCTTAGGGGGGCAGCCAGTCTGTGTGACCTCGGCCAAGTCATTTCACTTATCATTATTATTATTATTAATATTATTAATATTAATAATAATAATGATGGTGGTGATGATGATGGCATTTGTTAAGCGCTATGTGCAAAGCACTGTTCTAAGCGCTGGGGGGATACAAGGTGATCAGGTTGTCCCGCGTGGGGCTCACAGTCATCATCCCCATTTTACAGATGAGGGAACTGAGACTCCGAGAAGTTAAGTGACTTGCCCAGGGTTACACAGCAGACATGTGGCGGAGCAGGGATTCGAACCCATGACCTCTGACTCCAAAGCCCGAGCTCTGTCCACTGAGCCATGCTGCTTCTCTGTTATAATAAATAATAATAATAATAATAATAATAATAATAATGATAATAATAATAATAATAATAATAAGAAGAAGAAGAAGAAGAAGAAGAAGAAGCAGTGTGGCTTAGTGGAAAGGGCCCAGGCTTGGGAGTCAGAGGTGGTGGGTTCAAACCCCGGCTCTGCCACTTGTCAGCTGTGTGACTCTGGGCAAGTCACTTCACTTCTCTGGGCCTCAATTACCTCATCTGGAAAATAGGGATGAAGACTGTGAGTCCCCTTTTGGGTCAGGAACTTCCCCAACCTGATTTACGTGTATGTACCCCAACATGGTGCCAATTTGTACTATCTGTTGCCAACTTGTACTTCCCAAGCGCTTAGTACAGTGCTCTGCACACAGTAAGCGCTCAACAAATATGATTGAATGAATAATAATGGCATTTATTAAGCGCTTACTATGTGCAAAGCACTGTTCTAAGCATGTCTGCTGTGTGACCTTGGGTAAGTCACTTAACTCCTCTGAGCCTCAGTTACCTCATCTGTAAAATGGGGATTAAGACTGTGGGCCCAACATGGGACAACCTCATTACCTTGTTTCCCCTCCCCAGCGCTTAGAACGGTGCTTTGCACATAGTAAGCGCTTAACAAATGCCATTATTATTATTATTCTAATGATGCCATTTATTAAGCATTTACTATGTGCAAAGCACTGTTCTAAGCATGTCTGCTGTGTGACCTTGGGTAAGTCACTTAACTCCTCTGGGCCTCAGTTACCTCATCTGTAAAATGGGGATTAAGACTGTGGGCCCAACATGGGACAAACTCATTGCCTTGTTTCCCCTCCCCAGCGCTTAGAACAGTGCTTTGCACATAGTAAGCGCTTAACAAATGCCATTATTATTATTATTATTATTATTCTAATGATGCCATTTATTAAGCGTTTACTATGTGCAAAGCACTGTTCTAAGTGCCGGGGAGGTTACAAGGTGATCAGGTTGTCCCATGGGGGGCTCACAGTCTTTATCCCCATTTTACAGCCCCCCCCCATGGGACAACCTGATCACCTTGTAACCTCCCCAGCGCCTAGAACAGTGCTTTGCACATAGTAAGCGCTTAATAAATGCCGTTATTATTATTAAGGAGCGTGGCCTGGTGGATAGGGCACGGAACTGGGAGCCAGAAACGCCTGGGCCCTCATCCCGGCTCCGCCACTTCATTCATTCATTCATTCAATCGCATTTATTGAGCGCCCACTGGGCAAAATGCAACAGGGTGGAGGCACATGGACGTAAATAATAATAATAATAATGTTGGCATTTGTTAAGCGCTTACTATGTGCAAAGCACTGTTCTAAGCGCTGGGGGGGGGTACAAAGTGATCAGGTTGTCCCACGTGGGGCTCACAGTCTTAATCCCCATTTTACAGATGAGGTAACTGAGGCTCAGAGAAGTTAAGTGACTTGCCCAAGGTCACACAGCAGAGATGTGGCGGAGCCGGGATTCGAACCCATGACCTCTGACTCCAAAGCCCGTGATCTTTCCACTGAGCCACGCTGCTTCTCCGTAAAATGAATTGCCCAAGGTCACACAGCACGCAAGTGATTTGGACGGTGAGGCCCAAGTGGGACAGAGACTGTGCCCACCCGGATTATCTCCCCCTCCTCCCCATCCTCCCCGTCCTACCTCCTTCCCCTCCCCACAGCACCTGTATATATGTTTGTACAGATTTATTACTCGATTTATTTTATTTGTACATATTTACTGTTCTATTTATATTATTTCATTAATATGTTTTGTTTTGTTCTCTGTCTTCCCCTTCTAGACTGTGAGCCCGCTGCTGGGTAGGGACCGTCTCTAGATGTTGCCAACTTGGACTTCCCAAGCGCTTAGTACGGTGCTCGGCACACAGTAAGCGCTCAATAAATACAACTTAATAAATGCCACCATTATAATAATAATAATAATGGCATTTATTATGCACTTACTATGTGCAAAGCACTGTTCTAAGCGCTGGGGAGGTTACAAGGTGATCAAGTTGTCCCACAGGGGGCTCACAGTTTTAATCCCCATTTTACCGATGAGGTAACCGAGGCACAGAGAAGTGAAGTGACTTTCCCAAAGCCACACAGCTGGCAATTGGCGGAGCCGGGATTTGAACCCATGACCTCTGACATCAAAGTCCGGCCTCTTTCCACTGAGCCACGCTGCTTCCCATTCATAATGAATGAATGAATCAATAATAATAATAATAATAATAATGGCATTTATTAAGCACTTACTATGTGCCAAGCACTGTTCTAAGCGCTGGGGAGGTTACAAGGTGATCCGGTTGTCCCACGGGGGGCTCCCAGTCTTCATCCCCATTTTCCAGATGAGGGAACTGAGGCCCAGAGAACAATAATAATGATGGTATTTGTTAAGCGCTTACTCTGTGCAAAGCACTGTTCTAAGCGCTGGGGAGGTTACAAGGTGATCAGGTTGTCCCACGGGGGGCTCACAGTCTTCATCCCCATTTTCCAGATGAGGGAACTGAGGCCCAGAGAAGTGAAGTGACTCGCCCAAAGTCACCTAGCTGACAGTTGGCGGAGCCGGAATTTGAACCCATGACCTCTGACTCCAAAGCCCGGGCTCTTTCCACTGAGCCACGCTGCTTCTCTATTCACCCCAGCGCTTAGTAAAGTGCCTGGCACATAGTAAACGCTAAACAAATACCATAATAATAATTATTATTATTGATGGATTTATCCTGTGGGTGAGGGGAAGAGACTGAGAACAGTTTGTGGGAAAGGGATTGAGTCTGATAATAATAATAATAATAATGGCATTTGTTAAGCGCTTACTATGTGCCAAGCACTGTTCTAAGCACTGGGGAGGTTACAAGGTGATCAGGTTGTCCCACGGGGGGCTCACAGTCTTCATCCCCATTTTACAGATGAGGTCACTGAGGCCCAGAGAAGTGAAGTGACTTGCCCAAAGTCACCCAGCAGACAGTTGGCGGAGCCGGGATTGGAACCCATGACCTCGGACTCCAAAGCCTGTGCTCTTTCCACTGAGCCACGCTGCTTCTCCTTGTATCTACTCCAAGAACCTTGTATCTACCCCAGCGTTTAGAACAGTGCCTGACACATAATGAGTGTTTGACGATGACCACCCAAAAATAAAAAATAAAATGTGGAGGGATCAGAGTTAGAAGGAAGGAGGGAAGAAGGAAAGGAAAAGGAAAAGGAATCAGGTCCTCTGCCGGTCTGATACAGGCTGAGCCCCTTCCTTCCTCTCCCCCTCGTCCCCCTCTCCATCCCCCCGTCTTACCTCCTTCCCTTCCCCACAGCACCTGTATATCATCATTAATCATATTTATTGAGCGCTTACTATGTGCAGAGCACCTGTGTATATGTATATATGTTTGTACATATTTATTACTCTATTTTACTTGTACATATCTATTCTATTTATTTTATTTTGTTAGCATGTTTGGTTTTGTCTCCCCCTTCTAGACTGTGAGCCCACGGTTGGGTAGGGACTGTCTCTATATGTTGCCAATTTGGACTTCCCAAGCGCTTAGTACAGTGCTCTGCACACAGTAAGCGCTCAATAAATACGATTGATGATGATGATGATACAGCGTGTCCTCTTGGATAGAAATCAGGCCCGAAGGACCTGAGTTCTAATCCCCGCTCCGCCGCCGGTCTCTTGTGGGGCTTTAAGTCACTTGGCTTCTCCGGGCCTCAGTTTCCTCATCTACCAAAGCCGGGCAGGGACTGTGTCCAACCCGATTAGCTTCAAGCCACCCCAGTGCCTGGCACATAATAATAATAATCTTGATAGCCATTAAGCGCTTACTACGAGAAGCAGTGTGGCTCAGTGGAAAGAGCCCGGGATTTGGAGTCAGAGGTCGTGGGTTCGAATCCCGGCTCCGCCAACTGTCAGCTGGGTGACTTTGGGCAAGTCGCTTAAGTTCTCTGGGCCTCAGTTACCTCATCTGCTAAATAATAATGATAATGGTATTTGTTAAGCGCTTACTATGTGCAAAGCAATCAATCAATCGTATTTATTGAGCGCTTACGGTGTGCAGAGCACTGTACTAAGCGCTTGGGAAGTACAAGTTGGCAACATATAGAGACAGTCCCTACCCAACAGTGGGCTCACAGTCTAAAAAGTGGGCGCTCAGTCTAAAAGCACTGTTCTAAGCGCTGGGGGGATACAAGGTGATACATTTTTCTACTAAGTAAAAGGGGCATTAAAACTGTGAGCCCCCCGTGGGACAACCTGATCACCTTGCAACCTCCTCAGTGCTTAGAACAGTGCTTTGCACATAGAAGGCGCTTAATAAATGCCATTACTATTATTATCATCATCAATCGCATTTATTGAGCGCTTACTGTGTGCAGAGAACTGGACTAAGCGCTTGGGAAGTCCAAGTTGGCAACATCTAGAGACGGTCCCTACCCAACAGCGGGCTCACGGTCTAAAAGGGGGAGACAGAGAACAAAACCAAACATACTAACAAAATAAAACAAATAGAATAGATATGTACAAGCAAAATAAATAAATAAATAAATAAATAGAGTAATAAGTATGTACAAACATATTATTATTATCTACCTCAGCGCATAGTACAGTTCCGGGTACATAGTGAGCACTTAACAAGCACTGTTATCTACCTGGGCTACACACTCCAAAGAGGAGGGAGGATAATAATAATAATAATAATAATAATAATAATAATGATGGCATTTATTAAGAGCTTACTATGTGCAAAGTACTGTTCTAAGCGCTGGGGAGGTTACCAGGTGATCAGGTTGTCCCACGGGGGGCTCCCAGTCTTCATCCCCATTTTCCAGATGAGGGAACTGAGGCCCAGAGAAGTGAAGCGGCTCGCCCGAAGTCACCCAGCCGATTAAGTGGCGGAGCCGGGATTCGAACCCACGACCTCTGACTTGTACGGCCGGGCCCTCTCTACTAAGCCACGCTGCACGTCACAAATACAATTATCATCATCGCCATTATCACCCTGGGAAAAGAGCTGGTTGCCTTTTTCCAGTCGTCGCTCCAGAGACTTATTAAGTCGAACAACAGAAGCAAGGCTGGCGGGGTCTGAGTGCTTTCTAAATCAATCAATCAATCAATCGTATTTATTGAGCGCTTACTGTGTGTAGAGCACTGTACTAAGCGTTTGGGAAGTCCAAGTTGGCAACAAATAGAGACGGTCCCTACCCAACAGTGGGCTCACAGTCTGCATTGTATCAGATTGTGCATTGTATCAAATCCACAGCATCAATCATCATCAATCGTATTTATTGAGCGCTTACTATGTGCAGAGCACTGTACTACGCGCTTAATCAACCCATCAATCGGTCGTACTTACTGAGCGCTTACTGTGTGCGGAGCGGGATGCGAAATCTCCAGCATAACTACCTCGTAAGGGGGATTTCCGGGAGATGCGAACATGCATCGTGATGTAGAGCTGGACTGTGAGCCCACTGCTGGGTTGGGACCGTCTCTATATGTTGCCAACTTGTACTTCCCAAGCGCTTAGTACAGTGCTCTGCACACAGTAAGCGCTCAATAAATATGACTGAAAGAATTCTATTTATTTTATTTTGTTAGTATGCTCTGTTTTGTTGTCCGTCTTCCCCTTCTAGACTGTGAGCCCGCTGTTGGGTAGGGACCGTCTCTAGATGTTGCCAACTTGTCCTTCCCAAGCGCTTAGTCCAGTGCTCTGCACACAGTAAGCGCTCAATAAATACGATGGAATGAATGAATGAATGAATTCCATTTATTTTATTTTGTTAGTATGTTTTGTTTTCCTGTCTGTCTCCCCCTTCTAGACTGCGAGCCTTCTGTTGGGTAGGGACCGTCTCTAGATGTTGCCGACTTTTACTTCCCAAGCGCTTAGTACAGTGCTCTGCACATAGTAAGCGCTCAATAAATACGATTGAATGAATGAATGAATTCTATTTTATTTTGTTAGTATGCTTTGTTTTGTTGTCTGTCTCCCCCTTCTAGACTGTGAGCCCGCTGTTGTGTAGGGACTGTCTCTATATGTTGCCAACTTGGACTTTCCAAGCGCTTAGTACAGTGCTCTGTACACAGTAAGCGATCAATAAATATGACTGAATGAATGAATGAATTCTATTTATTTTATTTTGTTAGTTATGTTTTGTTTTGTTCTCTGTCTCCCCCTTCTAGACTGTGAGCCCGCTGTTGGGTAGGGACCGTCTCTAGATGTTGCCGACTTGTACGCTTAGTCCAGTGCCCTGCACACAGTAAGCGCTCAATAAATACGACTGAATGAAGGAATGAATGAACTGAGGGCTCACTGTGTGCAAAGCACTGTGCCGAGTGTTTGGGAGAGGCCAAGAGGACAACAAAGACACGTTCCCTGCCCGCTACGAGCTCACGGCCCAGAGGGAGAGACGGACATTAATAGAAATAAATAAATACATAAATAAATAAAAGCGCGTGAGGAAATATAACAGAATGCAGTTGGCAGTAACTATCCCCGTCCCCAAGGAGCTTAAAGTGCCAAGTACTTTACTAAGCGCTTGGGAGAGTAAAACAAGCTTTGCACATAGTAAGCGCTTAATAAATGCCATCATTATTATTATTATTATTATTATTATTATTAATGGCATTTGTAAAACACTTACTCTGCGGCAGGCACTATACTAAGCGCTGTGGGTGGACACAAGCAGATGGGGTGGGACCCAGTCCCTGTCCCCCGTGGGGCTCCCAGTCTCCATCCCCATTTTCCAGATGAGGGAACTGAGGCCCAGAGGAGTGCAGTGACTCGCCCAGGGTCACACAGCAGGCAAGTGGCGGGGGCAGGATTAGAATCCAGGACCTTCTGACTCCCAGGACCCTGCTGCTTCTCTAATAGGATCTTCGCCCTCAAAGACCTTGCTGGGGAGTGTGGCTCAGTGGAAAGAGCCCGGGCTTGGGAGTCAGAGGTCATGGGTTCAAATCCCGGCTCCGCCAATTGTCAGCTGTGTGACTTTGGGCAAGTCACTTCACTTCTCTGGGCCTCAGTTCCCTCATCTGTAAAATGGGGATGAAGACTGTGAGCCCCCCGTGGGACAACCTGACCACCTTGTATCCCCCCAGCGCTTAGAACAGTGCTTGGCACATAGTAAGTGCTTAACAAATGCAATTATTATTATCATTATTATTATTATTATTATTATTATTTACACCCTAATTATGGGCGGAGGAGCACTGTACTGACCGCTTGGGAGAGTACTATATCGCCCTGACTTGCTCCCTGTGGCTCAAAGTAAAGTGACTGACCCAAGGTCACAAAGCAGACAAGTGGCGGGGCCGGAAATAGAGCCTTGGACATGTCTTTTCCCTGGGCCTCAGTTTCCTCATCTGTAAAATGGGGATTCAAAACCTTATTCATTCACTCATTCATTCAATAATAACAATAATAATAATGATAATAATGGCATCTGTGAAGCGCTTACTATGTGCAGAGCACTGTTCTAAGCGCTGGGGGGGATACAAGGTGATCAAGTTGTCCCACGTGGGGCTCACAGTCTTTACCCCCATTTTACGGATGAGGGAACTGAGGCTCCGAGATGTTAAGTGACTTGCCCAAGGTCACACAGCAGACATGTGGCGGAGTCGGGATTCGAACCCATGACCTCTGACTCCAAAGCCCGGGCTCTTTCCACTGAGCCACGCTGCTTCTATTTATTAATAGTATTTATTGAGCGCTGACTGTGTGCAGAGCACTGTACTAAGCGCTTGGGAAGTGCAAGTCGGAAGTCTTATCTCTCCCCCACTCGGGCTGTGAGTCTCATGTGTGACACGGACTACGTCTGGACTGATTTTCAGTAGTGACCTTGGGCAAGTCACTTCACTTCTCTGAGCCTCAGTTACCTCATCTGTAAAATGGGGATTAAGACGTGGGATAACTTGATCACCTTGTATCCCCCCCAGCGCTTAGAACAGTGCTTTGCACATAGTAAGCCCTTAACAAATGCCATCATTAGTATTATTATTATTATTATTATCTAATAGTAAGAATAATAAGAATACTCTGCAAGCAGTAAGCACTTTAAAACAACATATGGCATTAGTTAAGCGCTTACTATGTGCCAGGCACTGTACTAAGCGCTGGGGTGGATACAAGGAGATCGGGTTGGACGCAGTCCCTGTCCCACGGGGGGCTCACAGTCTCATTCTCATTCCGAACTAGCGTGGCTCAGTGGAAAGAGCCGGGGCTTGGGAGTCAGAGGCCGTGGGTTCGAATCCCGGCTCCGCCCCTTGTCAGCTGTGTGACTTTGGGCAAGTCCCTTCACTTCTCTGGGCCTCAGCTCCCTCATCTGGAAAATGGGGATGAAGACTGGGAGCCCCGTGTGGGACAACCTGATCACCCTGTAACCTCCCCAGCGCTTAGAACAGTGCTTGGCATGTAGTAAATGCTGAACAAATGCCATATTATTCCCCATTGTACAGATGAGGGAACTGAGGCCCAGAGAAGTGAAGTGATTTGCCCAAGGTCACCCAGCTGATATGTGGCAGAGCTGGGATTAGAACCCAGGTCCTTTTGGCTCCCTAGGCCTGTGCTCTAATCATTAAGAAGCAGCGTAGCTCAGTGGAAAGAGCCCGGGCTTTGGAGTCAGAGGCCATGGGTTCAAATCGCGCAGCTCCGCCAACTGTCAGCTGTGTGACCTTGGGCAAGTCACTTCACTTCTCTGGGCCTCAGTTCCTTCATCTGTAAAATGGGGATTAAGACCGTGAGCCCCACGTGGGACAACCTGATCACCTTGTACCCTCCCCAGGGTTTAGAACAAATAAGCGCTTAGAACAAATAATGTACGCATTTATTACTCTATTTATTTATTTTATTTGGACATATTTATTCTATTTATTTTATTTTGTTAATATATTTTGTTCTCTGTCTCCCTCTTCTAGACTGTGAGCCCACTGTTGGGTAGGGACCATCTCTAGATGTTGCTAACCTGGACTTCCCAAGTGCTTAGTACAGTGCTCTGCACACAGTAAGCGCTCAATAAATATGATTGAATGATGAATGAATGAATGAATGCTGTGCACATAGTAAGCGGTTAAATGCCATCATTATTATTCCCCATTGTACAGATGAGGGAACTGAGGCCCAGGGAAGTGAAGTGATTAGCCCAAGGTCACCCACCACATATGTGGCAGAGCCAAAAGCGCTTAGTCCAGTGCTCTGCACACAGTAAGCGCTCAATAAATACGACTGAATGAATGAACGAATGAACAGTGCTGTGCACATAGTAAGCGGTTAGCAAACACCATCATTATTATTCCCCATTGTACAGATGGGGGATCTGAGGCCCAGAGAAGTGAAGTGATTAGCCCAAGGTCACCCAGCAGATATGTGGCAGAGCCAAAAGCGCTTAGTCCAGTGCTCTGCACACAGTAAGCGCTCAATAAATACGACTGAATGAATGAACGAATGAGCAAATGCCAACATTATTATTCCCCATTGTACAGATGAGGGAACTGAGGCCCACACAAGTGAAGTGATTAGCCCAAGGTCACCCAGCAGATATGTGGCAGAGCCAGAGGCGGTTAGTACAGTGCTCTGCACACAAGCGCTCAATAAATACGATTGAATGAATGAACCCAGGTCCTTTTGGCTCCCTCGGCCTGTGTTCTAGGCGTCACTGCTTCCAGCCACACGTTTGAACTCTAAGGGTGAGAATCAATGCTTTATCGGCGATAATAATAATAATAATAATAATAATAATAATAATAATGGCATTTGTTAAGCGCTTACTACGTGCAAAGGACTGTTCTAAGCGCTGGGGGATTACCAGGTGATCAGGTTGTCCCACGGGGGGCTCACAGTCTTAATCCCCATTTTACAGATGAGGTAACTGAGGCTCCGAGAAGTGAAGTGACTTGCCCGAGGTCACACAGCAGACATGTGGAGGAGTCGGGATTCGAACCCATGACCTCTGACTCCAAAGCCCGGGCTCTTTCCACTGAGCCGCGCTGCTTCTCTGGCCACGCTGCCCTTCGTAAAAGAGAAACAAAATCTCGATCATTCAGTCATTCAATCGTATTTATTGAGCGCTTACTGTGTGCAGAGCACTGGACTAAGCGCTTGGGAAGTACAAGTTGGCAACATAATTCCCCCTTTTAGACTGTGAGCCCACTGTTGGGCAGGGACTGTATCTATATGTTGCCAACTTGGACTTCCCAAGCGCTTAGTACAGTGCTCTGCACACAGTAAGCGCTCAATAAATACGATTGATGATGATGATAATCCGCTCCTGCAGCAAAGACCAGAGCCGAGGGCGGAAAACAGAACTGACCGTGACCCTCCAGGATCCGGGCCAACCACGGCGGGCAAGCAGGGCGGCCAGACGGCTACAGCCCGACCTTGGGAGGCAGAAGATCTGGGTTCTAATCCCGACTCCGCCATTCTGCTGTGTGACCTTGCCCAAATCGCTTCCCTTCTCTGGGCCTCAGTTCCCTCATCTATAAAACGGGGATGGAAACGATGAGCCCCGTTTGCTCCATTCATTCATTCATTCAATCGTATTTATTGAGCGCTTACTGTGTGCAGAGCACTGTACTAAGCGCTTGGGAAGTACAAGTCGGCAACATATAGAGACGGTCCCTACCCAACAGCGGGCTCACAGTCTCGAAGAATAAATACGACCGAGGGAATGAACGGCGGGGACGGCGTCCAACCTGATTACTTTCTGGTGCGGAGAACAGTGCTGCCATTATCACGATTATCATCTACTCCGGCGCTTAGTACAGTGCCTGGCCCCTAGTAAGCGCCTAACAAAGACGTTTTAAAAAAATAAAGGAAAACAAGCAAAGCAAACCTTGGGCCTACAGCTACGACTGAGGGAATGAATGGCGGGGACGGCGTCCAACCTGATTACTTTCCGGCGCGGAAAACAGTGCTACCGTTGTCACGATTATCATCTACTCCGGCGCTCAGTACGGTGCCTGGCCCCTAGTAAGCGCCTAACAAAGACGTTTTAAACTAAATAAAGGAAAACAAGCAAACCAAACGTTGGGCCTACAGCTACGACTGAGGGAATGAACGGCGAGGACGGCATCCAACCTGATTACTTTCCGGCGCGGAAAACGGTGCTACCGTTGTCACGATTATCACCTACTCCGTCGCTTAGTACGGTGCCTGGACCCTAGTAAGCGCCTAACAAAGACGTTTTAAACAAATAAAGGAAAACAAGCAAACCAAACCTTGGGCCTACAGCACGACTGAGGGAATGAACGGCGGGGACTGCGTCCAACCTGATTACTTTCCGGCGTGGAGAACGGTGCTACCGTTGTCACGATTATCATCTAATCCGGCGCTTAGTACGGTGCCTGGACCCTAGTAAGCGCCTAACAAAGACGTTTTAAACTAAATAAAGGAAGAAAAACAAGCAAAGCAAACCTTGGGCCTACAGCTACGACTGAGGGAATGAACAGCAGGGATGGCGTCCAACCTGATTACTTTCTGGCGCGGAGAACGGTGCTACCATTATCACGATTATCATCTACTCCGGCGCTTAGTACAGTGCCTGGACCCTAGTAAGTGCCTAACAAAGATGTTTTAAACTAAATAAAGGAAAACAAGCAAACCAAACCTTGGGCCTACAGCTACGACTGAGGGAATGAACAGCAGGGATGGCGTCCAACCTGATTACTTTCTGGCGCGGAGAACGGTGCTACCATTATCACGATTATCATCTACTCCGGCGCTTAGTACAGTGCCTGGCCCCTAGTAAGCGCCTAACAAAGACGTTTTTAAAAAATAAAGGAAAACAAGCAAAGCAAACCTTGGACCTACAGCTACGACTGAGGGAATGAACGGTGGGGATGGCGTCCAACCTGATTACTTTCCGGCGCGGAAAACGGTGCTACTGTTGTCACGATTATCATCTACTCCGGCGCTTAGTACGGTGCCTGGCCCCTAGTAAGCGCCTAACAAAGATGTTTTAAACAAAGAAAGGAAAACAAGCAAACCAAACCTTGGACCTACAGCACGACTGAGGGAATGAACGGCGGGGACTGCGTCCAACCCGATTACTTTCCGGCGTGGAGAACGGTGCTACCGTTGTCATGATTATCATCTAATCCGGCGCTTAGTACAGTGCCTGGACCCTAGTGAGCGCCTAACAAAGATGTTTTAAACAAAGAAAGAAAAACAAGCAAAGCAAACCTTGGACCTACAGCTACGACTGAGGAAATGAACGGCGGGGACTGCGTCCAACCTGATTACTTTCCGGCACGGAGAATGGTGCTACCGTTGTCATGATTATCATCTACTCCGGCGCTTAGTACAGTGCCTGGCCCCTAGTAAGCGCCTAACAAAGACGTATTTAAACAAATAACGGAAAACAAGCAAACCAAACCTTGGGCCTACAGCTAGGACTGAGGGAACGAACGGCGGGGACGGCGTCCAACCTGATTACTTTCCGGCACGGAGAATGGTGCTACCACTGTCGTGATTATCATCTACTCCGGCGCTTAGTACAGTGTCTGGCCCCTAGTAAGCGCCTAACAAAGACGTTTTAAACTAAATAAAGGAAGGAAAACAAGCAAACCAAACCTTGGGCCTACAGCTACGACTGAGGAAACGGACAGCGTCCAACCTGATTACTTTCCGGCACGGAGAATGGTGCTACCGTTGTCATGATTATCATCTACTCCGGCGCTTAGTACGGTGCCTGACCCCTAGTAAGCGCCTAACAAAGACGTTTTAAACTAAATAAAGAAAGGAAAACAAGCAAACCAAACCTTGGGCCTACAGCTACGACTGAGGGAATGAACGGCGGGGACGGCGTGCAACCTGATTACTTTCCGGCGCAGAGAATGGTGCTACCATTGTCACGATTATCACCTACTCCGGCGCTTAGTACAGTGCCTGGCCCCTAGTAAGCGCCTAACAAAGACGTATTTAAACAAATAACGGAAAACAAGCAAACCAAACCTTGGGCCTACAGCTAGGACTGAGGGAACGAACGGCGGGGACGGCGTCCAACCTGATTACTTTCCGGCACGGAGAATGGTGCTACCACTGTCGTGATTATCATCTACTCCGGCGCTTAGTACAGTGTCTGGCCCCTAGTAAGCGCCTAACAAAGACGTTTTAAACTAAATAAAGGAAGGAAAACAAGCAAACCAAACCTTGGGCCTACAACTACGACTGAGGGAATGAATGGTAGGGACGGCGTCCAACCTGATTACTTTCCGGCGCAGAAAACGGCGCTACCGTTGTCACGATTACCATCTACTCCGGCGCTTAGTACGGTGCCTGGCCCCTAGTAAGCGCCTAACAAAGATGTTTTAAACTAAATAAAGGAAGGAAAACAAGCAAACCATACCTTGGGCCTACAGCTACGACTGAGGGAATGAACAGCGGGGATGGCGTCCAACCTGATTACTCTCCGGCGTGGAGAACGGTGCTACTGTTGTCACGATTATCATCTAATCCAGCGCTTAGTACGGTGCCTGGACCCTAGTAAGTGCCTAACAAAAACGTTTTAAACTAAAGGAAGGAAAAGAAGCAAAGCAAACCTTGGGCCTACAGCTACGACTGAGGGAATGAACGGCAGGGACGGCGTCCAACCTGATTACTTTCCGGCGCAGAGAACGGTGCTACCACTGTCACGATTATCATCTACTCCGGCGCTTAGTACAGTGCCTGGACCCTAGTTAGTGCCTAACAAAGACGTTTTAATCTAAATAAAGGAAGCAAAAAGAGCAAACCAAACGTTGGGCCTACAGCTACGACTGAGGGAATGAACGGCGGGGACGGTGTCCAACCTGATTACTTTCCGGCGTGGAAAACGATGCTACCATTGTCACGATTATCATCTAATCCGGCGCTTAGTACAGTGCCTGGCCCCTAGTAAGCGCCTAACAAAGATGTTTTAAACAAAGGAAGGAAAACAAGCAAACCAAACCTTGGGCCTACAGCTACGACTGAGGGAATGAATGGCAGGGACAGCGTCCAAACTGATTACTTTCTGGCGCGGAGAACGGTGCTACCGTTGTCATGATTATCATCTACTTCAGCGCTTAGTACAGTGCCTGGCCCCTAGTAAGCACCTAACAAAGACGTTTCAAACTAAATAAGGAAAGGAAAACAAGCAAACCAAACCTTGGGCCTACAGCTACGACTGAGGGAATGAACGGCGGGGACGGCGTCCAACCTGATTACTTTCCGGCGCGGAGAACGGTGCTACCATTGTCACGATTATCACCTACTCCGGCGCTCAGTACGGTGCCTGGCCCCTAGTAAGCGCCTAACAAAGACGTTTTAAACTAAATAAAGAAAGGAAAACGAGCAAACCAAACCTTGGGCCTACTGCCAAGGCCGGGAGGGTTTATCCGAAGGCTTTATCTTGAGGAAGGAAGGCAGAGGCCACTGTGCGTGACAAATCGTTCCCGGAGAGATAAGGGATGTCAAACTGGAGAAGGAGGGACAGCCCTGAGAGACACACAAAAACACAAACACAAACACACACACACACAGCACTTGACGTCCGTCGGGGTTGCCAACGAAACGGGGGAGTCAAGGAGACCCAGCCACCGCACAACACGCCACGATGCCAACCCGGGCCTGGAGAAACAAAAGTCTCACTCATTCATTCATTCAATCAATCGTACTGATGGAGCGCTCACTGTGTGCAGAGCACTGGACTAAGCGCTTGGGACGTCCAAGTTGGCAGCATCTAGAGACGGTCCCGACCCAGCAGCGGGCTCATTCTGAACGCAAACCCAATAAGCCGGCCCGCTCGCCCCCGGCCAAACCCCTCACCCTCGCACCCGGCTCCCAAAGAGGCCATTGGGGAATGGAGCGGGGCTTCCCCATTATCCTTCCTTCTTCCTCCCTCCCTCCCTCCCTTCCTTCTCTCTTTTTTTCTCTCTCTTCCTCTTTCTCTCTTTCTTTCCTTCTCTCTCTTTCTTTCTTTCCTTCTCTCTCCTTCCTTCCTTCCTTCCCTCTTTTTTCTTTCTTTCCTTCTTTCCTTCTCTCTTTCTTTCTTTCCTTCTCTCTCCCTTCCTTCTTTTTTTCTCTTTCTTTCCTTCTTTCCTTCTCTCTTTCCTTCCTTCTCTCTCCTTCCTTCCTTCCCTCTTTTTTCTCTTTCTTTCCTTCTTTCCTTCTCTCTCTTTCTTTCTTTCCTTCTCTCCTTCCTTCCTTCCCTCCTTTTTCTCTTTCTTTCCTTCTTTCCTTCTCTCTCTCTTTCTTTCTTTCCTTCTCTCTCCTTCCTTCCTTCCGTCTTCCCTCTTTTTTCTTTCTTTCCTTCTCTCTCTCTTTCTTTCTTTCCTTCTCTCTCCTTCCTTCCTTCCTTCTCTCTTTTTTCCTCTTTCTTTCCTTCTTTCCTTCTCTTTCTTTCCTTCTCTCTCCTTCCTTCCTTCCCTCTTTTTTCTTTCTTTCCTTCTTTCCTTCTCTCTTTCTTTCTTTCCTTCTCTCCTTCCTTCCTTCCTTCCCTCTTTTTTCTCTTTCTTTCCTTCTTTCCTTCTCTCTCTCTTTCTTTCTTTCCTTCTCTCTCCTTCCTTCCTTCCTTCTCTCTTTTTTCTCTTTCTTTCCTTCTTTCCCTTTCTTTCTTTCCTTCTCTCCTTCCTTCCTTCCTTCCCTCTCTCTTTCTTTCTTTTTTCTCTCTCTTTCTCTTTCTCTCTTTCTTTCCTTCTTTCTTTCCTTCTGTCTCCTTCCTTCCTTCCTTCCCTCCCTCCTTCCTTCCTCTCTCTCTCTCCTTTCTTTCTCTTTCTTTCTTTCTCTTTCTTTTTCTTTCTTTCTCCCTCCCTTTCTTTCTCTTTCTCTCTTTCTCTCTCTCTTTCTTTCTTTCAATACGATTGACTGATTGTCCTTCTTTCAGTCATATTTACTGAGCGCTGGCTGTGTGCAGAGCGCTCCAGTAAGAGCTTGGAAAGTACAAAATCCTTCTAGACTGTGAGCCCGCTGTTGCGCAGGGACTGTCTCTAGATGTTGCCAACTTGGACTTCCCAAGCGCTTAGTACAGTGCTCTGCACACAGGAAGCGCTCAGTAAATACGATTGAATAACTGTCTCCCCCTTCTAGACTGTGAGCCCGCTGTCGGGCAGGGACTGTCTCCATATGTTGCCAACTTGGACTTCCCAAGCGCTTAGTACAGTGCTCTGCACACAGTAAGCGCTTAATAAATACGATTGAATGAATGCATGAATGACTGTCTCCCCCTTCTAGACTGTGAGCCCGCTGTTGGGCAGGGACCGTCTCTAGATGTTGCCAACTTGTACTTCCCAAGTGCTTAGTACAGTGCCCTGCACACAGTAAACGCTCAATAAATACAACTGATTGAATTAATGAATGAATGTCTCCCCCTTCTAGACTGTGAGCCCGCTGTCGGGCAAGGACCATCTCTATATGTTGCCAACTTGTACTTCCCAAGCGCTTAGTACAGTGCTCTGCACACAGTAAGCGCTCAGTAAATACAATTGAATGAATGAATGAATGAAGAGAGAGGATCCCTGCCCACAACAGGCTTCCAGTCGGGGGGGGGGTTAACCGGCTCTCAATTATTCGTTCATTCATTCATTCAATGAGTCGCAGTTATTGAGCTCTTATAGTGTGCAGAGCACTGTACTAAGCACTTGGAAAGTCTAATACAGCAATAAAGAGAGACGGCCCCTGCCCACAATGGGCTCACAGTCTAGAGGAGGGGCTCCCAATTATTCAGTCATTCATTAGTATTTACTGAGCGCTTACTGTGTGCAGAGGACTGTACTAAGCGTTTGGAAAGTCCAATACACCAATAAAGAGAGACGACTCCTGCCCAGTGGGCTCACAGTCTAGAGGAGAGGCTCCCAATTATTCATTCATTCATTCATATTTACTGTGCACTTACTGCGTGCACAGCACTGTAGTAAGCGCTTGGAAAGTAAATACAGCAATAAAGAGGGACAATCCCGGCCCACAATGAGCTCACAGTCTAGGGGGGGAGTTTAGGCAGCTCTCAAATATTCATTCATTCATTCGTATTTATTGAGCCCTTACTGTATCATTATTATTATTATTATTATTACTATTATTACTATTAACCCAAGTCCTCTCTCCTGCTCTAGACTCTACGCTTGGTGGAAAAGGCTACCAACTGTCCTGTTGTGCTTAACAAATATCATTATTATTATTATTACTATTAATCCAAGTCCTCTCTCCCGCTCTAGACTCTCAGCTTGGTGGAAAGGGCTACCAACTGTCCTTTTGTGCTTAACAAATATCATTATTATTATTATTACTATTAACCCAAGTCCCCTCTCCTGCTCTAGACTCTACGCTTGGTGGAAACAGCTACCAACTGTCCCGTTGTGCTTAACAAATATCATTATTATTATTATTACTATTAACCCAAGTCCTCTCTCCTGCTCTAGACTCTCAGCTTGGTAGAAAGGGCTACCAACTGTCCTGTTGCGCTTAACAAATATCATTATTATTATTATTACTATTAACCCAAGTCCTCTCTCAATCAATCAATCAATATTATTTATTGAGCGCTTACTGTGTGCAGAGCACTGGACTAAGCTGCTCTAGACTCTCAGCTTGGTGGAAAGGGCTACCAACTGTCCTGTTGTGCATAATAAATATCATTATTATGATTATTACTATTAACCCAAGTCCTCTCTCCTGCTCTAGACTCTACGCTTGGTGGAAACGGCTACCAACTGTCCTGTTGTGCTTAACAATTATTATTATTACTATTAACCCAAGTCCTCTCTCCTGCTCTAGACTCTACGCTTGGTAGAAAAGGCTACCAACTGTCCTGTTGTGCTTAATAAATATCATTATTATTATTATTACTATTAACCCAAGTCCTCTCTCCTGCTCTAGACTCTACGCTTGGTGGAAAGGGCTACCAACTGTCCTTTTGCGCTTAATATCATCATTATTATTATTACTATTAACCCAAGTCCTCTCTCCTGCTCTAGACTCTACGCTTGGTGGAAAGGGCAACCAACTGTCCTGTTGCGCTTAACAAATATCATTATTATTATTATTACTATTAACCCAAGTCCTCTCTCCTGCTCTAGACTCTAAGCTTGGTGGAAACGGCTACCAACTGCCCTGTTGTGCTTAACAATTATTATTATTACTATTAACCCAAGTCCTCTCTCCTGCTCTAGACTCTAAGCTTGGTGGAAAAGGGCTACCAACTGCCCTGTTGTGCATAACAAATATCATTATTATTATTATTACTATTAACCCAAGTCCTCTCTCCTGTTCTAGACTTTAAGCTTGGTGGAAAGGGCTACCAACTGTCCTGCTGTGCTTAACAAATATCATTATTATTATTATTATTACTATTAACCCAAGTCCTCTCTCAATTAATCAATCAATCAATCATATTTATTGAGCGCTTACTGTGTGCAGAGCACTGTACTAAGCTGCTCTAGACTCTAAGCTTGATGGAAAGGGCTACCAACTGTCCTGTTGTTAAGCACAACAGGACATCATTATTATTATTATTATTATTACCATTAACCCAAGTCTTCTCTCCTGCTCTAGACTCTCAGCTTGGTGGAAAGGGCTACCAACTGTCTTGTTGCACTTGACAAATATCATTATTATTATTATTATTAACCCAAGTCCTGTCTCAATCAATCAATCAATCGTATTTATTGAGCGCTTACTGTGTGCAGAGCACTGGACTAAGCTGCTCTAGACTCTAAGCTTGGTGGAAAAGGCTATCAACTGTCCTGTTGTGCTTAACAAATATCATTATTATTATTATTATTACTATTAACCCAAGTCCTCTCTCCTGCTCTAGAGTCTACGCTTGGTGGAAAGAGCTACCAACTGTCCTGTTATGCTTAACAATTATTATTAATTATTATTACTATTAACCCAAGTCCTCTCTCCTGCTCTAGACCCTCAGCTTGGTGGAAAAGGACTACCAACTGTCCTGTTGTGCTTAACAATTATTATAATTATTATTACTATTAACCCAAGTCCCCTCTCCTGCTCTAGACTCTACGCTTGGTGGAAAGGGCTACCAACTGTCCTGTTGCGCTTAACAAATATCATTATTATTATTATTACTATTAACCTCAGTCCTCTCTCAATTAATCAATCAATCAATCGTATATACTGAGCGCTTACTGTGTGCAGAGCACTGAACTAAGCTGCTCTAGACTCTAAGCTTGCTGGAAAGGGCTACCAACTGTCCTGTTGTGCTTAACAATTATTATTATTACTATTAACCCAAGTCCTCTCTCCTGCTCTAGACTCTACGCTTGGTGGAAACGGCTACCAACTGTCCTGTTGTGCTTAACAATTATTATTATTACTATTAACCCAAGTCCTCTCTCCTGCTCTAGACTCTAAGCTTGGTGGAAAGGGCTACCAACTGTCCTGTTGGGCTTAACAAATATCATTATTATTATTATTACCATTAACCCAAGTCCTCTCTCCTGCTCTAGACTCTACGCTTGGTGGAAAAGGCTACCAACTGTCCTGTTGCGCTAAACAAATATCATTATTATTATTATTATTATTATTACTATTAACCCAAGTCCTCTCTCCTGCTCTAGACTCTAAGCTTGGTGGAAAGGGCTACCAACTGTCCTGTTGGGCTTAACAAATATCATTATTATTATTATTACCATTAACCCAAGTCCTCTCTCCTGCTCTAGACTCTACGCTTGGTGGAAAAGGCTACCAACTGTCCTGTTGCGCTAAACAAATATCATTATTATTATTATTATTATTATTACTATTAACCCAAGTCCTCTCTCCTGCTCTAGACTCTACGCTTGGTGGAAAGAGCTACCAACTGTCCTGCTATGCTTAACAATTATTATTAATTATTATTACTATTAACCCAAGTCCTCTCTCCTGCTCTAGACCCTCAGCTTGGTGGAAAAGGGCTACCAACTGTCCTGTTGTGCTTAACAAATATCATTATTATTATTACTATTAACCCAAGTCCTCTCTCCTGCTCTAGACTCTCAGCTTGGTGGAAAGGGCTACCAACTGTCCTGTTGTGCTTAACAAATATCATTATTATTATTATTACCATTAACCCAAGTCCTCTCTCCTGCTCTAGACTCTCAGCTTGGTGGAAAGGGCTACCAACTGTCTTGTTGCACTTAACAAATATCATTATTATTATTATTACTATTAATCCAAGTCCTCTCTTTATCAATCAATCAATTGTATTTATTGAGCGCTTACTGTGTGCAGAGCACTGGACTAAGCTGCTCTAGACTCTCAGCTTGGTGGAAAGGGCTACCAACTGTCCTGTTGTGCTTAATAAATATCATTATTATTATTATTACTATTAACCCAAGTCCTCTCTCCTGCTCTAGACTCTATGCTTGGTGGAAACGGCTACCAACTGTCCTGTTGTGCTTAACAATTATTATTATTACTATTAACCCAAGTCCTCTCTCCTGCTCTAGACTCTACGCTTGGTGGAAAGGGCTACCAACTGTCCTTTTGCGCTTAACAAATATCATCATTATTATTATTACTATTAACCCAAGTCCTCTCTCCTGCTCTAGACTCTACGCTTGGTGGAAAGGGCAACCAACTGCCCTGTTGCGCTTAACAAATATCATTATTATTATTATTACTATTAACCCAAGTCCTCTCTCCTGCTCTAGACTCTCAGCTTGGTGGAAAGGGCTACCAACGGTCCTGTTGTGCTTAACAAATATCATTATTATTATTATTACTATTAACCCAAGTCCTCTCTCCTGCTCTAGACTCTACGCTTGGTGGAAACGGCTACCAACTGTCCTGTTGTGCTTAACAATTATTATTATTACTATTAACCCAAGTCCTCTCTCCTGCTCTAGACTCTACGCTTGGTGGAAAAGGCTACCAACTGTCCTGTTGTGCTTAATAAATATCATTATTATTATTATTACTATTAACCCAAGTCCTCTCTCCTGCTCTAGACTCTACGCTTGGTGGAAAGGGCTACCAACTGTCCTTTTGCGCTTAACAAATATCATCATTATTATTATTACTATTAACCCAAGTCCTCTCTCCTGCTCTAGACTCTACGCTTGGTGGAAAGGGCAACCAACTGCCCTGTTGCGCTTAACAAATATCATTATTATTATTATTATTACTATTAACCCAAGTCCTCTCTCCTGCTCTAGACTCTAAGCTTGGTGGAAACGGCTACCAACTGCCCTGTTGTGCTTAACAATTATTATTATTATTATTACTATTAACCCAAGTCCTCTCTCCTGCTCTAGACTCAAAGCTTGGTGGAAAAGGGCTACCAACTGTCCTGTTGCACTTAACAAATATCATTATTATTATTATTACTATTAACCCAAGTCCTCTCTGAATCAATCAATCAATCCTATTTATTGAGCGCTTACTGTGTGCAGAGCACTGTACTAAGCTGCTCTAGACTCTAAGCTTGGTGGAAAGGGCTACCAACGGTCCTGTTGTGTTTAACAAATATCATCATTATTATTATTATTATTACCATTAACCCAAGTCCTCTCTCCTGCTCTAGACCCTAAGCTTGGTGGAAAAGGCTACCAACTGTCCTGTTGTGCTTAACAAATATCATTATTACTATTAACCCAAGTCCTCTCTCAATCAATCATATTTATTGAGCACTTACTGTGTGCAGAGCACTGTACTAAGCTGCTCTAGACTCTAAGCTTGCTGGAAAGGGCTACCAACTGTCCTGTTGTGCTTAACAAATATCATCATTATTATTATTATTACCATTAACCCAAGTCCTCTCTCCTGCTCTAGACTCTCTGCTTGGTGGAAAGGGCTACCAATTGCCCTACTGTACTCTCCCAAGAGCTTAGTACAGTGCTCTGCACAAAGAAAGGGCTCAAGAAACACAACTGACTGATTTTTCTGAGCCCTGCTAATCCAGATGACCTAAGAAAGATGATCCATCTTGGATTAACGCAACTTTCCGCGTCCTCCTTCTCCTTGGCTTTGTCCCCTTTTAAGCAGGTGATATTCGCCCCACCCTCACCCCCAAGGCGTTTCTGCCAAAATCCATAATTCATCTTTATACCTGCCGTCCCCTGTAGACTAAAATCTCCTTAAGCGTGGCTCAGTGGAAAGAGCCCGGGCTTTGGAGCCAGGGGTTGTGGGTTCAAATCCCGGCTCCGCCGACGGTCGGCTGTGCGACTTTGGGCAAGTCACTTCACGTCTCTGGGCCTCAGTTCCCTCATCGGGAAAATGGGGACTAAGACTGTGAGCCCCCTGCGGGATAACTTGATCACTTTGTAACCTTCCCAGTGCTTAGCACATAATGAGCGCTTAATAAATGCCATTATTATTATTATTATTACGGGCAGGGCACGCCTCTACCATCTGTTACAGTAAGTCAAACTTGCTTACCATGTGCACAGCATTATACTAACAGCTTGGAAGAGTACACTATTATAATAATTATGGTGCTTGCTATGTGCCAATCGTTCTAATATTAACAATGAAACTTGCTTATCACGTGCCCAGCATTATACTTAGAGCTTGGAAGAGTACACTATTATAATAATTATGGTGCTTGCTATGTGCCAATCGTTCTAATATTAATAATGAAACTTGCTTATCACATGCACAGCATTATACTAAGAGATTGGGAAGAGTACACTATTATAATAATAATTATGGTGCTTGCTATGTGCCAATCTATTAATAATAAAACTTGCTTACCACGTGCACAGCATTATACTCAGAGCTTGGAAGAGTACACTATTATAATAATAATTATGGTGCTTGCTATGTGCCAATCATTGTTCTAATATTAACAATGAAACTTGCTTACCATGTGCACAGCATTATACTAAGAGCTTGGAAGAGTACACTATTGTAATAATTATGGTGCTTGCTATGTGCCTATCGTTCTAATATTAATAATGAAACTTGCTTACCACGTGCACAGCATTATAGAAAGAGCTTGGAAGAGTACACTATTATAATAATTATGGTGCTTGCTATGTGCCAATCATTGTTCTAATATTAATAATGAAACTTGCTTACCACGTGCACAGCATTATACTAAGAGTTTGGAAGAGTACACTATTATAATAATAATTATGGTGTTTGCTATGTGCCTATCATTGTTCTAATATTAATAATGAAATTTGCTTACCACGTGCACAGCATTATACTAGGAGATTGGAAGAGTACACTATTATAATAATTATGGTGTTTGCTATGTGCCAATCATTGTTCCAATATTAATAATGAAACTTGCTTACCACGTGCACAGCATTATACTAGGAGTTTGGAAGAGTACACTATTATAATAATAATTATGGTGCTTGCTATGTGCCAATCATTGTTCCAATATTAATAATGAAACTTGCTTACCATGTGCACAGCATTATACTCAGAGCTTGGAATTGTACACTATTATAATAATTATGGTGCTCACTATGTGCCTATCATTGTTCTAATATTAATAATGAAATTTGCTTACCACGTGCACAGCATTATACTAGGAGATTGGAAGAGTACACTATTATAATAATTATGGTGTTTGCTATGTGCCAATCATTGTTCTAATATTAATAATGAAACTTGCTTACCACGTGCACAGCATTATACTAAGAGCTTGGAAGAGTACACTATAATAATAATAATAATTATGGTGCTTGCTATGTGCCAATCATTGTTCTAATATTAATAATGAAACTTGCTTACCATGTGTACAGCATTATACTAAGAGCTTGGAAGAGTACACTATTATAATAATTATGGTGCTTGCTATGTGCCAATTGTTGTTCTAATATTAGTAATGAAACTTGCTCACCATGTGCACAGCATTATACTAAGAGCTTGGAAGAGTACACTATTATAATAATTATGGTGCTTGCTATGGGCCAATCATTGGTCTAATATTAATAATGAAACTTGCTTACCACGTGCACAGCATTATACTAAGAGTCTGGAAGAGTACACTATTAAAATAATTATGGTGCTTGCTATGTTCCAATCATTGTCCTAATATTAATAATCATCATCATCATCAATCGCATTTATTGAGCGCTTACTGTGTGCAGAGCACTGTACTAAGCGCTTGGGAAGTACAAATTGGCAACATATAGAGACAGCCCCTAAAAGATGAGGGGGATGGAGAGGGGGACGAGGAGGAGAGGAAGGAAGGGGCTCAGTCTGGGAAGGCTAGAAGACAGACAAAAAAGCAGCGCTTAGTACAGTGCCTGGCAAACAGTAAGCGCTTAAATACCACGACTGTTATTAACGTTCCTATTATTATCATCACCTGAAATGGGAAAAGAAAACAACAAGCGTTTTCTCTAAGCAGGTTTTCTTTTTGCTTTTTTAAATCGTTTACTTTCGTTCATTCGTTCCATCCTATTTATTCATTCATTCATTCAATCGTCTTGATTGAGCGCTTACGGTGTGCAGAGCACTGTACTGAGCGCCTGGGAAGTCCAAGTTGGCAACATCTAGAGACGGTCCCCGCCCAACTACGGGCTCACAGTCTAGAAGGGGGAGATGACAAAACCAAACCTGTGGACAGGTGTCAAGTCGTCAGAACAAATAGAATTAAAGCTAGATGCCCATCATTAACAAAATAAATAGAATAGTAAATATGTCCAAGTAAAATAAATACAGTAATAAATCTGTGCAAACATCTATCCAGGTGCTGTGGGGAGGGGAAGGAGGGAGGGCGGGGGGGATGGGGAGGACACAGTAAGCGCTCAATAAATACGATTGATTGATTGAGGAGAGGAAGAAGGGGGCTCAGTCTGGGAAGGAGCGCTTACTGGCTCAGTGGAAAGAGCCCGGGCTTTGGAGTCAGAGGTCGTGGGTTCAAATCCCGGCTCCCCCGCTTGCCAGCTGGGTGACTTTGGGCAAGTCACTTCACTTCTCTGGGCCTCAGTTACCTCATCTGTAAAATGGGGATTAAGACTGTGAGCCCCCCGTGGGACAGCCTGATCACCTTGTATCCTCCCCAGCGCTTAGCACACTGCTTTGCACATAGTATATATGTATAGTGCTCTGCACACAGTAAGCGCTCAATAAATACGACTGAATTGAATGAATGAATGAATATAAACTATATATGAGATATATCTGTATATATGTATGTTTGTACATATTTATTACTCTATTTAACTTGTACATATCTATTCTATTTATTTTATTTTGTTAGTAAGTTTGGTTTTGTTCTCTGTCTCCCCCTTTTAGACTGTGAGCCCACTGTTGGGTAGGGGCCATCTCTAGATGTTGCCAACTGGCACTTCCCAAGCGCTTAGTACAGTGCTCTGCACACAGTAAGTGCTCAATAAATACGATTGATTGATTGATTGATTGATTGTCTCTATATGTTGCCAACTTGTACTTCCCAAGTGCTTAGCACAGTGCTCTGCACACAGTAAGCGCTCAATAAATACGATTGATTGACTCTCTATGTTGCCAACTTGTACTTCCCAAGCGCTTAGTACAGTGCTCTGCACCCAGTAAGCGCTCAATAAATATGATTGATTGATTGATAGTAAGTGCTTAACAAATACCAAAATTGTTGTGCAAATTTACTGAGCGCTGACTACGTGCAAAGCACTGTACTAATCGCTTGGGAGAGGACACCATAAGAACATTCATTCATTCATTCATTCATGCAATCGTATTTATTGAGCGCTTACTGTGTGCTTGGGAAGGACAAGTCGGCAACATATAGAGACGGTCCCTACCCAACAGCGGGCTCACGGTCTAGAAGACATATCCCTGCCCGCAACGAGCTCACAGTCTAGAAGGGGAGACAAGCATTAATATAAATAGAGACATAAATTAATAGAGAAATAAATAAATAGATACATAAATAAAGGCCAGATCTATCCATAGGTGCTGTGGGGCTGGGAGGGAGGAGGAAGGAAGGAGCAAGTCAGAGCGACGTGGGAGGGAAGGGGAGAAGAGAAGAGGACGGCGCAATCAGGGAAGGCTTCTCGGAGGAGATGGGCCTTGGATAAGGTTTCGAGGTGGGGGAGAGGAATTATCTGTGTGATACATGTTTGTACTGTCTCTATATGTTGCCAACTTGTACTTCCCAAGCGCTTAGTACAGTGCTCTGCACACAGTAAGTGCTCAATAAATACGATTGATTGATTGATTGACTGTACGTATTTATTACTCTAGTTTACTTGTACATATTTATTCTATGTATTTTATTCTGTTAATCTGGTTTTGTTGTCTGTCTCCCCCTTCTAGACTGTGAGCCCGCTGTTGGGTCGGGACCGTCTCTAGATGTTGCCAGCTTGGACTTCCCAAGCGCTTAGTACAGTGCTCTGCACGCAGTAAGCGCTCAATAAATACGATTGAGTGGATGAATGAATGAATGAGTAGGAGGGGGCTAGGGAATCATCATCATCATCATCATCAATCGCATTTATTGAGCGCTTACTATGTGCAGAGCACTGTACTAAGCGCTTGGGAAGTACAAATTGGCAACATATAGAGACAGTCCCTACGCAACAGTGGGCTCACAGTCTAAAAGGGGGAGACAGAGAACAAAACCAAACATACTAACAAAATAAAATAAGTAGAATAGATATGTACAAATAAAATAAATAGAGTAATAAATATGTACAAACATATATACATATATACAGGTGCTGTGGGGAAGGGAAGAAGGTTATCCTCATTCTTACAGATAATATTAACCATTGTGGAACATGTCGACTGCTTACTATGTGCCAAGCACTGTAGTAAGTATCAATAAATACGACTGATGCGATTAAGTATCAATAAATACGATTGAATGAATGAAGTGCTGGGAGTCAGAATGAACGGCTTTATTTAAAGATTTTGTTGGATGGGGCTGTCTCCCCCTTCTAGACCATGAGCCTGCTGTTGGGTAGGGATCGTCTCTATATGTTGCCAACTTGGACTTCCCAAGCGCTTAGTACAGTGCTCTGCACGCAGTAAGCGCTCAATAAATACGACTGAATGAATGAATGAATACAAGTTGGCAACATAGAGGGACGGTCCCTACCCAACAGCGGGCTCACAGTCTAGAAGGGGGAGACGGACGACAAAACGAAACATGTTGACAGAATAAAATAAATACAACAGTAAATAATAATAATAATGATAATGACGGAGGCATTTGTTAAGCGCTTACTATGTGCGAAGCGCTGTTCTAAGCGCTGCAAGGTGATCATCATCATCATCAATCGTATTTATTGAGCGCTTACTATGTGCAGAGCACTGTACTAAGCGCTTGGGAAGTACAAATTGGCAACATATAGAGACAGTCCCTACCCAACAGTGGGCTCACAGTCTAAAAGGTGATGAGGCTGTCCCATTTCACAGATCCCCATTTCACAGATGAGGTCACTGAGGTTTGGAGTTTCTTGAGGGGGGGGGAAACAGGGTCTGAATGTTTCCGCAGGAAAATGATCCAGTCATACTTCCCAAGTGCTTAGTACAGTGCTCTGCACAAAGTAAGCGCTCAATAAGTACGATCGATTGATTGATTAATTGATCCAATAAGCAGAGTGGAGTCTGGACTGGAAAGAGACAAGAAAGCCGGGAGATCAGCGAGGGGGCTGATACAATAATCAAGGCGGAAGAGGTGAAGGGCTCGGATTAATGCGGCGGCAGTTTGGATAAAGAGGAGAGGGCGGGTTTGGGCGATGTAGTGGACGCCCAACTGACAGGGTTGAGTGAGGGCCTGGATACGCGGGGGGCACGGGAGAGAGGAGTCCAGGGGAACGCCAAGGTTACGGGCTGGCGAGACGGGAAGCACGGGGGCACCGGGAGAATGGAGGACGGGGTTTGGGTGGGAAGATTCATTCATTCATTCAATCGTATTTATTGAGCGCTTCCTGTGTGCAGAGCACTGTACTAAGCGCTTGGGAAGTCCGAGTCGGCAACATCTAGAGACGGTCCCTCCCCAACAGCGGGCTCACAGTCTAGAAGGGGGAGACAGACAACAAAACAAAACATACTAACCAAATAAAATAAATAGAATTCATTCATTCAATCGAATTTATTGAGCGCTTACTGCGTGCAGAGCACTGTACTAAGCGCTTGGGAAGCCCAAGTTGGCAACATCGAGAGACGGTCCCTCCCCAACAGCGGGCTCACAGTCTAGAAGGGGGAGACAGACAACGAAACAGAACATACTAACCAAATAAAATAAATAGAATTCATTCATTCATTCATTCAATCGTATTTATTGAGCGCTTACTGCGTGCAGAGCACTGTACTAAGCGCTTGGGAAGCCCAAGTTGGCAACATCTAGAGACGGCCCCTACCCAACAGCGGGCTCACAGTCTAGAAGGGGGAGACAGACAACGAAACAGAACATACTAACAAAATAAAATAAATACAATTCATTCATTCATCCATTCAATCGTATTTATTCAGATAAGGAGCTCTCTTTGCACGCAGTAAGCGCTCAATAAATACGACTGATTGATTGATTGATTGATTTGGGACGTGTTCACTTGGAGGTGACGGGAAAAACCTCAAAATGAGGCAGGAGGAGATGCAGAGAGGGAGAGGGAGAGAGATCAGGGCCGGAGAGGGCCATTTGGGCGGCATCCGCACAGAGGTGACAGTTGAAGTTTAGTACTAAGTGCTGTACTAAGCGCCAGAGCAGATACAGGACAAGTCACTTCACTTCTCTGGGCCTCAGTTCCCTCATCTGTAAAATGGGGATTAAGACTGTGAGCCCCCCGTGGGACAACCTGTTCACCTTGTAACCTCCCCAGCGCTTAAAACAGTGCTTTGCACATAGTAAGCACTTAATAAATGCCATCATTATTATGATTATTATATACAAGCTAACCGGACCCGACCGAATCCCTGTCTCTCAAGGGACTCCCAGGGGCATTTAGAGAAGCAGCGCGGCTCAGTGGAAAGAGCCCGGGCTTTGGAGTCAGAGGTCAGGGGTTCGAGTCCCGCCTCCACCAACTGTCCGCTGTGTGACTCTGGGCGAGTCACTTCCCTTCTCTGGGCCTCAGTGACCTCATCTGTAAAATGGGGATGAAAACTGTGAGCCCCCATAGGACAACCGGATCACCTTATAACCCCCCCCAGCGCTTAGAACAGCGCTTTGCACATAGTAAGCACTTAATGCCATTATTATTATTATTATTATTATTATTATTATTATTATTATATACAAGCTAACCGGACCCAAACGAATCCCTGTCTCTCAAGGGACTCCCAGGGGCACTTAGAGAAGCAGCGTGGCTCAGTGGAAAGAGCCCGGGCTTTGGAGTCAGAGGTCAGGGGTTCGAGTCCCGGCTCCGCCAACTGTCCGCTGTGTGACTTTGGGCGAGTCGCTTCACTTCTCTGGGCCTCAGTTCCCTCATCTGTAAAATGGGGATTAAAACTGTGAGCCCCCAGGGGACAACCTGGTCACCTTAAACCCCCCCAGCGCTTAGAACAGTGCTTTACACATAGTAAGCGCTTCATAAATGCCATCATTATTATTATTATTATTATTATATACAGGCTAACCAGACCCGACCAAATCCCTGTCTCTCAAGGGACTCCCGGGGGCATTTAGAGAAGCAGCACGGCTCAGTGGAAAGAGCCCGGGCTTTGGAGTCAGAGGTCATGGGTTCGAGTCCTGGCTCCGCCAACTGTCCGCTGTGTGACTTTGGGCGAGTCGCTTCCCTTCTCTGGGCCTCAGTGACCTCATCTGTCAAATGGGGGTGAAGATAAGGAGCTCTCTTTGGGACATGTTCATTGGGAGGTGACGGGAAAAACCTCCAAATGGGGCAGGAGGAGATGCGAGACTGCAGAGAGGGAGATCAGGGCCGGAGACGGCCATTTGGGCGGCATCCGCACAGAGGTAACGGTTGAAGTTTAGTACTAAGCGCTGTACTAAGCGCCAGGGCAGATACAGGACAAGTCACTTCACTTCTCTGGGCCTCAGTTCCCTCATCTGGAAAATGGGGATTAAAACTGTGAGCCCCCATGGGACAACCTGATCACCTTATAACCACGCCCAGCGCTTAGAACAGTGCTTTGCACATAGTAAGCGCTTCATAAATGCCATCATTATTATTGTTATTATATACAAGCTAACTGGACCCGAACGAATCCCTCTCTCAAGGGACTCCCGGGGGCATTTAGAGAAGCAGCGGGGGCTCAGTGGGAAGAGCCCGGGTTTTGGAGTCAGAGGTCAGGGGTTCAAATCCCAGCTCCGCCAACTGTCCGCTGTGTGACTTTGGGTGAGTCACTTCACTTCTCTGGGCCTCAGTTCCCTCATCTGGAAAATGGGGATGAAGACCGTGAGCCCCCCGCCATGGGACAACCTGATCACCTTGTAACCTCCCCAGCGATTAAGAACAGTGCTTTGCACATAGTAAGCACTTAATAAATGCTATTATTCTTATTCTCTGGGCCTCAGTGCCCTCATCTGTAAAATGGGGATGAACACTGTGAGCCCCACGGGGGACAACCTGATCACCTTGTAACCTCCCCAGCACTTAGAACAGTGCTTGGCACATAGTAAGCGCTTAATAAATGCTATTATTATTATTATTATTATTCTCTGTGCCTCAGTGACCTCATCTGTAAAATGGGGATGAAGACTGTGAGCCCCCCGTGGGACAAACTGATCACCTTGTAACCTCCCCAGTGCTTAGAACAGTGCTTTGCAAAGAGTAAGCACTTAACAAATGCTATTATTATAATTATTATTCACTGCGCCTCAGTGACCTCATCTGTAAAACGGGGATGAAGACTGTGAGCCCCCCATGGGACAACCTGTTCACCTTGTAGCCTGCCCAGCGCTAAGAACAGTGTTTTGCACATAGTAAGCACTTGATAAATGCTATTATTATTATTCTCTGCGCCTCAGTGACCTTATCTGTAAAATGGGGATGAAGACTGTGAGCCCCCCGTGGGACAACCTGTTCACCTTGTAACCTCCCCAGCGCTTAGAACAGTGCTTTGCACATAGTAAGCGCTTAACAAATGCTATTATTATTAATATTTTTATTATTCTCTGCACCTCAGTGACCTCATCTGTAAAACAGGGATGAAGACTGTGAGCCCCACGTGGGACAACCTGATCACCTTGTAACCTCCCCAGTGCTTAGAACAGTGCTTGGCACAAGGTAAGCACTTAATAATTGCTATTATTATAATTATTATTCTCTGCGCCTCAGTGACCTCATCTGTAAAACGGGGATGAAGACTGTGAGCCCCCCGTGGGACAATCTGCTCACCTTCTAACCTCCCCAGTGTTTAGAACAGTGCTTGGCACATAGTAAGCGCTTAATAAATGCCATGATCACTTTGTAACCTCCCCAGCGCTTAGAACAGTGCTTTGCACATAGTAAGCGCTTAATAAATGCCATTATTATTATTATTTATTATTATTGTTGTTATTATTATTATTATTATTTAAATCCCCTTTAACAGATGAAGAACCAGGCAGGGAGAAGTGAACTGCCTGGCCCAAGGTCATGGCCAAGGTGATGCAACGGGGAAGCGGCAAAGCCGGGATTAGCTCCCACATCCTCTGAATTCCGGGTCGGGCGGCTTCTCTTCGGGCGGATTTGGATACTGGGAATAACGAGGGGGGATTTGCTAAGCGACGGCAAAACGGAGCCGGCTCTGGGCCGCACGGTTCTGGTGCCAAAGCCCGATTTAGACAAAACGCCAAACCCTCCCCGGCTCCAATCCTTATCCGCAACAACTCCTTAGGGGATTTCGAAGAGATCAATCAATCAATCGTATTTATTGAGCGCTTACTGTGTGCAGAGCACTGTACTAAGCGCTTGGGAAGTCCAAGTTGGCAACATATAGAGACGGTCCCGACCCAACAGCGGGCTCACGGTCGAGAAGGGGGAAATCCTGTGACGCTTTGAGGGCAGTGAGCCTACTAACTCTGCTGGACTTAGAGAAGCAGAGTGGCTCAGTGGATAATCAATAAATCAATTGTATTTTTTGAGCGCTTACTGTGTGCAGAGCACTGTACTAAGCGCTTGGGAAGTCCAAGTTGGCAACATACAGAGACGGTCCCTACCCAACAGTGGGCTCACAGTCTAAAAGTGTGTAAGAGCCCGGGCTTTGGAGTCAGAGGTCATGGGTTCAAATCCCGGCTCTGCCAATTGTCAGCTGTGTGACTTGGGGCTAGTCACTTCACTTCTCTGGGCCTCAGTTCCCTCATCTGTAAAATGGGAATGAAGACTGTGAGCCCCCGTGGGGCAACCTGATCACCTTGTAACCTCCCCAGCGCTTAGAACAGTGCTTTGCACATAGTAAGCACTTAACAAATACCATCATCATTATTATTATTATTATTACTGGACTCCTCCCCACAAGTGCTTACTACAGGGCTCTGCATATTTATTCTACTTATTTCATTTTGTTAATATGTTTTGTTTTGTTCCCTGTCTCCCCCTTCTAGACTGTGAGCCCGCTGTTGGGTAGGGACCGTCTCTACATGTTGCCAACTTGTGCTTCCCAAGCGCTTAGTCCAGTGCTCTGCACACAGTAAGCGTTCAATAAATAAACTTGTACTCCCCAAGCTCTTAGTACAGTTCTCTGCACACAGTAAGTGCAATAAATATGACTGAATCAATCAATCGTATTTATGGAGCGCTTACTGTGTGCAGAGCACTGTACTAAGCGCTTGGGAAGTCCAAGTTGGCAACATCTAGAGGCGGGCCCGACCCAACAGCGGGCTCACAGTCTAAAAGGGGGAGACAGAGAACAAAACCAAACATACTAACAAAATAAAATAGGACAGATATGTACAAGTAAAATAAATAAATAGAGTAATAAATCTGCACAAACATATATCCCATATATCCAGGTGCTGTGGGGAAGGGAAGGAGGTAAGATGGGGGGGGATGGAGAGGGGGACGAGGGGGAGAGGAAGGAGGGGGCTCAGTGTGGGAAGGCCTCCTGGAGGAGGTGAGCTCTCAGCAGGGCTACTGACACCTGTCTACTTGTTTTGTTGTCTGTCTCCCCCTTCTAATGATGATGGCTGTGAGCCTGCTGTTGGGTAGGTACCGTCTCTATATTCATTCTTTCATTCAATCGTATTTATTGAGAGCTTATAATAATAATAATAATAATATATTATAATAATATAATATAATAATACCACTAATAATCGTGGTATTTGTTCATTCAATCATTCATTCAATCGTATTTATTGAGTGCTTACCGTGTGCAGAGCACTGGACTAAGCACTTGGGCAGTACAAGTCAGCAACATATAGAGACGGTCCCTACCCAACACTGAGCTCAAGCCTGCCACGAGGCAAAATGTCTTTGCTTAATATGTTGCCGACTTGTACTTCCCAAGCGCTTAGTACAGTGCTCTGCACACGGTAAGCGCTCAATAAATACGACTGAATGAAACAGAAGAAATTTCAATTTGATGCATTCATTCATTCATATTTATTGAGCACTGTGTGCAGAGCACTGTACTAAGCGCTTGGGCAGTACAAGTTGGCAATATATAGAGACGGTCCCTACCCAACACTGGGCTCAAGGCTGCCTCGGGGCAAAATGTCTTTGCTTTATATGTGGCCAACTTGTACTTCCCAAGCGCTTAGCACAGTGCTCTGCACACGGTAGGCGCTCAATAAATACAACTGAATGAAACAGAAGAAATATCAATTTGATGCATTCATTCATTCAAATTTATTGAGCGCTTACTGTATGCAGAGCACTGTACTATCACCATCATCAATCGTATTTATTGAGCGCTTACTATGTGCACAGCACTGTACTAAGCGCTTGGGAAATACAAGTTGGCAACATATAGAGACAGTCCCTACCCAACAGTGGGCTCACAGTCTAAAAGTAAAAGTAACAAGTAATAATAATAATAATGGCATTTATTAAGCGCTTACTATGTGCAAAGCACTGTTCTAAGCGCCGGGGAGGTTACAAGGTAATCAGGTTGTCCCCCGGGGGGCTCACAGTCTTAATCCCCATTTTACAGATGTGGTAACTGAGGCCCGGAGAAGTGAAGTGACTGGCCCAAAGTCACCCAGCTGACAATTGGCAGAGCCGGGATTTGAACCCATGACCTCTGCCTCCAAAGCCCGGGCTCTTTCCGCTGAGCCACGCTGCTTCTCTAGACGCTGATATTGATAGTGGTACTGATAAATACCACCGCTTGATTGATGTGCTAGATAGTTGGCAAGCCTGCCTCGGGGCAAAAACGTCCTTGCTTCGGATTATCTTGGGAACTTGCGCAAACACTTCCAAAACCTTCTCAATCCCACCATCCGGCCCGGGATGACCTCGGGACACGGAAGTGGCCAAATCCCAACGCAAGAGGGAAAAAAATAATCCCCTAATCAAGGGAGCAGCTCCTTAAACCTTATAGTAGATAAGGTCTTAAAGCTCCTCTAATGCCAATCTCCTCCCTGGGCCTCCATTCATTCATTCATTCAATCGTATTTATTGAGCGCTTACTGTGTGCAGAGCACTGGACTAAGCACTTGGGAAGTCCAAATTGGCAACATCTAGAGATGGTCCCTACCCAACAGCGGGTTCACAGTCTAGAAGGGGGAGACAGACAACAAAACCAAACATGTAGATAAGTGTCATTCCTTCATTGTCGCATTTATTGCACGCTTACTGTGTGCAGAGCACTGTACTAAACGCTTGGGAAGTCCAAGTTGGCAACATCTAGAGACGGTCCCTACCCAACAGCGGGCTCACAGTATAGAAGGGGGAGACAGACAACAAAACAAAACATGTAGGTAAGTGTCATTCCTTCATTCAATCGTATTTATTGAGCGCTCACTGTGTGCACAGCACTGGACTAAGCGCTTGGGAAGTACAAGTTGGCAACATCTAGAGACGGTCCCTACCCAACAGCGGGCTCACAGTCTAAAAGGGGGAGGCAGAGAACAAAACAAAACATACTAACAAAATAAAATAAATGGAATTCATTCATTCATTCATTCATTCAATTGTATTTATTGAGCGCTCACTGTGTGCAGAGCACTGGACTAAGCGCTTGGGAAGTACAAGTTGGCAACATCTAGAGACGGTCCCTACCCAACAGCGGGCTCACAGTCTAAAAGGGGGAGGCAGAGAACAAAACAAAACATACTAACAAAATAAAATAAATGGAATTCATTCATTCATTCATTCATTCAATTGTATTTATTGAGCGCTTACTGCGTGCAAGAGCACTGGGCTAAGCACTTGGGAAGTCCAAGTTGGCAACATATAGAGACGGTCCCTACCCAACAGCGGGCTCACAGTCTAGAAGCTTCTAGCCTTCCAGAAGTCTAGAAGCAGCATGGCTCAGTGGAAAGAGCCCGGGCTTTGGAGTCAGAGGTCATGGGTTCAAATCCCGGCTCCGCCAACTGTCAGCTGTGTGACTTTGGGCAAGTCACTTCACTTCTCTGGGCGTCAGTTCCCTCATCTGTAAAATGGGGATGAAGACTGTGGGCCCCCCGTGGGACAACCTGATCACCTTGTAAATTCCCCAGCGCTTAGAACAGTGCTCTGCACATAGTAAACGCTTAATAAATGCCATTATTATTATTATTATTATTATAGAAGGGGGAGACAGAGAACAAAACCAAACAGATTAACAAAATAAAATAAATAGAATAAATATGTACAAATAAAATAAATAATTTATTATTTGTTAATATATGGCTTAATATTGTTCAGCAAACTTGGCAACACAGTAAATAATAATTATAATGGCATTTATTAAGCGCTTACTATGTGCTTAGCACTGGGGAGGTGGCAACTGTGAGCCAGCAGTTGGGTAGGGACCGTCTCTCTATGTTGCCAACCTGGACTTCCCAAGCGCTTAGTACAGTGCTCTGCACACAGTAAGCGCTCAATAAATACAACTGAATTGAATGAATGAATGACAAGGTGATCAGGTGGTCCCACACGGGGCTCACCGTCTTTATCCTCATTTTCCAGATGAGGGAACTGAGGCCCAGAAAAGCGAAGTGACTTGCCCAAAGTCACCCAGCTGACGAGTGGCGGAGCCTGGATTCGAACCCATGACCTCTGACTCCAAAGCCCGGGCTCTTTCCACTGAGCCACGCGGCTTCTCTAAATGGCAAATACGACTGAATGGAAGACGCGAAACCCCTCGGGCGTAAATGATCGCGAACGGGTCCGTTTTGCGAAAGACAACGCAAAAACTGGGTGCCGGGGAAGAGACGTCCATCCTACCTGGCTCAACATCACGATGGGCGGTTTCGATCCCGGGACTTGTCCTCTGTCGGCGGGGTCTGGCCGCCAACCCCCGGCCCGCATCCTCCCTCTGGCCTGGGATGCCCTCCCGCCTCAAATCCCGCACACAATCCCTCTCCCCCATCTTCAAAGCCTTCCTGAAGGCCCGTCTCCTCCAGGAAGCCTTCCCTGACTCCTTTCCCACCTTTCCTCTTCCCCCCACTCCCTTCCGTGTCGCCCTGCCTCGTTCCCTTTCTTCATCCCCCACTCCCAGCCCCACGCCGCTTATATCCACATCCCCCATTTATTGACTGATTGTTGGGTAGGGACCGTCTATGTTGCCGACTTGTACTTCCCAAGCGCTCAGTACAGTCCTCAGCACACAGTAAGCGCTCAATAAATACGACTGAATGAATGAATGAATTTACGCTCAAGGGGTTGCACGTCTTTCATTCAGTCGTATTTACCGTGTTGCCAACTTGTACTACTATGTGTTGCCAACTTGGACTTCCCAGGCGCTTAGTACAGTGCTCAGCACACAGTAAGCGCTCAATAAATATGACTGAATGAATGAATGAATTTACGCTCGAGGGGTTGCACGTCTTTCATTCAGTCGTATTTACCGTGTTGCCAACTTGTACTACTATGTGTTGCCAACTTGGACTTCCCAGGCGCTTAGTACACTGCTCACCACACAGTAAGCGCTCAATAAATACGACTGAATGAATGAATGAATTTACGCTCAAGGGGTTGCACGTCTTTCATTCAGTCGTATTTACTGTGTTGCCAACTTGTACTACTATGTGTTGCCAACTTGGACTTCCCAGGCGCTTAGTACAGTGCTCAGCACACAGTAAGCACTCAATAAATACGACTGAATGAATGAATGAATTTACGCTCAAGGGGTTGCACGTCTTTCATTCAGTCGTATTTACCGTGTTGCCAACTTGTACTACTATGTGTTGCCAACTTGGACTTCCCAGGCGCTTAGTACAGTGCTCAGCACACAGTAAGCGCTCAATAAATACGACTGAATGAATGAATGAATTTACGCTCGAGGGGTTGCACGTCTTTCATTCAGTCGTATTTACCGTGTTGCCAACTTGTACTACTATGTGTTGCCAACTTGGACTTCCCAGGCGCTTAGTACACTGCTCACCACACAGTAAGCGCTCAATAAATACGACTGAATGAATGAATGAATTTACGCTCAAGGGGTTTCACGTCTTTCATTCAGTCGTATTTACCGTGTTGCCAACTTGTACTACTATGTGTTGCCAACTTGGACTTCCCGGGCGCTTAGTACAGTGCTCACCACACAGTAAGCGCTCAATAAATACGACTGAATGAATGAATGAATTTACGCTCAAGGGGTTTCACGTCTTTCATTCAGTCGTATTTACCGTGTTGCCAACTTGTACTACTATGTGTTGCCAACTTGGACTTCCCAGGCGCTTAGTACAGTGCTCACCACACAGTAAGCGCTCAATAAATACGACTGAATGAATGAATGAATTTACGCTCAAGGGGTTTCACGTCTTTCATTCAGTCGTATTTACTGTGTTGCCAACTTGTACTACTATGTGTTGCCAACTTGGACTTCCCAGGCGCTTAGTACAGCACTCTGCACACAGTAAGCGCTCAATAAATACGACTGAATGAATGAATGAATTTACGCTCAAGGGGTTTCACGTCTTTCATTCAGTCGTATTTACTGTGTTGCCAACTTGTACTACTATGTGTTGCCAACTTGGACTTCCCGGGCGCTTAGTACAGTGCTCACCACACAGTAAGCGCTCAATAAATACGACTGAATGAATGAATGAATTTACGCTCAAGGGGTTTCACGTCTTTCATTCAGTCGTATTTACCGTGTTGCCAACTTGTACTACTATGTGTTGCCAACTTGGACTTCCCAGGCGCTTAGTACAGTGCTCACCACACAGTAAGCGCTCAATAAATACGACTGAATGAATGAATGAATTTACGCTCAAGGGGTTTCACGTCTTTCATTCAGTCGTATTTACTGTGTTGCCAACTTGTACTACTATGTGTTGCCAACTTGGACTTCCCGGGCGCTTAGTACAGTGCTCAGCACACAGTAAGCGCTCAATAAATACGACTGAATGAATGAATGAATTTACGCTCAAGGGGTTTCACGTCTTTCATTCAGTCGTATTTACTGTGTTGCCAACTTGTACTACTATGTGTTGCCAACTTGGACTTCCCGGGCGCTTAGTACAGCACTCTGCACACAGTAAGCGCTCAATAAATACGACTGAATGAATGAATGAATTTACGCTCAAGGGGTTTCACGTCTTTCATTCGGTCGTATTTACTGTGTTGCCAACTTGTACTACTATGTGTTGCCAACCTGTACTTCCCAGGCGCTTAGTACAGTGCTCACCACACAGTAAGCGCTCAATAAATACGACTGAATGAATGAATGAATTTACGCTCAAGGGGTTTCACGTCTTTCATTCGGTCGTATTTACTGTGCTGCCAACTTGTACTACTATGTGTTGCCAACTTGGACTTCCCAGGCGCTTAGTACAGTGCTCACCACACAGTAAGCGCTCAATAAATACGACTGAATGAATGAATGAATTTACGCTCAAGGGGTTTCACGTCTTTCATTCAGTCGTATTTACTGTGCTGCCAACTTGTACTACTATGTGTTGCCAACTTGGACTTCCCAGGCGCTTAGTACAGTGCTCAGCACACAGTAAGCGCTCAATAAATACGACTGAATGAATGAATGAATTTACACTCGAGGGGTTTCACGACTTTCATTCAGTCGTATTTACTGTGTTGCCAACTTGTACTACTATGTGTTGCCAACTTGGACTTCCCGGGCGCTTAGTACAGTGCTCACCACACAGTAAGCGCTCAATAAATACGACTGAATGAATGAATGAATTTACGCTCAAGGGGTTGCACGTCTTTCATTCAGTCGTATTTACTGTGTTGCCAACTTGTACTACTATGTGTTGCCAACTTGGACTTCCCAGGCGCTTAGTACAGTACTCTGCACACAGTAAGCGCTCAATAAATACGACTGAATGAATGAATGAATTTACGCTCAAGGGGTTGCACGTCTTTCATTCAGTCGTATTTACTGTGTTGCCAACTTGTACTACTATGTGTTGCCAACTTGGACTTCCCGGGCGCTTAGTACAGTACTCTGCACACAGTAAGCGCTCAATAAATACGACTGAATGAATGAATGAATTTACGCTCAAGGGGTTGCACGTCTTTCATTCAGTCGTATTTACTGTGTTGCCAACTTGTACTACTATGTGTTGCCAACTTGGACTTCCCGGGCGCTTAGTACAGTGCTCTGCACACAGTAAGCGCTCAATAAACACGATTGATGAATGAATGAATTTAGGCTCGAGGGGTTTCACGTCTTTCATTCGGTCGTATTTACTGTGTTGCCAACTTGTACTACTATGTGTTGCCAACTTGGACTTCCCAGGCACTTAGTACAGTGCTCTGCACACAGTAAGCGCTCAATAAACACGATTGAATGAATGAATGAATTCAGGCTGGAGGGGTTTCACATCTTTCATTCAGTCGTATTTACTGTGGGACCATCTCTATAGCCGCCAACTTGTACTTCCCAGGCGCTAAGTGCAGTGCTCTGCACACAGTAAGCGCTCAGTAAATACAACTGAATGAATGAATGAATTCTATTTATTTTATTTTGTTAATATGCTTTGTTTTGTTCTCTGTCTCCCCCTTCTAGACTGTGAGCCCGCTGTTGGGTAGGGACCGTCTCTAGATGTTGCCAACTTGGACTTTCCAAGCGCTTAGTACAGTGCTCCGCACACAGTAAGCGCTCAATAAATACGACTGAATGAATGAATGAATGAATGAATGAATATGAGGAGGGAATCAATCAATCAATCAATCAATCGTATTTATTGAGCGCTTACTATGTGCAGAGCACTGTACTAAGCGCTTGGGAAGTCCAAATTGGCAACACATAGAGACAGTCCCTACCCAACAGTGGGCTCACAGTCTAAAAGGGGGAGACAGAGAACAGAACCAAACATACCAACAAAATTAAATAAATAGGATACAAATGTACAAGTAAAATAAACAAATAAATAAATAAATAGAGTAATAAATATGTACAGCCATATATACATATATACAGGGTATTCTGGGCCAGAGGTAATAATAATAATGACAATGATGGCATTTATTAAGCACTTACTACTAATAATAATTATGACGGCATTTATTAATGAGTGAATGCCTTCATTCTTTCCACCAATAAATCAATCGCATTTATTGAGCGCTTACTGTGTGCAGAGCACTGTACTAAGCGCTTTACGATTGATTGATTGATTGATTTCCACCGGCCTCCCCTCTTTCAGTCTCCGCCAATCCTTACCGTCTCTCTCCCGTGCTCTTCCTCTCCACCATGTTCTTCCCTAAATGGGGAAAGAAGAGGAAAAACACGAAATCCGTCTGCGCTCTTGAGATTTAGCCGGCGTGGCTGAATGGTGAGCCCTCCCCAAGGGGAACCACAGTTACCCAGGGCAGGACGGGGATCATTCTCAATATTCCCTCATTAAATTCCCCAAGCGCTTAGTACAGTGCTCTGCGCACAGTAAGCGCTCAATAAATACGACTGAATGAATGAATGAATGCCAGGGACTGTACTAAGTGCTGGGGCGGATGCAAGCGAATTAGGTTAGACAGGCTCAGTCTGGGAAGGCCAACTTGTACTTCCCAAGCGCTTAGTCCAGTGCTCTGCGCACAGTAAGCGCTCAATAAATACGACTGAATGAATGAATGAATGAATGCCAGGGACTGTACTAAGTGCTGGGGTGGATGCAAGAGAATTAGGTTAGACAGGCTCAGTCTGGGAAGGCCAACTTGTACTTCCCAAGCGCTTAGTCCAGTGCTCTGCGCACAGTAAGCGCTCAATAAATACAACTGAATGAATGAATGAATGAATGAATGCCAGGGACTGTACTAAGTGCTGGGGCGGATGCAAGCGAATTAGGTTAGACAGGCTCAGTCTGGGAAGGCCAACTTGTACTTCCCAAGCGCTTAGTCCAGTGCTCTGCGCACAGTAAGCGCTCAATAAATACGACTGAATGAATGAATGCCAGGGACTGTACTAAGTGCTGGGGTGGATGCAAGCGAATTAGGTTAGACAGGCTCAGTCTGGGAAGGCCAACTTGTACTTCCCAAGCGCTTAGTCCAGTGCTCTGCGCACAGTAAGCGCTCAATAAATACGACTGAATGAATGAATGAATGAATGCCAGGGACTGTACTAAGTGCTGGGGTGGATGCAAGCGAATTAGGTTAGACAGGCTCAGTCTGGGAAGGCCAACTTGTACTTCCCAAGCGCTTAGTCCAGTGCTCTGCGCACAGTAAGTGCTCAATAAATACAACTGAATGAATGAATGAATGAATGAATGCCAGGGACTGTACTAAGTGCTGGGGCGGATGCAAGCGAATTAGGTTAGACAGGCTCAGTCTGGGAAGGCCAACTTGTACTTCCCAAGCGCTTAGTCCAGTGCTCTGCGCACAGTAAGCGCTCAATAAATACGACTGAATGAGTGAATGAATGTCCCACATAGCGCCCCTATCCCACGTGGGGCTCACAGTCTCAATCCCCATTTTCCAGATGAGGTCACTGAGGCCCAGAGAAGTGAAGTGACTTGCCCAAGGTCACCCAGCAGACAAGCGGCAGAGCCTGGACTAGAACCCAGATCCTGCAGACACCCAGGCCCGGCATCTAGTCGCTTAGTACAGTGCTCTGCACACAGTAAGCGCTCAATAAATACGATTGATTGATCTAGTCGCTAAGCGACAGTCCTCCTCAAAAGGTAATCTGATTAACTTCCATTGCGCTCAATAAATATGACTGAATGAATAATAACGATGGCATTTGTTAAGCGCTTATCTGTCAAGCGCTTACTATGTGCCACCCCCTGTCTACCCCAGTGTTTAATACAGTGCTTGCCACATAGTAAGCGTGCGACAAGTACCGTGATTATTGACAAGCTGATCAAGAAAAGCGCCGTTCACGATAAAAAAAGTTTATCTTTTCTTTGCCCTCTAATGAAACTGCTAAATCGATTTCATTGACTGGTGCAGAAATACAGAACCATTCATTCATTTATTCATTCAATCATATTTATTGAGCGCTTACTGTGTGCAGAGCACTGTACTAAGCGCTTGGGAAGTACAATACTTCCCCTGTAAGGCCTGCCCTTCCTGAGACAAAACGATGATGATGAGCAGCGTGGCTCAGTGGAAAGAGCCCGGGCTTGGGAGTCAGAGGTCATGGGTTCAAATCCCGACTCCGCCAAGTGTCACCTGGGTGACTTTGGGCAAGTCACTTCACTTCTCTGGGTCTCAGTTCCCTCATCTGGAAAATGGGGGTGAAGACTGTGAGCCCCCCCACGGGACAACCTGATCACCTTGTAAACTCCCCAGCGCTTAGAACAGTGCTTTCCACTTAGTAAGCGCTCAATAAATGCCATTATTATTATTATTGTTAAGTTTATACTATGTGCCAAGCATTGTTATAAGCAAAATAATAACAAAATAATCAGGTCAGACAGACTCCCTTGTCCCACAGGCTCACTGTGGGCAGGGAATGCGTCCATCAACTCTGTTGTATTGTCCTCTCGTTCATTCATTTAACTGTATTTATTGAGTGCTTACTGTGTGCAGAGCACTGTACTAAGCGCTTGGGAGGTACAAGTCGGCAACATAGAGAGACAGTCCCGACCCAAGAACGGGCTCACGGTTTAGAAGCGGGGAGACAGACAGCGAAACAAAACAAGCAGACAGACGTCAATACCATCAACATAGATAAACTCCCATTCATTCATTCAATCGTATTTATTGAGCGCTTACTGCGTGCAAAGCACTGTACTAAGTGCTGGGGAAGTACAAGTTGGCAACATCTAGAGACGGTCCCTACCCAACAGCGGGCTCACAGTCTAGAAGCGGGGAGACAGACAGCAAAACAAAACAAGCGGATAGACGTCAACAGCATCAAAATAGATAAACTCCCATTCATTCATTCGATTGTATTTATTGAGCGCTTCCTGTGTGCAAAGCACTGTACTAGACGCTTGGGAAGTCCAAGTTGGCAACAGATAGAGACGGTCCCTACCCAACAGTGGGCTCACAGTCTAGAAGCGGGGAGACAGACAGCAAAACAAAACCAGCAGACAGACGTCAATAGCATCAAAATAGATAAACTCCCATTCATTCATTCATTCAATCGTATTTATTGAGCGCTTCCTGTGTGCAAAGCACTGTACTAAGCGCTTGGGGAGTCCAAGTTGGCGACATCTAGAGACGGTCCCTACCCAACAACGGGCTCACAGTCTAGAAGCGGGGAGACAGACAGCAAAACAAAACCACTAGACAGACGTCAATAGCATCAAAATAGATAAACTTCCATTCATTCATTCAATCGTATTTATTGAGCGCTTCCTGTGTGCAAAGCACTGTACTGAGCGCTTGGGGAGTCCAAGTTGGCGACATCTAGAGACGGTCCCGACCCAACAACGGGCTCACAGTCTAGAAGCGGGGAGATAGCAAAACAAAACAAGCAGACAGACGTCAACAGCATCAAAATAGAAACTCCCATTCATTCATTCATTCGATTGCATTTATTGAGCGCTTCCTGTGTGCAAAGCACTGTACTAGGCGCTTGGGAAGTCCAAGTTGGCAACATACAAAGACGGTCCCTACCCAAGAGTGGGCTCACAGTCTAGAAGTGGGGAGACAGACAGCAAAACAAAACCAGCAGACAGACATCAATAGCACCAAAATAGATAAACTCCCATTCATTCATTCCATCGTATTTATTGAGCGCTTACTGTGTGCAGAGCACTGGACTAAGCACTTGGGAAGTACAAGCTGGCAACATACAAAGACGGTCCCTACCCAACAGCGGGCTCACAGTCTAGAAGCGGGGAGACAGACAACAAAACAAGCAGACAGACGTCAATAGCATCAAAATAAACTCCCATTCATTCAATCGTATTTATTGAGCGCTTCCTGTGTGCAAAGCACTGTACTAAGCGCTTGGGAAGTACAAGTTGGCAACATATAGAGACGGTCCCGACCCAACAACGGGCTCACAGTCTAGATGGGGGAGACAGACGACAAAACCAAACATATTAACCAAATAAAATAAATAGAATAGTAAATACGTACAAGCGTCCAATACGACTATTTCCACTGATGATCGCAGTAACTATGGTATTTGTTCAGCACCTACTATGTACTATGACACCTGTCTACAGGTTTTGTTTTGTCGTCTGTCTCCCGCTTCTAGACTGTGAGCCCGCTGTTGTGTAGGGAACGTCTCCATATGTCGCCAACCTGTACTTCCCAAGCGCCTAGTACAGTGCTCGGCGCACAGTAAGTGCTCAATAAATACAACTGAATGAATGAATGACCACCCAAGCGCTTAGTACAGTGCTCTGCACACAGTAAGCGCTCAATACACAGGACTGATTGATTACACTCTCCCAAGTGCGTAGTATAGTGCTGGGCACACGGGAAGCGCTCAATAAATATGATCGACCAACTGGCTGAGGTCCCTGAATATGTCTCTGAGTGCGGGTGAGGTTTGTTTTTCCATAGAGAGGGACGGCAGAGAATAAAATTAACCGAACGTGAATGAGCGTGACTTAGTGGCCAAGGGCCCAGGATTGGGAGTCGGGGGTCGTGGGTTCTAATCCCGGCTCCGCCTCTTGTCTGCTCTGTGACCTCGGGCAAGTCGCTTCACTTCTCTGGGCCTCAGTTCCCTCATCTGGAAAATGGGGATTGAAAATGTGAGCCCCACGGGGGACAACCTGATTACCCTGTATGTACCCCGGCGTTTGTAGCGGCGTGAGAAGCAGCGTGGCTCAGTGGAAAGGGCCCGGGCTTTGGAGTCCGAGGTCATGAGTTCAAATCCCAGCTCCGCCAATTGTCAGCTGTGTGACTTTGGGCAAGTCACTTCACTTCTCTGGGCCTCAGTGACCTCATCTGGGAAATGGGGATGACGACTGTGAGCCCCCCGTGGGACAACCTGATCACCTTGTAACCTCTCCAGCACTTAGAACAGAGCTTTGCACACAGTAAGCGCTTAATAAATGGCATTATTATTATTATTATTATTATTATTATTATTATTATTATTATTATTATTATTATTATTCTCTGGGCCTCAGTTACCTCATCTGGAAAACGGGGATGAAGACTGTGAGCCCCCCGTGGGACAACCTGATCACCTTGTAACCTCCCCAGTGCTTAGAACAGTGCTTTGCACATAGTAAGTGCTTAATAAATGCCATCATTATCATTATTATTATTATTCTCTGGGCCTCAGTTATCTCATCTGGAAAATGGGGATGAAGACTGTGAGCCCCCCGTGGGACCACCTGATCACCTTGTAACCTCCCCAGCGCTTAGAACAGTGCTTTGCACATAGTAAGTGCTTAATAAATGCCATCATTATCATTATTATTATTATTCTCTGGGCCTCAGTTACCTCATCTGGAAAATGGGGATGAAGACTGTGAGCCCCCCGTAGGACAACCTGATCACCTTGTAACCTCCCCAACGCTTAGAACAGTGCTTGGCACATAGTAAGCACTTAATAAATGCCATCATTATCATTATTATTATTATTCTCTGGGCCTCAGTTCCCTCATCTGGAAAATGGGGATGAAGACTGTGAGCCCCCCGTGGGACAACCTGATCACCCTGCAACCTCCCCAGCGCTTAGAACAGTGCTTTGCACACAGTAAGCGCTTAATGAATGCTATCAGCAGCAATCAATCAAATCAATCGTATTTATGGAGCGCTTACTGTGTGCAGAGCACTGTACTAAGCAGCAGCACTTGTCAGATAGTAAGCGCTTAAATACCATCATTAATGTTGTTGTTATGAATATCACCTAACTGTACAATGACTTTAAAAAACACTCTCAGGGCATCTTTTCAAAGGATCTGTGGGGTTTGGGTTGAAAACGTCATTAATATCGTTATTATTATGAATATCACCTAACTCTACACTGATTTTAAAGAACACTCTCAGGGTGTTCAATCAATCGTATCTCTTTATTTATTTAAATTTATTTGAGCAGGGATCCTCCACCAAAGAAGAGCCAAATCCATAAAGTTTTTAGCCCCACCTAATGCGTTGGGTTTGTCCATGACACCGACAGGGAGAAGAAAGAGGAGTAATTGTGGATAAAACACAGACTTCCCATCAGATTTTTCCTTAGGAAACTCTGGGAAAAATTAGGAACGCTGCCATAAAATTAATTTGCCCTTTTTTCCTCATGCCAACTAAGGACACGTGAAGGTTTCTAACCAAAACACCCCTAAAGAGCATTAAAACAAACAGCTAACGTCATCCCCGTTACTACCTCAAGGATCTTCTCCAAGGGCCTCGAGGGTCTGCCTCGGATTTATACGCCCAAGATCAAATTAATAATCATAATGATGGCATTTATGAAGCGCTTACTATGTGCAAAGCACTGTTCTAAGCGCTGGGGAGGTTCCAAGGTGATCAGGTTGTCCCACGGGGGGCTCACAGTCTTCATCCCCATTTTACAGGTGAGGGAACTGAGGCCCAGAGAAGTGAAATGACTTGCCCAAAGTCACTGGATGAATGAAACTGATAACTTTTTGATCTTCTAAATGTTAAATACGAATCTATGTCCTGCTAATCTATTATTAAGGGCTAATGGAACAATACTTGCCCAAAGTCACTGGATGAATGAAACTGATACCTTTTTGATCTAAGTGTTAAATACGAATCTATGCCCTGCTAATCTATTATTAAGGGCTAATGGAACAATAATTTATTGATTTCATTTTTTTTTTTTTTAGATTTAAGCTCTTTATAGGCAAGGAACCAGCCTGCTAATTCAGTTATACTGTTCTTTCCCGAGCGCTCACTATAGCGCTAAGCACACAGTAAGCGGTCAATAAAACCTGATTGACTGAATGGCTAAAATCCGTGAATTTGAGCAGGGATCCTCCGCCAAAGAAAAGCCAAATCCAGAAAGTTTTAGCCCCACCTAATGCGTTGGGTTTGTCCATGACACCCACAGGGAGAAGAAAGAGGAGTAATTGTGGATAAAACTCAGATTTCCCATCAGATTTTTCCTTAGGAAACTCTGGGAAAAATTAGGAACGCTGCCATAAAATTAATTTGCCCTTTTTTCCTCATGCCATCTAAGGACACGTGAAGGTTTCTAACCAAAACACCCCTAAAGAGCATTAAAACAAACAGCTAACGTCATCCCCGTTACTACCTCAAGGATCTTCTCCAAGGGCCTCGAGGATCTGACTCGGATTTATACGCCCAAGATCAAATTAATAATCATAATGATGGCATTTATGAAGCGCTTACTATGTGCAAAGCACTGTTCTAAGCGCTGGGGAGGTTACAAGGTGATCAGGTTGCCCCACGGGGGGCTCACAGTCTTCATCCCCATTTTACAGGTGAGGGAACTGAGGCACAGAAGTGAAGTGACTTGCCCAAAGTCACTGGATGAATGAAACTGATACCTTCTTGATCTTCTTAAGTGTTCAATACGAATCCATGCCCTGCTAATCTATTATTAAGGGCTAATAGAACAACAATTTGATTATTTTTTTTAGATGTAAGCTCTTTATAGGCAAGGAACCAGCCTGCTAATTCTGTTATACTGTTCTCTCCCAAGCGCTCAGTATAGTGCTCTGCACACAGTAAGCGGTCAATAAAACCTGACTGATTAACTGAATGGCTAAAATCCGTGAATTTGAGCAGGGATCCTCCACCAAAGAAGAGCCAAATCCATAACGTTTTAGCCCCACCTAATGCGTTGGGTTTGTCCATGACACCCACAGGGAGAAGAAAGAGGTATAATTGTGGATAAAACACAGATTTCCCATCAGATTTTTCCTTAGGAAACTCTGGGAAAAATTAGGACCGCTGCCATAAAATTAATTTGCCCTTTTTTCCTCATGCCAACTAAGGACACGTGAAGGTTTCTAACCAAAACACCCCTAAAGAGCATTAAAACAAACAGTTAACGTCAGCCCCGTTACTACCTCAAGGATCTTCTCCAAGGGCCTCGAGGATCTGACTTGGATTTATACGCCAAAGATCAAATTAATAATAATAATGTCGGCATTTATGAAGCGCTTACTACGTGCAAAGCACTGTTCTAAGCGCTGGGGAGGTTCCAAGGTGATCAGGTTGCCCCACGGAGGGCTCACAGTCTTCATCCCCATTTTACAGATGAGGGAACTGAGGCACAGAAGTGAAGTGACTTGCCCAAAGTCACTGGATGAATGAAACTGATAGCTTTTTGATCTTCTAAGTGTTCAATACGAATCTATGCCCCGCTAATCTATTATTAAGGGCTAATGGAACAATAATTTGTTGATTTTATTTTTTTTTTTAGATGTAAGCTCTTTATAGGCAAGGAACCAGCCTGCTAATTCTGTTTTATTGTTCTCTCCCGAGCACTCAGTATAGTGCTCTGCACACAGTAAGCGGTCAATAAAACCCGACTGATTGACTGAAGGGCTAAAATCCGTGAATTTGAGCAGGGATCCTCCACCAAAGAAAAGCCAAATCCATAAAGTTTTAGCCCCACCTAATGTGTTGGGTTTGTCCATGACACTCACAGGGAGAAGAAAGCGCTTAGTACAGTGCTCTGCACACAGTAAGCGCTCAATAAATACGACTGATGATGAAGAAAGAGGAGTAATTGTGGATAAAACACAGATTTCCCATCAGATTTTTCCTTAGGAAACTCTGGGAAAAATTAGGAACGCCGCCATGAAATTAATTTGCCCTTTTTTCCTCATGCCAATTAAGGACACGTGAAGGTTTCTAACCAAAACACCCCTAAAGAGTATTAAAACAAACAGCTAACGTCATCCCCGTTACTACCTCAAGGATCTTCTCCAAGGGCCTCGAGGGTCTGACTCGGATTTATACGCCCAAGATCAAATTAATAATGATAATGACGGCATTTATGAAGCGCTTACTATGTGCAAAGCACTGTTCTAAGCGCTGGGGAGGTTACAAGGCGATCAGGTTGTCCCACGGGGGGCTCACAGTCTTCATCCCCATTTTACAGATGAGGGAACTGAGGCACAGAAGTGAAGTGACTTGCCCAAAGTCACTGGATGAATGAAACTGATACCTTTTTGATCTTCTTAAGTGTTCAATACGAATCTGTGCCCTGCTAATCTATTATTAAGGGCTAACAGAAAAATAATTTGATTATTTTTGTTAGATGTACGCTCTTTATAGGCAAGGAACCAGCCTGCTAATTCTGTTATAATGTTGTCTCCCGAGCGCTCAGTATAGTACTCTGCACACAGTAAGCGGTCAATAAAACCTGACTGATTGACTGAATGGCTGAAATCCGTGAATTTGAGCAGGGATCCTCCACCAAAGAAGAGCCAAATCCATAAAGTTTTGGCCCCACCTAATGCGTTGGGTTTGTCCATGACACCCACAGGGAGAAGAAAGAGGAATAACTGTGGATAAAACACAGATTTCCCATCAGATTTTTCCTTAGGAAACTCTGGGAAAAATTAGGAACGCTGCCACGAAATAAATTTGCCCTTTTTTCCTCATGCCATCTAAGGACACGTGAAGGTTTCTAACCAAAACACCCTTCAAGAGCATTAAAACAAACAGCTAACGTCATCCCCGTTACTACCTCAAGGATCTTCTCCAAGGGCCTCGAGGATCTGACTTGGATTTATTCGCCAAAGATCAAATTAATAATAATAATGACGGCATTTATTAAGTCCCACAGCCGACGACTGGCGGAGCCGGAATTCGAACCCATGATCTCTGACTCCAAAGCCCGTGCTCTTTCCACTGAGCTACGCTGCTTCATAATAATAATGATAATGATGGCATTTATTAAGCGCTTACTATGTGCAAAGCACTGTTCTATGCACTGGGGAGGCTACAAGGTGATCAGGTTGTCCCATGGGGGCTCCCAGTCTTCATCCCCATTTTACGGATGAGGGAACTGAGGCCCAGAGAAGTGAAGTGACTTGCCCAAAGTCACCCAGCTGACAATTGGCGGAGCCGGGATTTGAACCCGTGACCTCGGACTCCAAAGCCGGGGCTCTTTCCACAGAGCCACGCTGCTTCTCTAACTTCAACTTTGCTATACTGTGCCCTCCCAAGCGCTTAGGAAGCGGGCACTCAATGGATACGACCGAATGACTAAATCCAGGAATAACCACGTTAACTCCACTGACCGCCCACATCCTGCCTCTGGCCTGGAATGCTCTCCCTCCTCATATCCCCGGGAAAATCCTCCTCTCCTCCTTTTCCAAAGCCTTACTGAAGGCCCACCTCCTCCCAGAGGCCTTCCCTGACTCATCCCCCTTTCCTCTTCTCCCACTCCCTTCCGCGTCGCTCTCTTTCTTCACTCCAACTTGTCCTTCCCAAGCGCTTAGTACAGTGCTCTGCACACAGTAAGCGCTCAATAAATACGATTGATTGATTGATTGATCCCCCCATCCCAGCCCCACACCCGCTCCCGTTCACATTTGTCATTTCTTTCTTTTCTATTCCTGCCTGTCTCCCCCTCTAGACTGTCAGCTCCTTGTGGGCAGGGAATATAATAATAATAATAATAATAATAATAATGGCATTTATTAAGTGCTTACTATGTGCAAAGCACTGTTCTAAGCACTGGGGAGGTTACAAGGTAATCAGGGTGTCCCACGGGGGGCTCACAGTCTTCATCCCCATTTTACAGATGAGGTCACTGAGGCACAGAGAATAATAATAATAATGGCATTTATTAAGTGCTTCCTATGTGCAAAGCACTGTACTAAGCACTGGGGAGGTTACAAGGTAATCGGGGTGTCCCACGGGGGGCTCACAGTCTTCATCCCCATTTTCCAGATGAGGTCACTGAGGCACAGAGAAGTGAAGTGACTTGCCCAAAGTCACACAGCTGACAATTGGTGGAGCTGGGATATGAACCCATGGCCTCTTGACTCCAAATATGTAATAATGTAACATAGTGTACATTATAATGTAACGTAATGTAACATAACATTATGTAACATAATGTAACATATTCCATAATGTAATATGGAATATGTAAAATAATAATAATGATGGCATTTATTAAGCACTTACTAGGTGCCAAGCACTGTTCTAAGCCCTGGGTAGGTACAAGCTAATCCAGTTGTCTAAGCCCTGGGTAGATACAATAATCATAATAATAATAATGATGATGGCATTTATTAAGCGCTTACTAGGTGCCAAGCACTGTTCTAAGCTCTGGGTAGATACAAGCTAATCAAGTTATCTAAGCCCTGGGTAGATACAATAATCATAATAATAATAATGATGATGGCATTTATTAAGTGCTTACTAGGTGCCAAGCACTGTTCTAAGCCCTGGGTAGATACAAGCTAATCAAGCTGTCTAAGCCCTGGGTAGATACAATAATCATAATAATAATAATAATAATGATGGCATTTATTAAGCGCTTACTATGTGCCAAGCACTGTTCTAAGCCCTGGGTAGATACAAGCTCATCAAGATGTCTAAGCCCTGGGTAGATACAATAATCATAATAATAATAATAATAATAATGATGGCATTTATTAAGCGCTTACTAGGTGCCAAGCACTGTTCTAAGCCCTGGGTAGATACAAGCTAATCAAGCTGTCTAAGCCCTGGGTAGATACAATAATCATAATAATAATAATAATAATAATGGCATTTATTAAGCGCTTACTAGGTGCCAAGCACTGTTCTAAGCCCTGGGTAGATACAAGCTCATCAAGATGTCTAAGCCCTGGGTAGATACAATAATCATAATAATAATAATGATGATGGCATTTATTAAGCGCTTACTAGGTGCCAAGCACTGTTCTAAGCCCTGGGTAGATACAAGCTAATCAAGCTGTCTAAGCCCTGGGTAGATACAATAATCATAATAATAATAATTATAATGATGGCATTTATTAAGCGCTTACTATGTGCCAAGCACTGTTCTAAGCCCTGGGTAGATACAAGCTCATCAAGATGTCTAAGCCCTGGGTAGATACAATAATCATAATAATAATAATAATAATAATGATGGCATTTATTAAGCGCTTACTAGGTGCCAAGCACTGTTCTAAGCCCTGGGTAGATACAAGCTAATCAAGATGTCTAAGCCCTGGGTAGATACAATAATCATACTAATAATAATAATGATGATGGCATTTATTAAGCGCTTATTAGGTGCCAAGCACTGTTCTAAGCCCTGGGTAGATACAAGCTCATCAAGATGTCTAAGCCCTGGGTAGATACAATAATCATAATAATAATAATAATGATGGCATTTATTAAGCGCTTACTAGGTGCCAAGCACTGTTCTAAGCCCTGGGTAGATACAAGCTAATCAAGCTGTCTAAGCCCTGGGTAGATACAATAATCATAATAATAATAATAATAATGATGGCATTTATTAAGCGCTTACTATGTGCCAAGCACTGTTCTAAGCCCTGGGTAGATACAAGCTCATCAAGATGTCTAAGCCCTGGGTAGATACAATAATCATAATAATAATAATAATAATAATGATGGCATTTATTAAGCGCTTACTAGGTGCCAAGCACTGTTCTAAGCCCTGGGTAGATACAAGCTAATAATCAAGATGTCTAAGCCCTGGGTAGATACAATAATCATACTAATAATAATAATGATGATGGCATTTATTAAGCGCTTATTAGGTGCCAAGCACTGTTCTAAGCCCTGGGTAGATACAAGCTAATCAAGATGTCTAAGCCCTGGGCAGATACAATAATCATAATAATAATAATGATGATGGCATTTATTAAGCGCTTACTATGTGCCAAGCACTGTTCTAAGCCCTGGGTAGATACAAGCTTATCAAGATGTCTAAGCCCTGGGTAGATACAATAATCATAATAATAATAATAATAATGATGGCATTTATTAAGCGCTTACTAGGTGCCAAGCACTGTTCTAAGCCCTGGGTAGATACAAGCTAATCAAGCTGTCTAAGCCCTGGGTAGATACAATAATCATAATAATAATAATAATAATGATGGCATTTATTAAGCGCTTACTATGTGCCAAGCACTGTTCTAAGCCCTGGATAGATACAAGCTCATCAAGATGTCTAAGCCCTGGGTAGATACAATAATCATAATAATAATAATAATAATGATGGCATTTATTAAGCACTTACTAGGTGCCAAGCACTGTTCTAAGCCCTGGGTAGATACAAGCTAATCAAGATGTCTAAGCCCTGGGTAGATACAATAATCATACTAATAATAATAATGATGATGGCATTTATTAAGCGCTTATTAGGTGCCAAGCACTGTTCTAAGCCCTGGGTAGATACAAGCTAATCAAGATGTCTAAGCCCTGGGCAGATACAATAATCATAATAATAATAATGATAATGGCATTTATTAAGCGCTTACTATGTGCAAAGCACTGTTCTAAGCGCTGGAAGCTAATCAAGTTGTCCCACGTGGGGCTCACAGTCTTAATCCCCATTTTACAGATCAATCAATCGTATTTATTGAGCGCTTACTGTGTGCAGAGCACTGGACCTTTTAGACTGTGAGCCCACTGTTGGGTAGGGACTGTCTCTATATGTTGCCAACTTGGACTTCCCAAGCGCTTAGTCCAGTGCTCTGCACACAGTAAGCGCTCAATAAATACAATTGATTGATTGATTGATTGGACTAAGCGCTTGGAAAGTCCAAGTTGGCAACATCTAGAGACGGTCCCTGCCCAACAGTGGGCTCACAGTCTAGAAGGGGGAGACAGAGGACAAAACAAAACATACTAACAAAATAAAATAAATAGAATAGATATGTACAAGTAAAATAGAGTAATATGAGTATCATATAATATCTATTATAATTATAATATAATAATGTAATATGAGTATGAATACGCAATATATTCATAAACATATGCGTAATATAAAAATGAATATAAATACAACTGACTGACTGAGTAAAATAAATAGAGTAACAGATGAGGGAACTGAGGCCCAGAGAAGTGACGTGACTTGCCCCAAGTCCCCACAGCCGACGGTTGGCGGAGCCGGGATTTGAACTCAGGACCGCTGACTCCCAAAGCCCACGCTCTTTCCACTGAGCCACGCTGCTTCTGCTTATCGTCGCATTATCCTCTCCCAAGCGCTCAGCCCAGTGCTCTGCACTCAGTGAGCACTCAATAAATAACGACTGTGAGCCTGTGTCTAGAATAACGACTTCTCGACTGTGAGCCCACTGTTGGGTAGGGACCGCCTCTCTATGTCGCCAACTTGGACTTCCCAAGCGCTTAGCACAGTGCTCCGCGCACAGTAAGCGCTCAATAAATACGACTGAATGAATGAATGAACGATTGAACGACTTTTCCATTCTTGAGTGTGAGACTGCGGCGAAAAAGCATCGCATAAAGAGACTTGTTTTGTTTTCTACTTGTTTTGTTTTGCTGCCCGTCTCCCCCTTCTAGACTGAGCCCGTTGTTGGGTAGGGGCCGTCTCTAGATGTTGCCAAATTGTGCTCTCCGAGCGCTTAGTACAGTGCTCTGCGCACAGTAAGCGCTCAATCAATACAACTGAATGAATGAATAACTCCTCTACCACATTCATTCATTCAATCGTATTTATAATAACAATAATGTTGGCATTTGTTAAGTGCTTACTATGTGCACATAGTTTTCCCCACAGCACCTGTATATATGTATATATGTTTGTACATATTTTTTTACTCTATTTATTTATTTATTTATTTTGTTTGTACATGTCTATTCTATTTATTTTATCTTGTTAGTTTGTTTGGTTTTGTTCTCTGTCTCCCCCTTTTAGACGGTGAGCCCGCTGTTGGGTAGGGACTGTCTCTATATGTTGCCAACTTATACTTCCCAAGCACTTAGTACAGTGCTCTGCACATAGTAAGCACTCAATAAATACGATTGATGATGATGATGTGCAAAGCACTGTTCTAAGCGCTGGAGGGGATACAAAGTGATCAGGCTGTCCCATGTGGGGCTCACAGTCTTAATCCCCATTTTACAGATGAGGTCACTGAGGCTCAGAGAAGTGAAGTGACTTGCCCAAGGTCACACAGCAGACATGTGGTGGAGCCAGGATTCGAACCCATGACCTCTGACTCCAAAGCCCGGGCTCTTCCCACTGAGCCACGCTGCTTCTCTATTGAGCGACAACTCAATGAATGAATAACACCTCTACCAGATTCATTCATTCGATCTTATTTATTGAGCGACAACTAAATGAATAACTCCTCTACCAGATTCATTCAATCAGTTGTATTTATTGAGCGCTTACTGTGTGCAGAGCACTGTACTAGGCGCTTGGGAAGTCCAAGTTGGCAACATAGAGAGACGGCCCCTACCCAACAGTGGGCTCACCGTCTAGAAGAGTGGGCTCGCCGTCTAGGAAGCGCTCAATAAATACGATTGAATGAATTTGTGAAATAACCAGTGAGTAATACCGTTCTGACCATTTCTAAACTTTCTAAACAAGTATGGAAAGCTTGTTTCTATTCGCCACTTCCTATTCCCCACTTCGAAAAAACCCCCTGCAAATTCTGAGGTCAGAAAGAGAAGTTGAGGGAGAAAAGAAACATGCTTCATTTGGCTGAAAAATGGGTCCTGGGTTGAGTTTAAATCCATCAATCAATCAATCGCATTTATTGAGCGCTTACTGTGTGCAGAGCACTGTACTAAGCGCTTGGGAAGTACAGGCTGGCAACATATAGAGACGGTCCCTACCCAACAGTGGGCTCACGGTCTAAAATCCAGAGGAAGAAACTACCGCGTCGACGGATCCCATGATGTGTCATTTCCGTATGAATCACACGGTCCATAACAGGGTGCTTTAAAAAAGCCGACCCTGAGTTTTGTAATTAAACTTAAGACCCAATCTGAACGGCAGCCAAACCCTCTTTAAAATGAACGCCGCCTATAATTTCCCTGGGGAAAGAATAACACCTGGGTATCTGACCAGTCATTTCAATAAAAACAGATTATTTTTGCTTTTATACATATATATAGATAGATTAGATAGATAATAATAATAATAATGGCATTTATTAAGCGCTTACTATGTGCAAAGCACTGTTCTAAGCGCTGGGGAGGTTACAAGGTGATCAGGCTGTCCCACTGAGGGCTCACAGTCTTCATCCCCATTTTACAGAGGAGGGAACTGAGGCCCAGAGAAGTGAAGTGACTTGCCCAAAGTCACACAGCTGACAAGTGGCAGAGCCGGGATTTGAACCCACGACCTCTGACTCCAAAGTCCGGGCTCCTTCCTCTGAGCCACGCTGATAGATAGATAGATAGATAAGATAGATAAGATAGATAGATAGCGATAAGATAGATGATAGATAGATGATAGATATAGATAGATAGATATAGATAGATATAGATAGATGGATTGATAGATAGATAGATGATAGATAGATAAATGATATAGATAGATAGATAGATTTAGATAGATAGATATAGATTGATAGATAGATAGATGATAGATAGATACATAAATGATATAGATAGATAGATAATAGATAGATAAATGATATGGATAGATAGATTAGATTGATAGATAGATAGATAGATGATACATAGAGATATAGATAAAACATACAAAAAAGGCTCCAAGTTTTCACTCTCAGCATAATTCCATTCAAATGTTAAAGATCACTTCACTATGTAATTACATGTGGTTTATCCCTTAATTAAAATTCCAATCCACACAATGAGATCACCTGATTTCAAATAAAGTGGACTCTCAGAAAGACAAGTTGTTCTGGGTTCGATGACTGGTTTCCCTCTTCTCACAAACTCCCTTCCAAAAGTCTCTGTAATAATGATAATAATAATAGTACCGTCTCCCCCTTCTATCAATCAATCAATCGTATTTATTGAACGCTTACTGTGTGCAGAGCACTGTACTAAGCGCTTGGGAAATACAAGTTGGCAACATCTAGAGACGGTCCCTACCCAACAGCGGCTCACAGTCTAGAAGGGGGAGACAGGCAACAAAACAAAACTCTCTAGACTGTGAGCCCATTCCTGGGTACGGACCATCTCTACATGTTGCCAACTTGGACTTCCCAAGCGCTTAGTACAGTGCTCTGCACACAGTAAGCGCTCAATAAATGGTGATGATGATGATGATGGCATTTATTAAGCGCTTACTATGTGCAAAGCTCTGTTCTAAGCGCTGGGGGGATACAAGGTGATCAGGCTGTCCCACGTGGGGCTCACAGTCTTAATCCCCATTTTCCAGATGAGGGAACTGAGGCCCAGAGAAGTGAAGTGACTTGCCCAAAGTCACACAGCTGACAGTTGGCGGGGCCGGGATTAGAACCCATGACCTCTGACTCCAAAGCCCGGGCTCTTTCCACTGAGCCACGCTGCATGATGTGATATGCACGATATGAGCCATGCTTTAATCATATTCAATAAATACGATTGAATGAATGACCTCAGTTACCTCATCTGGAAAATTTGCTCAGTCAGCGCTCAATAAATACGACTGAACGAATGAATGAATGAATGAATGAATGAATGAATGAATGAATGGGAAAAAGAAAAAAAAAAGGGTGGGCTTGTGAGGTACACCCCCCCACGCCCCCATCCTTGCAAATCCTTTAAGTCTCCTGGAAGCACACAGGTCTGAACGCCTACTTCACTGTTCAAAATAATCCGGCTGTAAAAAAGGACATTCTCGGAAAACGGCTGAAAAGAAGGGCTACTGGACTTTCCTAGCCGCTCTTGCGCCTCGTGATATACACAGCTATTAAATATAATAATAATAATAATAATTCCTCCCTTCAAGGCCCTACTGAGAGCTCACCTCCTCCAGGAGGCCTTCCCAGACTGAGCCCCCTCCTTCCTCTCCCCCTCGTCTCCCTCTCCATCCCCCCGTTTTACCTCCTTCCCTTCCCCACAGCACCTGTATATATGTTTGTACATATTTATTACTCTATTTATTTATTCTACTTGTACATATCTATTCTATTTATTTTATTTTGTTAATATGTTTGGTTTTGTTGTCCGTCTCCCCCTTCTAGACTGTGAGCCCACTGTTGGGTAGGGACTGTCTCTATATGTTGCCGACTTGGACTTCCCCAGCGCTTAGTACAGTGCTCTGCACACCGTAAGCGCTCAATACGATTGATTGATTAATAATAATAATAACGATGGTACTTGTTCATTCATTCACTCATGACGATGGTACTTGTTCATTCATTCATTCAATCGCATTTATTGAGCGCTTACTGTGTGCAGAGCTCTGTACTAAGCGCTTGGGAAGCATAAGTCGGCAACATACAGAGACGGTCCCTACCCAACGACGGGCTCACAGTCTAGAAGGGGGAGACGGACAACAAAACGAAACAGGTGGACAGGTGTCAAGTCATCAGACTAAATAGAAGTAAAGCTAGATACACATCATTAACAAAATAAATAGAATAGTAAATATGTCCAAGTAAAATAAATAGAGTAATAAATCTGTCCAAACATCTACACAGGTGCTGTGGGGAGGGGAAGGAGGTAGGGTGGGGGGGATGGGGAGGAGGTGAGTTAAGTGCTTACTATGTGCCAAGCACTGTTCTAAGCGCTGGGAAAGAATACAAGGTCATCGAAGTATCAGTGATCACTAGGGTGAGGAGAGCAAAGCCAATCCTATTTATTGAGCACTCGGTGGGAGCAGGACACCATACTAAGCGCTTGGGAGAGTATACAAGGTCATCAGGGGTATCAGTGATCGCTACGGCGAGGAGAGCAAAGCCAATCCTATTTATTGAGCACTCGGTGGGAGAAGGACACCATATTAAGCGCTTGGGAGAGTATACACGGTCATCAGGGGTACCAGTGATCACTAGGGCAAGGAGAGCAAAACCAATCCTATTTATTGAGCACTCGGTGGGAGCAGGACACCATACTAAGCGCTTGGGAGAGTATACAAGGTCATCAGGGGTATCAGTGATCGCTACGGCGAGGAGAGCAAAGCCAATCCTATTTATTGAGCACTCGGTGGGAGAAGGACACCATATTAAGCGCTTGGGAGAGTATACAAGGTCATCAGGGGTATCAGTGATCACTAGGGCGAGGAGAGCAAAGCCAATCCTATTTATTGAGCACTCGGTGGGCGCAGGACACCATACTAAGCGCTTGGGAGAGTATACAAGGTCATCAGGGGTATCAGTGATCACTAGGGCGAGGAGAGCAAAGCCAATCCTATTTATTGAGCACTCGGTGGGAGCAGGACACCATACTAAGCGCTTGGGAGAGTATACAAGGTCATCAGGGGTATCAGTGATCGCTACGGCGAGGAGAGCAAAGCCAATCCTATTTATTGAGCACTCGGTGGGAGAAGGACACCATATTAAGCGCTTGGGAGAGTATACACGGTCATCAGGGGTACCAGTGATCACTAGGGCAAGGAGAGCAAAACCAATCCTATTTATTGAGCACTCGGTGGGAGCAGGACACCATACTAAGCGCTTGGGAGAGTATACAAGGTCATCAGGGGTATCAGTGATCGCTACGGCGAGGAGAGCAAAGCCAATCCTATTTATTGAGCACTCGGTGGGAGAAGGACACCATATTAAGCGCTTGGGAGAGTATACAAGGTCATCAGGGGTATCAGTGATCACTAGGGCGAGGAGAGCAAAGCCAATCCTATTTATTGAGCACTCGGTGGGCGCAGGACACCATACTAAGCGCTTGGGAGAGTATACAAGGTCATCAGGGGTATCAGTGATCACTAGGGCGAGGAGAGCAAAGCCAATCCTATTTATTGAGCACTCGGTGGGAGCAGGACACCATACTAAGCGCTTGGGAGAGTATACAAGGTCATCAGGGGTATCAGTGATCACTAGGGAGAGGAGAGCAAAGCCAATCCTATTTATTGAGCACTCGGTGGGAGCAGGACACCATACTAGGCGCTTGGGAGAGTATACAAGGTCATCAGGGGTATCAGTGATCACTAGGGCGAGGAGAGCAAAGCCAATCCTATTTATTGAGCACTCGGTGGGAGCAGGACACCATACTAAGCGCTTGGGAGAGTACACAAGGTCATCAGGGGTATCAGTGATCACTAGGGCAAGGAGAGCAAAGCCAATCCTATTTATTGAGCACTCGGTGGGAGCAGGACACCATACTAAGCGCTTGGGAGAGTATACAAGGTCATCAGGGGTATCAGTGATCGCTACGGTGAGGAGAGCAAAGCCAATCCTATTTATTGAGCACTCGGTGGGAGAAGGACACCATACTAAGCGCTTGGGAGAGTATACAAGGTCATCAGGGGTATCAGTGATCACTAGGGCGAGGAGAGCAAAGCCAATCCTATTTATTGAGCACTCGGTGGGAGCAGGACACCATACTAAGCGCTTGGGAGAGTACACAAGGTCATCAGGGGTATCAGTGATCACTAGGGAGAGGAGAGCAAAGCCAATCCTATTTATTGAGCACTCGGTGGGAGCAGGACACCATACTAAGCGCTTGGGAGAGTATACAAGGTCATCAGGGGTATCAGTGATCGCTACGGTGAGGAGAGCAAAGCCAATCCTATTTATTGAGCACTCGGTGGGAGAAGGACACCATACTAAGAGCTTGGGAGAGTATAAGACACAGTCCCTGCCCACAATGAGCTTCCAGTCTAGAGGGGGAGACAGACATTACGACAATTAGGGGTAAATGACCGATATAATAATGATAATAATGGTGGTATTTGTTATCAATCAATCATCTTGACTGAGCGCTTACTGTGTGCAGAGCACTGTACTAAGCGCTTGGGAAGTACAAGTCGGCAACATATAGAGACGGTCCCTACCCAACAGTAAGCGCTTACTATGTGCCGAGCACTGTTCTAAGCACCGGGCTAGATACAGGGTGATCAGGTTGTCCCACAAGGAGCTTCCAGTCTAGAGGGGGAGACAGACATTACGACAATTAGGGGTAAATGACCGATATAATAATGATAATAATGGTGGTATTTGTTATCAATCAATTAATCGTATTGATTGAGCGCTTACTGTGTGCACAGCACTGTACTAAGCGCTTAGGAAGTACAAGTCGGCAACATATAGAGACGGTCCCTACCCAACAGTAAGCGCTTACTATGTGCCGAGCACTGTTCTAAGCACCGGGCTAGATACAGGGCGATCAGGTTGCCCCCCATGGGGCTCACAGTCTTAATCCCCATTTTCCAGATGAGGTTACTGAGGCACCGAGAAGTGAAGTGACTCGCCCAAAGCCACCCAGCTGAGAAGTAGCGGGGCCGGGATTAGAACCCACGACCTCTGGCTCCCAAGCCCGGGCTCTTTCCGCTGAGCCACGCCGCAGCTAGATGCCCATCATTAACAAAATAAATAGACTAGTAAATAGGTCCAAGTAAAATAAACGGAGAAATAAATCTGTCCAAACATCTATACAGCTGCTGTGGGGAGGGGAAGGAGGTGGGGTGGGGGGGATGGAGAGGGGGAGAGTTAAGTGCTTACTATGTGCCAAGCACTGTTCTAAGCGCTGGGAGAGGATACAAGGTCATCAGGGGTATCAGTGATACCAGACTTGTTTTGTTTTCTATTTGTTTTGTTTTGCTGCCCGTCTCCCCCGTTCTAGACTGAGCCCGTCGTTGGGTAGGGGCCGTCTCTACCAAACTGTGCTCTCCGAGCACTTAGTACAGTGCTCGGCACACCATAACCGCTCAATAAATACAACTGAATGAATAACCCCTTTACCACATTCATTCATTCAATCGTATTTATTGAGCGACAACTAAACGAATGAATAACTCCTCTACCAGATTCATTCATTCAATCGTCTTTATTCATCATCAGTCGTATTGATTGAGCGCTTACTGTGTGCAGAGCACTGGACTAAGCGCTTGGGAAGTACAAATTGGCAACATATAGAGACAGTCCCTACCCAACAGCATCATCAGTCGTATTTACTGAGCGCTTACTATGTGCAGAGCACTGTACTAAGCGCTTGGGAAGTACAAACTGGCAACATATAGAGAGAGTCCCTACCCAACAGTGGGCTCACAGGCTAAAAGACTAAAAGACTGTGTATTTATTGAGCGCTTACTGTATGCAGAGCACTGGACTAAGCGCTTGGGAAGTACAAACTGGCAACATATAGAGTCCCTACCCAACAGTGGGCTCATAGGCTAAAAGACTAAAAGACTGTGTATTTATTGAGCGCTTACTGTGTGCAGAGCACTGGACTAAGCGCTTGGGAAGTCCAAGTTGGCAACAGATAGAGACAGTCCCTACCCAACATCATCATCAATCGTATTTATTGAGCGCTTACTATGTGCAGAGCACTGTACTAAGTGCTTGGGAAGTACAAATTGGCAACATATAGAGACAGTCCCTACCCAACAGTGGGCTCACAGTCTAAAAGACTAAAAGACTGTGTATTTATTGAGTGCTTACTATGTGCAGAGCACTGGACTAAGCGCTTGGGAAGTACAAACTGGCAACATATAGAGAGAGTCCCTACCCAACAGTGGGCTCACAGTCTAAAAGACTAAAAGACTGTGTATTTATTGAGCGCTTACTGCGTGCAGAGCACTGGACTAAGCGCTTGGGAAGTCCAAGTTGGCAACAGATAGAGATCCAATCGTATTTATTGAGCGCTTACTGTGTGCAGAGCACTGGACTAAGCGCTTGGGAAGTCCAAGTTGCGTGGCTCAGTGGAAAGAGCCCGGGCTTTGGAGTCAGAGGTCAGGGGTTCGAATCCCGCTCCGCCACATGTCTGCTGTGTGACCTTGGGCAAGTCACTTAACTTCTCAGAGCCTCAGTTACCTCATCTGCAAAATGGGGATTGCCCGTAAGCCCCACGTGGGACCACTTAATCACCTTGTATCCTCCCCAGCGCTTAGAACAGTGCTTTGCACATAGTAAGCGCTTAACAAATGCCATCATTATTATTATTATTATTACAAGTTGGCAACATATAGAGACGGTCCCTACCCAAAGCCCGGGCTCTTTCCACTGAGTCCCGCTGCTTTTATACATCCACTTATGTCCACATAGAGAACAAAGTTGTTGGGTAGGGATTGTGCCTGTTGCCGACTTGTACTTCCCAAGCGCTTAGTCCAGTGCTCTGCACACAGTAAGCGCTCAATAAATACGACTGAATGAATGAACCCAGGTCCTCCGACTCCCATGACAACACGCCAACTCTCTTTTCTTTTCCTTCCTTCCTTCCTTTCTTTTCCTTCCTTCCTTCCTTTCTTTCTTTCTTTCTCTCTTCTTTCTTTCTTCTTTCTTTCTTTCTTTCTCTTTCTTTCTTCCTTTCCTTCTTTCTTTCTTTCTCTCTCTCTCTTTGTTTTTTAAATGGGTCACCCTTTCCTTGTTTGAGTCAAAGGACGTTGCTGTGTTATTTCGCTGGAATCGGGAACTTTTCCCCCGATTTTCACGGATTCCACGCGAGGCACACGGGGCGGATCGGCTTTTAGGACTCGGACGTCATCTGGTGTAATCATCGGGTCACGGAATCGAGGAGACCCGTCTTGTCTAGACTTTCTGCCTTCGGGGAGGGTGGATGACTAAAGCAGTCAGAAAAGATGAGTCCCCTTCTCTAACCCGACAACGTTTTCTTATTCGGTGTCACGTCCACTTCCCTCCATTACGGGAATTCCCTCGGGTGGGGAAGCAGCGGAAAGAGCCCGGGCTTTGGAGTCAGAGGTCATGGGTTCTAATCCCGGCTCCGCCAACTGTCAATCAATCAATCAATCGTATTTATTGAGCGCTTACTGTGGGCAGAGCACTGTACTAAGCGCTTGGGAGGTCCAAGTTGGCAACATATAGAGACAGTCCCTACCCAAAAGTGGGCTCACAGTCTAAAAGAGTGGGCTCACGGTCTAAAACTGTCACAACTGTCAGCTGTGTGACTCTGGGCAAGTCACTTCACTTCTCTGGGCCTCAGTTCCCTCATCTGTAAAAATGGGGATGAAGAGTTTGAGTCCCCCGTGGGACAACCTCATCACCTTGTAACCTCCCCAGCGCTTAGAACAGTGCTTTGCACATAGTAAGTGCTCAATAAATGCCATTATTATTATTATTTGGAGTCAGAGGTCACGGGTTCTAATCCCAGCCCCGCCAACTGTCAGCTGTGTGACTCTGGGCAAGTCACTTCACTTCCCTGTGCCTCAGTTCCCTCATCTGGAAAAATGGGGATTAAGACTGTGAGCCCCCCCATGGGACAACCTGATCACCTTGTAACCTCCCCAGCGCTTGTTTGCACATAGTAAGCGCTTTATAAATACCATCATTATTATTATTATTATTATTTGGAGTCAGAGGTCACAGGTTCTAATCCCGGCCCCGCCAGCTATCAGCTGTGTGACTTTGGGCAAGTCACTTCACTTCTCTGGGCCTCAGTTCCCTCATCTGCAAAAATGGGGGTTAAGACCGTGAGCCCCCCGTGGGACAACCTGATCACCCTGTAACCTCCCCAGCACTTAGAACAGTGCTTTGCACATAGTCAGTGCTTAATAAATGCCATTATTATTATTATTACTATTATTATTATTTGGAGTCAGAGGTCACGGGTTCTAAACCCGGCTCCACAAATTGTCAGCTGTGTGACTTTGGGCAGGTTACTTCACTTCTCTGCGCCTCAGTTACTTCATCTGTAAAAATGGGGATTATTATTATTATTATTACTCTACCCTGATTAGCTTGTATCTACCCCAGTGCTTAGAACAGTGCTTTGCACATATAGTAAGCACTTAAATGCCATCATCATTATTATTATTATTATTACTCTACCCTGATTAGCTTGTATCTACCCCAGCGCTTAGAACAGTGCTTTGCACGTAGTAAGCACTTAAATGCCATCATCATCATTATTATTCTTATTCTTATTATTAATCTACCCTGATTACCTTGTATCTACCCCAGCGCTTAGAACAGTGCTTTGCACATAGTAAGCACTTAAATGCCATCATTATTATTATTATTATTATTACTCTACCTTGATTACTTTGTATCTACCCCAGCACTTAGAACAGTGCTTTGCACATAATAAGCACTTAAATGCCATCATCTTTATTATTATTGTTATTATTATCATTACTCTACCCAGATTACCTTGTATCTACCCCAGCGCTTAGAACAGTGCTTTGCACATAGTAAGCACTTAAATGCCATCATCACCATTATTATTATTATTATTACTCTACCCTGATTACCTTGTATCTACCCCAGCGCCTAGAACAGTGCTTTGCACATAGTAAGCACTTAAATGCCATCATCATCATTATTATTATTATTACTCTACCCTGATTACCTTGTATCTACCACAGCACTTAGAACAGTGCTTTGTACATAATAAGCACTTAAATGCCATCATTAGTATTATCGTTATTATTATTATTACTCTACCCTGATTACCTTATGTCTACCCCAGCGCTTAGGACAGTGCTTTGCACATAGTAAGCACTTAACACATGCCATCATCATCATTATTATTATTATTACTACTCTGGGCCTCAGTTCTCTCACCTGTAAAATGGGGATGAGAGTGTAAGCCCCACGGGGGACAACCTGATCACCTTGGAACCTCCCCAAGCGCTTGGAACAGTGCTTTGCACATAGTAAGCGCTTAACAAATGCCAATATTATTATTATTATTATTATTAGGTTGGAAACACTCCTTGTCCCACAAGGCGCTCACAATTAGAACCCAGGTCCCTCTGACTCCCAAGCGAACCTTCTATCCACCAGGTCACGTTGCTCGTAAGCTCAATTCATTGAGTACTTACTATATTCCACCGATTGACCGACTGCTGTGTACAGCAGCGTGGCTCAGCGGAAAGAGCCCGGGCTTTGGAGTCAGAGGTCATGGGTTCAAATCCCGGCGCCGCCAGTTGTCAGCTGTGGGACTTTGGGCAACTCACTTAACGTCTCTGGGCCTGAGTTCCCTCATCTGTAAAATGGGGATTAAGACTACGAGCCCCTGTGGGACAACGTGATCACCTTATAATCTTCCCAGTGCTTAGAACAGTGCCCGGCACATAGTAGGCGCTTAACAAATACCACCACCATCATCATCGGGGCACGGGGAGAAGGAAGAGTGCGGGCTGGGATGGAGAAGGAGAGAAGGGAGGTGAGGTAGGAGGGGGCGAGGGGATGGACGCCTTTAAAGCCGATGGAGACCGGTTTCTGTTTGATGCGGAGGTGGATGGGCAACCACCGGAGTTTCTTGAGGAGGGGGACAGAAACTCGTCTAATAAAGAGCCTGTGAGCCCCTTTTCTAATCAATCAATCAATCGTATTTATTGAGCGCTTACTGTGTGCAGAGCACCGGACTAAGCGCTTGGGAAGTCCAAGTAGGCAACATCTAGAGATGGTCCCGACCCAACAGCGGGCTCACAGTCTAGGAGGGGGAGACAGAGAACAAAACCAAACGTACTAACAAAATAAAATAAACAGAATAGATATGTACAGGTAAAATGAATAAATAAATAAATAGACCGTGAGCCCGTTGTTGGGTGGGGACTGTCTCTATATGTTACCGACTTGTACTTCCCAAGTGCTTAGTCCAGTGCTCTGCACACATTAAGCGCTCAATAAATACGACTGAATGAATGAATATGAGGAGGGAGGACTGTGAGCCCGTTGTTAGGTAGGGACCATGTCTATATGTTACCGACTTGTACTTCCCAAGCGCTTAGTCCAGTGCTCTGCACACAGTAAGCGCTCAATAAATACGATTGAATGAATTAATATGAGGAGGGAGGACTGTGAGCCCATTGTTGGGTAGGGACCGTCTCTATATGTTACCGACTTGGACTACCCAAGCGCTTAGTCCAGTGCTCTGCACACAGTAAGCGCTCAATAAATACGATTGAATGAATGAATATGAGGAGGAAGGACTGTGAGCCCGTTGTTGGGTAGGGACCGTCTCTATATGTTACCGACTTGGACTTCCCAAGTGCTTATTAGTCCAGTGCTCTGCACACAGTAAGCGCTCAATAAATATGACTGAATGAATGAATATGAGGAGGGATGACTGTGAGCCCGTTGTTGGGTAGGGACCGCCTCTATATGTTACCGACTTGTACTTCCCAAGCGCTTAGTCCAGTGCTCTGCACACAGTAAGCGCTCAATAAATACGACTGAATGAATGAATATGAGGAGGGAGGACTGTGAGCCCACTGTTGGGTAGGGACCGTCTCTATATGCTACCGACTTGGACTTCCCAAGCGCTTAGTCCAGTGCTCTGCGCACAGTAAGCGCTCAATAAATGCAATTGAATAAATGAATATGAGGAGGGAGGACTGTGAGCCCGTTGTTGGGTAGGGACCGTCTCTATATGTTACCGACTTGTACTTCCCAAGCGCTTAGTCCAGTGCTCTGCACACAGTAAGCGCTCAATAAATACGACTGAATGAATGAATATGAGGAGGGAGGACTGTGAGCCCATTGTTGGGTAGGGACCGTCTCTATATGTTACCGACTTGCACTTCCCAAGCGCTTAGTCCAGTGCTCTGCGCACAGTAAGCGCTCAATAAATACGACTGAATGAATGAATATGAGGAGGAAGGACTGTGAGCCCGTTGTTGGGTAGGGACCGTCTCTATATGTTACAGACTTGGACTTCCCAAGCGCTTAGTCCAGTGCTCTGCACACAGTAAGCGCTCAATAAATACGATTGAATGAATGAATAAACATCCTAATAAATCAAGAGGCTCCTTCTGAATAATTCACTTTCAAATGGTATGAAGTAAAATCTGTGGTTGCCCTTACTTGAGGAAGGAGAATATAGAGAAACCAAACACGAGAACCCAATAATAATAATAACAGTATTTGTTAAGCACTTACTATGTGCCAAGCACTGTTCTAAGAGCTGGGGGAGATACAAGGTCATCAGCGTATCCCACGTGGGGCTCACAGTCTTTATCCCCATTTAACAGATGAGGAAACTGAGGCCCAGAGAAGTTAAGTGACTTGCCCAAAGTCACACAGCAGACAAGTGGAGGAGCCGGGATTAGAACCCACTTCCTCTGACTCACAAACCTGTGCTCTTTCCACTAATAGGGACCGTCTCTATATGTTGCCACCTTGTACCTCCCAAGCGCTTAGTACAGTGCTCTGCACACAGTAAGCGATCAATAAATATGATTGAATGAACGGAGAATAATAATAATAATAATGGAATTTATTAAGCGCTTACTATGTGCAAAGCACCGTTCTAAGCACTGGGGAGTTTTTAAGGTGATCAGTAAATAATAAATACGATTGAATGAATGAATGAATGAAGTGGCGGAGCCGGGATGCGGACCCAGGCGTTTCTAGCTCCGAGTTACGTGCCCCGTCCACCAGGCCACGCTCCTTAATAATAATAATGGCATTTATTAAGCGCCTACTATCAATCAATCATATTTATTGAGCGCTTACTATGTGCACAGCACTGTACTAAGCGCTTGGGAAGTACAAATTGGCAACATATAGAGACAGTCCCTACCCAACAGTGGGCTCACAGTCTAAAAGGGGGAGACAGAGGAAAAAAAAAAAAAAAACCAAACATACTAACAAAATAAAATAAATAGAATAGATATGTACAAGTAAAATAAATAGAGTAATAAATATGTACAAACATATATACATATATACAGGTGCTGTGGGGAAGGGAAGGAGGTAAGATGGGGGGGATGGGGAGGGGGACGAGGGGGAGCCTACTATGTGCAAAGCACTGTTCTAAGCGCTTGGGGAGGTTCCAAGGTGATCAGGTTGCCCCACGGGAGGCTCCCAGTCTTCATCCCCATTTTACAGTTGAGGTAACTGAGGCCTAGAGAAGTGTCCAAAGTCACCCAGCTGACAGTTGGCGGAGCCGGGATTCGAACCCATGACCTCTGGCTCCCAAGCCCGGGCTCTTTCCACTGAGCCACGCTGCTTCTCAATCTAAGCTCCTTCTTGATAATTCGCTTTCAAAAAGTATGAAGTCAAATCTGCGGTTGGCCTTATTTGAGGAAGGAGAATGATGGAAGAAACGAAACACAAAAACCCCCATCTAAACTCCCCCGGCTAAAATTACCCCCAGCGATAAAGAATTCGTTTCCGGGGGGAAAAAGAAAAAAAGTTACACCGAAATGGCAAAGCGCTAAACTCGGGGTGGGGGAAAAGGAGGAACTGGTGGGAAAATATTTACATTTGAGCTTAGGACAGACTGTGGAATGTAAATTCCCTGGGTTATGAAACTTTTTAGTCAGCGTAACCTTACAAAATACTTCAAAACCGAAGGGTAGGCAAATATTCAGCTTGAGTCAGAGCTGACAGTGGGAACTTAAGAGTCAACTTCCTCCGCACCGCACGGCATAGTGGATAATAATAATGATAATCAATCAGTCAATCAGTAAATGAGTATATAACACTGTAAATAATACAAGGGCTGAGGTTGGGCATAGAGACACAAAGGCTAAAGGAGATGGTATGATTATGATGATAATAGTAATAATAATAATTCAGTCATTCAATCGTATTTATTGAGCGCTTACTGTGTGCAGGGCACTGGACTAAGCGCTTGGGAAGTCCAAGTTGGCAACATCTAGAGACGGTCATCGTCATCATCATCGTCATCATCAATCGTATTTATTGAGCGCTTACTGTGTGCAGAGCGCTGGACTAAGCGCTTGGGAAGTCCAAGTTGGCAACATCTAGACAGTCATCATCATCATCATCGTCATCAATCGTATTTATTGAGCGCTTACTGTGTGCAGAGCACTGGACTAAGCGCTTGGGAAGTCCAACTTGGCAACATCTAGAGACGGTCATCGTCATCATCATCATCATCGTCATCATCAATCATATTTATTGAGCGCTTACTGTGTGCAGAGCACTGGACTAAGTGCTTGGGAAGTACAAGTTGGCAACATCTAGAGACGGTCATCGTCATCATCATCATCATCATCAATCGTATTTATTGAGCGCTTACTGTGTGCAGAGCACTGGACTAAGTGCTTGGGAAGTACAAGTTGGCAACATCTAGAGACGGTCATCGTCATCATCATCATCATCATCAATCGTATTTATTGAGCACTTACTGTGTGCAGAGCACTGGACTAAGCGCTTGGGAAGTCCAAGCGGGCAACATCTAGAGACAGTCCCTACCCAACAGCGGGCTCACAGTCTAAAAGGGGGAGACGGAGAACAAAACCAAACATACTAACAAAATAAAATAAATAGAATAGATATGTACAAGTAAAATAAATAGAGAAATAAATATGTACAAACATATATACATATATAAATGATAGCATTTATTAAGCGCTTACTATGTGCAAAGCACTGTTCTAAGCGCTGGGGAGGTTACAATTAGATCAGGTTATCCCACGGGGGGCTCACAGTCTTAACCCCCATTTTCCAGATGAGGGACCTGAGGCACAGAGAAGTGAAGCGACTTGCCCAAAGTCACACAGAGCCAGGATTTGAACCCATGACCTCTGACTCCAAAGCCCGGGCTCTTTCCACTCTATCCTCTATCCTTTATTCATGAGCGGAGCACGGTCCCAAGTGCTTAGTACCAACTTGTACTTCCCAAGTGCTTAGTACAGTGCTCTGCACACAGTAAGCGCTCAATAAATACGATTGCTTGATTAACTGCTCTGCACACAGTAAGCACTCAAACACAACTAGCTGACTGTACCAAATACGATTCAAAAAAAAAAAAAAGTATACAGCTCAAAGCGACAGAATAGTCTTTTCTGGTTGTTGCTTTTCATGGTATTTGTTAGCCGCTTACTCTGAGCCAGGCACTGTACTAAGCGCTGGGGTGGATACAAGCTAATCAGGTTGGACAAAGTCCCTGTCCCACCTGGGGCTCACAGACTCAATCCCCATTTTACAGATGAGGGAACTGAGGGCCGGAGAAGTGAAGTGACTTGCCCCAGCAGGCAAGAGGTGGAGCCGGGATTATCATCATCATCATCATCATTATTAATAATTATTATTTATTATTATTCATTTATTTAATCGCATTTATAGAATCGCAGAGTCTAGAGCCTTCTAGACTCTGAGCCCACTGTTGGGTAGGGACGGTCTCTATATGTTGCCAACTTGTACTTCCCAAGCGCTTAGTACAGTGCTCTGCACACAGTAAGCGCTCAATAAATACGACTGATTGATTGATTGAGAGGACAACATACAACATTTCCCTGCCCACAACAAGCTTACAGTCTAACAGGAGAGACAGACATTAATATAAATAAATTACAGAGTGGCTCAGTGGAAAGAGACCGGGCTTGGGAGTCAGAGGTCATGGGATCTAATCCCGGCTCCGCCGCTTTTTTAGTATTAATGGCATTTATTAAGCGCTTACTATGTGCAAAGCACTGTTCTAAGCGCTGGGGAGGTTACAAGGTGATCAGGTTGTCCCCCGGGGGGCTCACAGTTTTCATCCCCATTTTACAGATCAGGGAACTGAGACCCAGAGAAGGGAAGTGACTCGCCCCAAGTCACCCAGCTGACAATTGGCGGAGCCAGGATTTGAACCCATGACCTCTGACTCCAAAGCCTGGGCTCTTTCCACTAAGCCACACTGCTTCTCACTAAGTGCTAAGTACTAAGTGCTTGGGAAGGGACAACATACTACATTTCCCTGTCCACAACAAGCTTACAGTCTAACAGGAGAGATAGACATTAATATAAATAAATTACAGAGTGGCTCAGTGGAAATCAATCAATCAATCAATCGTATTTATTGAGCGCTTACTGTGTGCAGAGCACTGTACTAAGCGCTTGGGAAGTACAAGTTGGCAAAGAGACTTGGAAAGAGACTGGGCTTGGGAGTCAGAGGTCGTGGGATCTGATCCCGGCTCCGCCACTTAGCTGTTTGACTTTGGGCAAGTCGCTTCACTCCTCTGGGCCTCAGTTACCTCATTTGGAAAATAGGGATTAAGACTGTGAGCCCCACATGGGACAACCTATCTTGTATTTACCCCAGCGCTTAGAACAGTGCTTGGCACATAGTAAGTGTTTAACAAATACCATCATCGTTATTATTATTACGAATATTACAGATATGGACGTAAGTGCTGTGGGGCTGTTTGGGCGGGTGGCGGGGGGAGACTTAGAGGAAAGAGCCCACTGTTGGGTAGGGACCGTCTCTATACGTTGCCAACTTGTCCTTCCCAAGCGCTTAGTACAGTGCTCTGCACACAGTAAGCGCTCAATAAATATGACTGAATGAATGAATGACACTTATCTACATGTTTTGTTTTGTTTGTCTGTCTCCCCCTTCTAGACTGTGAGCCTGCTGTTGGGTAGGGACCATCTCTAGATGTTGCCAACTTGGACTTCCCAAGCGCTTAGTACAGTGCTCTGCACACAGTAAGTGCTCAATAAATACGATTGAATGAATGAATGAATCCCAGGCCTTTATTCTGTTAATATGTCTGGTTTTGTTATCTGTCTCCCCCTTCTAGACTGTGAGCCCACTGTTCGGTAGGGACCGGCTCTAGATGTTGCCAACTTGGACTTCCCAAGCGCTTAGTACAGTGCTCTGCACACAGTAAGCGCTCAATAAATATGATTGAACGAATGAATGAATGAATGGGAGTCAGAAGGGCCTGGGTACTACTACCAGCTCCGTAACTTGTCTGCTGTGTGACCGTGGCCAAGTCACTTCACTTCTCTGTGACTCAGTTTCCTCATTGGTAAAATGGTGATCAAGGCCTTCCCAGACTGAGCCCTCTCCTTCCCCTCCCCACAGCACCTGTATATATATATATATATATATATATATAGATATAGATATAGATATATATATAGATAGATAGATGTATATATGTTTGTACATATTTTTTACTCTATTTTACTTGTACATATTTATTCTCTTTATTTTATTTTGTTAATGTTTTGTTTTGTTGTCTGTCACCCCCTTCTAGTCTGTGAGCCCTATAACAATAACAATAATGGTAATAACGATGGTATTTCTTAAGTGCTTACTATGTGCCGAGCACTGTTCTAAGCACTGGGACTAAGGCCATCGTCCTCCCCCTCCCCACCGTCTTACCTCCTTCCCTTCCCCACAGCACCTGTATATACGTATATATGTTTGTACGGATTTATTACTCTATTTATTTTACTTGTACATATTTATTCTATTCATTTTATTTTGTTAATATGTTTTGTTTCGTTGTCTGTCTCCCCCTTCTAGCCTGTGAGCCCGTTGTTGGGTAGGGACCGTCTCTATATGTTGCCAACTTGGACTTCCCAAGTGCTTAGTCCAGTGCTCTGCACACAGTAAGCGCTCAATAAATACGATTGATTGATTGATTCTCTTGTGGAAGGCCCATATACTTATTTATTTATTTATTTTACTTGTGCATATTTATTCTATTTACTTTATTTTATTTTATTTTAGCTCGAGAGGTTTCACGTCTTTCGTTCAGCTGTATTCACTGTTGCCAACTTGTACTACTACGCGTTGCCAACTTGTACTTCCCAGGCGCTTAGTCCAGTGCTCTGCACACAGTAAGCGCTCAATAAATAGGACTGAATGAATGAATGAATAAACCTAATCATCCTGGGCTTAACCCCACGCCCAGTATGTAGTACAGTGCTTGGCACCCGGTAAATACTGTTCAAAAAAATAGGTCTGTGACTCTGACTTTCCACTTGACAAAACTGTTTGGTTTAGAATGAGTTTTTCCCCTGGGCGGCCCCGATAAATATTAATATTGTTGGTCTGCGAGGGCGAGAGGAAAGAATGACGTGTTCACGCTTGGAAATAGCAGGTAAGCGGGAGAGTTGGTGGGGCAACTCTCAGTAGGACAAGTTGGCACCATGTAGACGGTCCCTACCCAACAGCGGGCTCACAGTCTAGAAAGGGGAGACGGACAACAAAACATATTAACAAAATAAAATAGACCGTGAGCCCGCTGTTGGGTACTTCCCAAGCGCTTAGTCCAGTGCTCCGCACACAGTAAGCGCTCAATAAATACGATTGAATGAATGAATAAAAAAAAATAGGGCTGTCAGGCCCGGAGGGGGGATGAATAAAGGGAGCAATTCAGGGTGACGCAGAAGGGAGCGGGAGGAGAGGAAAAGAGGGCTTAGTCAGGGAAGGCCTCTCGGAGGAGACGGGCCTTCGATAGGGCTCTGAAGAGGGGGAGAGGGATGGTCTGGCGGATATGAGGAGGGAGGACTTAGAAATCAGTAAATGCTATTTTTCGAAAAAATGAACCGGGACTGGGAGGGCGTGGAGGGGAAGGTCAGGTTGGGGGCAATTGGGGAGACGGGGTGTTAGTCCCCTCCCTGGTCAGGAGGTCAGTGATGGGGACTCCCTCGGGGTTGAGTTGGAGTCACTTGGATTTAGACCCCAAATTCCAGGCGCAGAGGGTCCCGGGGAGGTGGTCTACTCTGGTACATATTTATTACTCTATTTATTTTACTTGTACATATCTATTTATTTTATTTTGTTAGTATGCTTAGTTTTGTTCTCTGTCTCCCCCTTGTAGACTGTGAGCCCACTGTTGGGTAGGGACTGTCTCTAGATGTTGCCAATTTGTACTTCCCAAGCGCTTAGTCCAGTGCTCCGCACACAGTAAGCGCTCAATAAATACGATTGAATGAATGAATAAAAAAAAATAGGGCTGTCAGGCCCGGAGGGGGGATGAATAAAGGGAGCAATTCAGGGTGACGCAGAAGGGAGCGGGAGGAGAGGAAAAGAGGGCTTAGTCAGGGAAGGCCTCTCGGAGGAGACGGGCCTTCGACAGGGCTCTGAAGAGGGGGAGAGGGATGGTCTGGCGGATATGAGGAGGGAGGACTTAGAAATCAGTAAATGCTATTTTTCGAAAAAATGAACCGGGACTGGGAGGGCGTGGAGGGGAAGGTCAGGTTGGGGGCAATTGGGGAGACGGGGTGTTAGTCCCCTCCCTGGTCAGGAGGTCAGTGATGGGGACTCCCTCGGGGTTGAGTTGGAGTCACTTGGATTTAGACCCCAAATTCCAGGCGCAGAGGGTCCCGGGGAGGTGGTCTACTCTGGTACATATTTATTACTCTATTTATTTTACTTGTACATATCTATTTATTTTATTTTGTTAGTATGCTTAGTTTTGTTCTCTGTCTCCCCCTTGTAGACTGTGAGCCCACTGTTGGGTAGGGACTGTCTCTAGATGTTGCCAATTTGTACTTCCCAAGCGCTTAGTCCAGTGCTCCGCACACAGTAAGCGCTCAATAAATACGATTGAATGAATGAATAAAAAAAAAAGGGCTGTCAGGCCCGGAGGGGGGATGAATAAAGGGAGCAAGTCAGGGTGACGCAGAAGGGAGCGGGAGGAGAGGAAAAGAGGGCTTAGTCAGGGAAGGCCTCTCGGAGGAGACGGGCCTTCGATAGGGCTCTGAAGAGGGGGAGAGGGTTGGTCTGGCGGATATGAGGAGGGAGGACTTAGAAATCAGTAAATGCTATTTTTCAAAAAAAATGAACCGGGACTGGGAGGGCGTGGAGGGGAAGGTCAGGGTTGGGGGGAATTGGGGAGACTGGGTGTTAGTCCCTTCCCTGGTCAGGAGGTCAGTGACGGGGACTCCCTCGGGGTTGAGTTGGAGTCACCTGGATTTAGACCCCAAATTCCAGGCACAGAGGGTCCCGGGGAGGTGGTCTACTCTGGTACATATTCATTACTCTATTTATTTTACTTGTACCTATCTATTCTATTTATTTTGTTGGTACGCTTGGTTTTGTTCTCTGTCTCCCCCTTTTAGACTGTGAGCCCACTGTTGGGTAGGGACTGTCTCTAGATGTTGCCAATCTGTACTTCCCAAGCGCTTAGTCCAGTGCTCCGCACACAGTAAGCACTCAATAAATACGATTGATAATGATAATAGTGATAGGGATCGTCTCTATATGTTGCCTACTTGTACTTCCCAAGCGCTTAGTCCAGTGCTCTGCACACAGTAAGCGCTCAATAAATACGATTGATAATGATAATAGTGATAGGGATCGGCTCTATATGTTGCCTACTTGTACTTCCCAAGCGCTTAGTCCAGTGCTCTGCACACAGTAAGCGCTCAATAAATACGATTGATAATGATAATAGTGATAGGGATCGTCTCTATATGTTGCCTACTTGTACTTCCCAAGCGCTTAGTCCAGTGCTCCGCACACAGTAAGCGCTCAATAAATACGATTGATAATGATAATGATAGGGATCGTCTCTATATGTTGCCTACTTGTACTTCCCAAGCGCTTAGTCCAGTGCTCCGCACACAGTAAGCGCTCAATAAATACGATTGATAATGATAATAATGATAGGGATCGTCTCTATATGTTGCCTACTTGTACTTCCCAAGCGCTTAGTACAGTGCTCTGCACACAGTAAGCGCTCAACAAATACGATTGATAATGATAATAATGATAGGGATCGTCTCTATATGTTGCCTACTTGTACTTCCCAAGCGCTTAGTACAGTGCTCTGCACACAGTAAGCGCTCAATAAATACGACTGAATGAATGAACGAATGAAGTGACTTACGATTGAATGAACAAAGGGAGCGAGTCAGGGCGGCGCAGAAGGGAGAGGGAGAAGAAGAAAGGAGGGCGCAGTCAGGGAAGGCCTCTGGGAGGAGATGGGCCTTCAGGAGGGCTTTGAAGGGGGAGAGGATCATTGCCGAATTTGAGGAGAGATGGTGTTTTCACTTCTCTGGGCCTCAGTTCCCTCGTCTGTAAAATGGGGGTGGAGGGACTGCGACCAACCCGATATGCTTGGATCCACCCCAGCGCTTACTGCAGTGCCTGGCACACAGTAAGCGCTTAATAAATACCACAATTTATTATTATTATTACAACGGTTAGTAGACGTGATCGCCTTCAACCTGGAAGACAACAGTGGTCATTACCAGCTTTTAAATCAAACCAAATAAACCCAAAAGTGCACTCGATCTATGGTATAATAATCATTAATATTACAGTAATAATAATAATAATAATGGCATTTATTAAGCACTTACTATGTGCAAAGCACTGTTCTAAGCACTGGGGAGGTTACACGGCGATCAGGTTGTCCCCCGGGGGGCTCACAGTCTTAATCCCCATTTTCCAGATGAGGGAACTGAGGCACAGAGAAATAAAGTGACTTGCCCAAAGTCACACAGCTGACAATTAGCGGAGCCGGGATTTGAACCCATGACCTCTGACTCCAAAACCCGGGCTCTTTCCACTGAGTCATGCTGCTTCGCATAGTATTCAAGTGCTTACTTGGGCCACGCACTGTGAGCCCGTTGTGGGCGGGGACTGTCTCTCTTTGTTGTTGACCTCTACTTTCCAATAATAATAATAATAATAATAATAATAATAATAATAATGGCATTTATTAAGCACTTACTACGTGCAAAGCACTGTTCTAAGTGCTGGGGAGGTTACAAGGTGATCGGGTTGTTCCACGGGGGGCTCACAGTCTTAATCCCCATTTTACAGATGAGGAGACTGAGGCCCAGAGAAGTGAAGTGACTTGCTCGAAGTCACACAGCTGACAATTGGCCGAGCCGGGATTTGAACCCATGACCTCTGACTTCAAAACCCGGGCTCATTCCACTGAGCCACGCTGCTTCTCATAGTATTCAAGTGCTTACTTGGGCTATGCACTGTGAGCCCGTTGTGGGGGGGGATTGTCTCTCTTTGTTGATGACCTCTACTTTCCGATAATAATAATAATAATAATAATAATAATAATAATAATAATAATGGCATTTATTAAGCGATTACTATGTGCAAAGCACTGTTCTAAGCACTGGGGAGGTTACAAGGTGATCAGGTTGTCCCACGGGGGGCTCACAGTCTTAATCCCCATTTTACAGATGAGGTAACTGAGGCCCAGAGAAGTGAAGTGACTTGCCCAAAGTCACACAGCTGACAATTGGCGGAGCCGGGATTTGAACCCATGACCTCTGACTCCAAAACCCGGGCTCTTTCCACTGAGCCACGCTGCTTCGCATAGTATTCAAGTGCTTACTTTTGGGCCACGCACTGTGAGCCCGTTGTGGGCGGGGACTGTCTCTGTTGATGACCTCTACTTTCCAATAATAATAATAATAATAATGGCATTTATTAAGTGCTTACTATGTATATATGTATATATACATCTACATCAATCAATCAATCATATTTATTGAGCGCTTACTGTGTGCAGAGCACTGTACTAAGCACTTGGGAAGTCCAAGTTACTACATCTACATCTCCATCTCCTGTACAGATGTAGGTGACAACAGACAAGCGTCTTGCCGCGAGATAATAATAATGGCATTTATTAAGCGCTTACTGTGTATATATGTATATATACATCTACATCAATCAATCAATCGTATTTATTGAGCGCTTACTGTGTGCAGAGCACTGTACTAAGCGCTTGGGAAGTCCAAGTTACTACATTCACATCTACATCTCCTGTGTATATGTAGGTGACAACAGACAAGCGTTTACTGTGTATATATGTATATATACATCTACATCAATCAATCAATCAATCGTATTTATTGAGCACTTACTGCGTGCAGAGCACTGTACTAAGCGCTTGGGAAGTCCAAGTTACTACATATACATCGCCTGTATATATGCAGGTGACAACAGACAAGCGTCTCGCCGCGAGATAATAATAATGGCATTTATTAAGCGCTTACTATGTATATATGTATATATACATCTACATCAATCAATCAATCGTATTTATTGAGTGCTTACTGTGTGCAGAGCACTGTACTAAGCGCTTGGGAAGTCCAAGTTACTACATCTACATCTACATCTCCTGTATATATGTAGGTGACAACAGACAAGCGTCTCGCCGCAAGATAATAATAATGGCATTTATTAAGCGCTTACTGTGTATATATGTATATATACATCTACATCAATCAATCAATCGTATTTATTGAGCGCTTACTGTGTGCAGAGCACTGTACTAAGAGCTTGGGAAGTACAAGTTACTACATCTACATCTACATCTGTATATATGTAGGTGACAACAGACAAGCGTCTCGCCGCAAGATAATAATAATGGCATATATTAAGCACTATGTATATATACATCTACATCAATCAATCAATCATATTTATTGAGCGCTTACTGTGTGCAGAGCACTGTACTAAGCACTTGGGAAGTCCAAGTTACTACATCTACATCTACATCTCCTGTATATATGTAGGTGACAACAGACAAGCGTTTACTGTGTATATATACAATCTACATCAATCAATCAATCAATCGTATTTATTGAGCGCTTACTGTGTGCAGAGCACTGTACTAAGCGCTTGGGAAGTCCAAGTTACTACATATACATCGCCTGTATATATGCAGGTGACAACAGACAAGCGTCTCGCCGCGAGATAATAATAATGGCATTTATTAAGCGCTTACTATGTATATATGTATATATACATCTACATCAATCAATCAATCGCATTTATTGAGTTCTTACTGTGTGCAGATCACTGTACTAAGCGCTTGGGAAGTCCAAGTTACTACATCTACATCTACATCTCCTGTATATATGTAGGTGACAACAGACAAGCGTCTCGCCGCGAGATAATAATGGCATTTATTAAGCGCTTACTGTGTATATATGTATATATACATCTACATCAATCAATCAATCGTATTTATTGAGCGCTTACTGTGTGCAGAGCACTGTACTAAGCGCTTGGGAAGTCCAAGTTACTACATCTACATCTACATCTCCTGTATATATGTAGGTGACAACAGACAAGCTTCTCGCCGCGAGATAATAATAATGGCATATATTAAGCACTAACTATGTATATATACATCTAAATCAATCAATCGTCTTTATTGAGCGCTTACTGTGTGCAGAGCACTGTACTGAGCGCTTGGGAAGCCCAAGTTACTACATCTACATCTACATCTCCTGTATATATGTAGGTGACAACAGACAAGCATCTCGCCGTGAGATCAATAATAATGACATGTATATATGTTTGTACATATTTATTACTCTAAATATTTATTTATTTACTTACACATATCTATTCTATTTATTTTATTTTGTTTGGTTTTGTTCTCTGTCTCCCCCTTTTAGACCGTGAGCCCGCTGTTGGGTAGGGACCGTCTCTACATGTTGCCAACTTGGACTTCCCAAGCGCTCAGTACAGTGCTCCGTACACAGTAAGCGCTCAATAAATAGGATTGATTGATTGATTGTGCAAGATGCAGAATGCCAACTCCCGGGTTTCAGAAAACGGGCTGAAACGCGGCGATGGCTAATACAGTCTTTTTCAGACGGGCTTCCGTGTCCGTTCCCAACGGATGAAAGCTCCTCGGCTTCCAGCGATGGAAATCCGGGCCCCGTTGCTCCCTTGGAGGATTTCTTTTTTGGAAAACGGCTTCTGGGCTCCTCCGCTGGGAGTCGAAAGGCCTGAATTTTTACTCCGTCGTGACTGTCAATATTTGAAGGGCCTGGATTTGGACTCCGACGTGTGTCAATATTTACTGAGCGGTGACAGTGAACGGGGCGCTGTAAAGGCCGCGGAGAACGGCACGGCGAAAACGACGAAAGCTTAAGTTCCTCGTAGGGGAAGCAGCGTGGCTCAGTGGAAAGAGCCCGGGCTTGGGAGTCAGAGGTCATGGGTTCGAATCCCAGCTCCGCCACTTGTCAGCTGTGTGACCTCGGGCAAGCCACTTAACTTCTCTGTGCCTCAGTGACCTCATCTGTAAAACGGGGATTGACTGTGAGCCCCAAGTGGGCCAACCTGATCACCTTGTATCCCCCTCAGCGCTTAGAACACTGCTTTGCACACAGTAAGTGCTTAACAAATACACTTATTATTATTATAAGCGCTTAGTACAGTGCTCTGCACATAGTAAGCGCTCAATACGATTGATTGATTGATTGTAGGCACAGAACGTCTCGAAGCCAACGTTTTTCATTCATTTATTCATTCAATCGTATTTGTTGAGCGCTTACTGTGTGCGGAGCACTGGACTAAGCGCTTGGGAAGTCCAAGTTGGCAACAGTGGTGGGCTCACAGTCTCGAAGGGGGAGAATAATAATAATAATAATAATAATGGCATTTATTAAGCACTTACTGTGTGCAAAGCACCGTTCTAAGCGCCGGGGAGGTTACAAGGTGATCAGGTTGTCCCACGGGGGGCTCACAGTCTTCATCCCCAGTTTACAGATGAGGGAACTGAGGCACAGAGAATAATAATGATAATAATGATGGCATTTATTAAGCGCTTACTATGTGCAAAGCACTGTTCTAAGCACCGGGGAGGTTACAAGGTGATCAGGTTGTCCCATGGGGGGCTCACAGTCTTCATCCCCATTTTACAGATGAGGGAACTGAGGCATAGAGAATAGTAATAATAATAATGATGGCATTTATTAAGCACTTACTATGTGCAAAGCACTGTTCTAAGCACCGGGGAGGTTACAAGGTGATCAGGTTGTCCCATGGGGGGCTCACAGTCTTCATCCCCATTTTACAGATGAGGGAACTGAGGCATAGAGAATAGTAATAATAATAATGATGGCATTTATTAAGCACTTACTATGTGCAAAGCACTGTTCTAAGCGCCAGAGAGGTTACAAGGTGATTAGGTTGTCCCACGAGGGGCTCAGTCTTCATCCCCATTTTACAGATGAGGGAACTGAGGCATAGAGAATAGTAATAATAATAATGATGGCATTTATTAAGCACTTACTATGTGCAAAGCACTGTTCTAAGCGCCAGAGAGGTTACAAGGTGATTAGGTTGTCCCACGAGGGGCTCAGTCTTAATCCCCATTTTACAGATGAGGGAACTGAGGCACAGAGAATAGTAATAATAAAAATGATGGCATTTATTAAGCGCTTACTATGTGCAAAGCACCGTTCTAAGCGCCGGAGAGGTTACAAGGTGATCAGGTTGTCCCACAGTCTGAATCCTCATTTGAGTAACTGAGGCAGAGAGAAGTGACCTGCCCGAAGTCACCCAGCTGACAAGCGGCGGAGTCGGGATCTGAACCCGTGACCTCTGACTCCAAAGCCCGGGCTCTTTCCACTGAGCAACACTCGGTCATCTTATAGGTAACGCGGCCCTCGACAAACACCCATTTTCATTACTATTATCATTAAGCCTGTAAGTGACCATCAGCCCCTCAGCTCTCCGCCCAAGAAAAAGAGGTTTCGAGGGGCAGCCTGCAATGATCCTGGACCCGCCCAAGTGCTTAGCACAATCAATCCATAGTATTTTCTGAGCGCCTACTGTGTACAGAAAACTGGAAAACAAGGCCCTGCTGAGAGCTCACATCCTCCAGGAGGCCTTCCCAGACTGAGCCCCTTCTTTCCTCTCCCCCCTCGTCCCCCTCTCCATCCCCCCCATCTTACCTCCTTCCCTTCCCCACAGCACCTGGATATATGGATATATGTTTGTACATATTTATTACTCTATTTTACTTGTACACATCTATTCTATTTATTTTATTTTGTTAGTATGTTTGGTTTTGTTGTCTGTCTCCCCCTTCTAGACTGTGAGCCCACTGTTGGGTAGAGACTTTCTCTACATGTTGCCAACTTGGACTTCCCAAGCGCTTAGTACAGTGCTCTGCACACAGTAAGCGCTCAGTAAATACGATTGATTGATTGACTAAGCGCTTGGGAGACTACCAGTCTTCTAGACTGTAAGCCCACTGTTGGGTAGGGACCGTCTCTAGATGTTGCCAACCTGGACTTCCCAAGCGCTTAGTACAGTGCTCTGCACACAGTAAGCGCTCAATAAATACGATTGATTGATTACCAGAAGCAGCGTGGCTCAGTGGAAAGCGCTTTGGAGTCAGAGGTCATGGGTTCGAATCCCAGCTCTACCACACGTCTGCTGTGTGACCTTGGGCAAGTCACTTCACGTCTCTGAGCCTCAGTTACCTCACCTGTAAAATGGGGACTGAGACTGGGAACCCCACATGGGGCAACCTGATCACTTTGTATCCCCCACAGCGCTTAGAACAGTGCTTTGCACATAGTAAGTGCTTAACAAATGCCAACATTTATTACTATTATTATTCTCTGAGCCTCAGTTCCCTCATCTGTAAAATGGGGATTAAGACTGTGAGCCCCACGTGGGACAACCTGATCACCATGTATCCCCCCCCCAGCGCTTAGAACAGTGCCTTGCACACAGTAAGCGCTCAATAAATACGATTGATTGACTGATTACCAGAAGCAGCGTGGCTCAGGGGAAAGAGCCCGGGCTTTGGAGTCAGCGGTCATGGGTTCGAATCCCAGCTCTACCACACGTCCGCTGTGTGATGTTGGGCAAGTCGCTTCACTTCTCTGGGCCTCAGCTCCCTCATCTGTAATCAATCAATCAGTTGTATTTATTGAGCGCTTACTGTGTGCAGAGCACTGTACTAAGAGCTTGGGGAGTACAAGTTGGCAACGTATAGAGACGGTCCCTACCCAACGATGGGCTCACAGTCTAAAAGACTGTGATTAAGATTAAGACTGTGAGCCCCACGTGGGACAACCTGATCACCATGTATCCCCCCAGCGCTCAGAACAGTGCTTGGCACATAGTAAGCGCTTAACAAATGCCAACATCATTATTATTATTATTATTATTATTACTACCTTGTGTCAGAGCTGACAGACCCGCTCCTTGGCTAACAAAGCCACGCTTACAAAACTTGCTTTGTTTTGTCGTCCGTCTCCCCCTTCTAGACTGTGAGCCCGTTGTTGGGTCGGGACCGTCTCTATCTGCTGCCGCTTTGTAATTCCCAAGCGCTTAGTACAGTGCTCGGCACAGTGAGCGCTCAGTAAATACGACTGAATGAAGGAATGCAAGTGCTCCGCACACAGTAACTGCTCAGTAAATACCACCGATTGATAGAAGACAGTTCCTGCCCTCAACAATAATAATAATAATGATGGTATTTGTTAAGCGCTTAGTACATGCCAAGCACTGCTCCTCAAGGAGCTATCGGACAAAGCGGACGCAGGCTGACTACGTGCAATGGGCACAAGTCTAAAAACAGGAGAGACGCTGCGAAAAATAAAAGCAAAAATGAATAAACCAAATAATCAGTCGTATTTATTGAGCGCTTACTGTGTGCAGAGCACTGTACTAAGCGCTCGGGAAGCCCAAGTTGGCAACATCTAGAGACGGTCCCTACCCAACAACGGACTCACTGTCTAGAACTAAACTCAGCGGACGTAAAGAGAAGCGGAAAGGCCTAGTCGTCATCATCATCATCATCAATCGTATTTATTGAGCGCTTACTGTGTGCAGAGCACTGTACTAAGCGCTTGGGAAGCACAAGTTGGCAACATATAGAGACGGTCCCTACACAACCTGATTACTTTGTAACCTCCCCAGCGCTTAGAACAGTGCTTTGCACATAGTAAGCGCTTAATAGAAGCCGTTATAAAAAAAAAAAAAACCCAGCCTGGGCGTCAGAAGGACCTGGGTTCTAATCCCGGCTCTGCCACTTGTCTGCTGTGTGACCTTGGGTAAGTCACTTCACTTCTCCGGGCCTCAGTTACTTCCATCTGTATAATGGGGAAGGAGATTGGGAGCCCCACGTGGGACAGGGACTGTGTCCAACCTGATTACCTTGTATCCGCCCCAGCGCTTAGTACAGTGCCTGGCACGTAGTAAGTACGTTTTAGAGGAGGTACAAGAGTGTTAGTAGACACAGTTTCTGTCCTCAATGAGCTTAGGGTCTACTGTGTGCAGAGCACTGTTGCCGCTTTGTAATTCCCAAGCACCTATTAGTAATAATAATACTAATAATGGCATTTATTAAGCGCTTACTATGTGCAAAGCACTGTTCTAAGCGCTGGGGAGGTTACAAGGTGATCAGGTTGTCCCACGGGGGGCTCACAGTCTTAATCCCCATTTTAAAGATGAGGGAACTGAGGCACAGAGAGGTGAAGTGACTTGCCCAAAGTCACACAGCTGACAATTGGCGGAGCCGGGATTTGAACCCATGACCTCTGACTCCAAAGCCCGGGCTCTTTTCCACTGAGCCATGCTGCTTCTCTGTACAGTGCTTGGCACAGTAAGCGCTCAATAAGTAGGATTGAATGAAGGAATGAAAGTGCTCCGGAGGAGCACTGAGCGCTCAGGAGAATATAACAGAGTTCATTAGTTTTATTGTCTGTCTCCCCCGTCTATAATAATAATAATAATGGTATTTGTTAAGCGCTTACTATGTGCAAAGCACTGTTCTAAGCGCTGGGGAGGTTACAAAGTGATCAGGTTGTCCCACGGGGGGCTCACAGTCTTAATCCCCATTTTATAGATGAAGGAACTGAGGCCCAGAGAGGTGAAGTGACTTGCCCAAAGTCACACAGCTGACAATTGGCGGAGTCGTGATTTGAACCCATGACCTCTGACTCCAAAACCCAGGTTTTTCCCCACTGAGCCACGCATAGCGCTCAATAAGTAAGATTGAATGAAGGAATGAAAGTGCCCCGGAGGAGCACTGAGCGCTCAGGAGAATATAACAGAGTTCATTAGTTTTATTGTCTGTCTCCTCCGTCTATAATAATAATAATAATGGCATTTGTTAAGCACTTACTCTGTGCAAAGCACTGTTCTAAGCGCTGGGGGGATACAAGGTGATCAGGTTGTCCCGCGTGGGGCTCACAGTCATCACCCCCATTTTCCAGATGAGGGAACTGAGGCCCAGAGAAGTGAAGTGACTTGCCCAAAGTCACCCAGCTGACAGCTGGCGGAGCCGGGATTTGAACCCACGACCTCTGACTCCAAAGCCCGGGCTCTTTCCACTGAGCCACGCTGCTTCTACGTGAGCACTTACTCACATAGTGAGTGCTTAACAAAAACCATCATCATCATTTTTAAGAGCACCATACTAAGAGCTCAGGCGGACAAGAACCTTAGAAGATAATCAATCGATCGATCAATCGAAAGTGCTTAACAAAACCCATCATCACCATCATTATTTTTCAGAGCACCATACTAAGAGCTCGAGCGGACAAGAACCTTAGAAGATAATCAATCGATCAATCAATCGAAAGTGCTTAACAAAAACCATCATCATCATTATTATTTTTCAGAGCACCATACTAAGAGCTCGAGCGGACAAGAACCTTAGAAGATAATCAATCAATCAATCGTATTGATTGAGCGCTTACTGTGTGCAGAGCGCTGGACTAAGCGCTTGGGAAGTCCAAGTTGGCAACATAGAGAGACGGGCCCCACCCAACGGTGGGCTCACAGTCTAGAAGATAAAAGACTAGAAGATAAAACGCCTGCCCTCAAGAAGCGGATAGTCTTGCAGGGGAAACCACAGCAGAGTAGGTATTGGCAAATTTGATTATTTCTACGCTGAACATCTTTTTCCCTTCCCGCTCTTTCTCCTCTGAAGCCTTCACTTCTCTCTCACCCCAAAGTCTTGAAATTCACTTCCGAGTGTGTGAAGGCTCATCTATCAGCGCTTGGCACATAGTAAGCGCTTAACAAATACCATCATCATCATCATCATCTATCAAAGCAGCCTGGTTTACACCCACAGAAGAACAGCAAAGCGGCATGGATATCAATCAATCAATCAGTCAATCGTATTTATTGAGTGCTTACTGTGAGCAGAGCACTGTACTAAGCGCTCGGGAAGTCCAAGTTGGCAACATATAGAGACGGTCCCTGCCCAGCAGTGGGCTCACAGTCTAAGAGGGGGAGACAGACAACAAGACCAAACATACTAACAAAATAAAATCAATAGAATAAATAAATAGAATATTTGATATAGAGAAGCAGCATGGCTCAGTGGAAAAGAGCCCGGGCATTGGAGTCAGAGGTCCCGGGTTCTGATCGCGGCTCCGGGAATTGTCAGCTGGGTGACTTTGGGCAAGTCACTTCACTTCTCTGGGCCTCAGTGACCTCATCTGGAAAATGGGGATTAGGACTGTTTTGTTTTGTTGTCTGTCTCCCCCTTCTAGGTAGGGACCTAGAAGGTGGAGACCATCTCTATATGTTGCCAACTTGTACTTCCCAAGCGCTTGGTACAGTGCTCTGCACACAGTAAGCGCTCAATAAATACGATTGAATGAATGAATGAATTGTATTTATTTTATTTTGTTAGTATGTTTTGTTTCGTTGTCTGTCTCCCCCTTCTAGACTGTGAGCCCGCTGTTGGGTAGGGACCGTCTCTAGATGTTGCCAACTTGGACTTCCCAAGCGCTTAGTCCAGTGCTCTGCACACAGTAAGCGCTCAATAAATACGATTGAATGAATGAATGAATGAATGACTGTGAGCCCCCCGTGGGACAACCTGATCACCTTGTAACCTCCCTAGTGCTTAGAACGGTGCTTTGCACACAGTAGGCGCTCAATAAATACGATCAAATGAATGGATCTCCTTCAAGAAGCCTTCCCTACGCCCCCCTTCCCTCTTCTCCCACTCCCTCCTGCGTCTCCGACTCGCTCCCTTTCCTCATCCCCCCTCCCAGCCCCACACCGCTTATGTCCATCTCCCTCATTTATTGATTTCACTTACCCCTCATTTATTTATTTCTAGTCATGTCTGCCACCCTCCTCTAGACTGGAAGCTCACTGTGGGCAGGAAATCTGTCCCCAGCGCTTAGTACAGTACTCTGCACACAGTAGGCGCTCAATAAATATGATCAAACGAATGGATCTCCTCCAAGAAGCCTTCCCTAAGCCCCGCTTTCCTCTTCTCCCACTCCCTTCTGTGTCTCCGACGTGCTCCCTTTCCTCATCCCCCCTCCCAGCCCCACACCGCTTATGTCCACCTCCCTCATTTATTTATTTCTAGTCATGTCTGCCTCCTCTCCTCTAGACTGGAAGCTCACTGTGGGCAGGGAATCTGTCCCAAGCGCTTAGTACAGTACTCAGCACACAGTAGGTGCTCAATAAATACGATCGAATGAATGGATCTCCTCCAAGAAGCCTTCCCTAAGCCCCCCTTTCCTCATCTCCCCTTCCCTTCTGCTTCACCCTGACTCTCTCCCTTTCCTCTTCCCCCCTCCCAGCCCCACACCGCTTATGTCCATCTCCCTCATTTATTGATTTCACTTATCCCTCATTTATTTATTTCTATTCATCTCTGCCTCCCCTCCTCTGGACTGGGAAGATCACTGTGGGCAGGGAATCCGTCAATCAATCAATCGTATTTATTGAGCGCTTCCTGTGTGCAGAGCACTGTACTAAGCGCTTGGGAAGTACAAGTTGGCATCATGTAGAGACGGTCCCTACCCAACACTGGGCACCGCTTATGTCCATCTCCCTCATTTATTTATTTCACTTATCCCTCATTTATTTATTTCTATTCATGTCTGCCACCCTCCTCTAGACTGGAAGCTCACTGTGAGCAGGGAATCCATCCCAAGCGCTTAGCACAGTACTCTGCACACAGTAATAATAATAATAATAATAATAATAATAATGATAATGGCATTTATTAAGCGCTTACTATGAGCCAAGCACTGTTCTAAGCGCTGGCGAGGTTACAATGCGGTCGGGTTGTTCCACGGGGGCTCCCAGTCTTCACCCCCATTTTACAGATGAGGGAACTGAGGCCCGGAGAAGTGAAGTGACTCGCCCAAAGTCCCACAGCTGACAAGTGGCGGAGCCGGCATTTGAACCCATGACCTCTGACTCCCGAGCCCGGGCTCTTTCCACCGAGCCACGCTGCTTCTCCAAAAAAAAATAACTTACTCTGTGCAAAGCACCGTTCTAAGCGCTGGGGGGGATACAGTGGGATCAAGTTGTCCCACGGGGGGCTCACAGTCTTCATCCCCATTTTTACAGATGAGGGAACTGAGGCTCAGAGAAGTTAAGTGACTTGCCCACAAGGTCACACAGCAGACTTCTGGCGGAGCCGGAATTCGAACCCATGACTCTCTGACTCCAAAGCCCGAGCTCTTCAGTAGGCGCTCAATAAATATGATCGAATGAATGGATCTCCTTCACGACTGGAAGGAGGAAGCCAAGGCCGGAGCCCCACCGGAACGGCAGCGTTCCGAGGAAAACCATCAGGCAGAAACTCCTCCCCCTGGGCTTCCAGGCTGTCCATCCATCCATCCATCCATCCCCTGGCCCCCTCCTACCTCCCCTCCCTTCTGTCCTTCTCCATCCCAGCTCGCACCCTCCGCTCTTCCGCCGCTAATCTCCTCACCGTACCTCGTTCTCGCCTGTCCCGCCATCGACCCCGGGCCCGGAATGCCCCCAATCCCTCTGCCCACCCGCCAAGCTCGCTCTCTTCCTCCCTTCAAGGCCCTGCTGAGAGCTCACCTCCTCCAGGAGGCCCTCCCACACTCAGCCCCTTCCCTCCTCTCCCCCTCGTCCCGCTCTCCATCCCCCCATCTTACCTCCTTCCCTTCCCCACAGCACCTGTATATATGTTTGTACATATTCATTACTCTATTTGTTTATTTGTACATATCTATTCTATTTATTTTATTTTGTTAATACGTGTTGTCTTGTTCTCTGTCTCCCCCTTTTAGACTGTGAGCCCACTGTTGGGTAAGGACTGTCTCTATACGTTGCCAACTTGGACTTCCCAAGTGCTTAGTACAGTGCTCTGCACATAGTAAGTGCTCAATAAATACGATCGATGATGATGATGATGAAAACCAGGCTGCAATTCCAGGTTTTGGGAAAACTCCGGGGTTTTGAAATGCGGTTTCCTGAACGCTGACTAATCCTCGCCATCGCCTTTGGGCTCGACGATCCCGCTTCCTTCCTTAACCGATGATTCCGAATGCTTCCTCTAAGCCCGTTTTCAATGCCTCCAACAGAAAATAACCTCGCTCATAAATACTTTTGGCTAACGTGACCGGGCCGGACGGAAAACCTCTCTTCCACCGGCTTTAACACAGTGCCGAGGACTCACGACTCCAAGGAAAAAAAATCGCGGCCATTTCCCCTCGGCCCGCTCTAAATTTATTTAGGCCGACATATGGTGAGCATTTTTAGAAAACGCAGTTCGGGTTCCAGCGTGTTGAAAACCACCACTCTGAGGAGGCTGCTAAAACCGTTTGCAGAGAAAGAAACCTTACTCGATTATTTGGGCAAACTTGATCAATCGATCGATCGTATTTACTGAGCGCTTACTGTGTGCAGAGCACTGTACTAAGCGCTTGGGAAGTCCAAGTTGGCAACATATAGCGACGGTCCCTACCCAACTGTGGGCTCACAGTCTAAAAGGGGGAGACAGAGAACAAAACCAAACATACTAACAAAATAAAATAAATAGGATAGAATAAATAGAATAAATAAATAGAATAAAAATAGAATAAACAGAATAGACTAATAGAATAAATAAATAGAATAGACTAATAGAAATAATGTGGGATTTATCACACGAGAAAATAACACAGAAGCCGCTCTCTCCCTCCTTCCACGCCCGATGGCACTTGTGTATACATACTCATATTTATTATTCTATTTATTAATAATGTGCATATATCTATGATTCTATTTATTTATATCGATGCTATTGATGCCTGTCCACTTGATTTCTTTTTGTTTTCTTGTCTCTCCCCATTCTAGACTGTGAGCCCGTAGGGATCGTCCCTCTCTGTTGCTGAATTGTACTTTCCAAGCGCTTAGTCCAGTGCTCTGCACACGGTAAGCGCTCAATAAATACGACTGAATGAATGACCAGAACCCAGGCTTGGGAAAGGACCTGGGTTCTAATCCTGCCCCCGCCACGTACCTGCTGTTTGACCCTGGGCAAGTCCCTTCACTTCTCTGTGCCTCAGTTCCCTCATCTCAAAACAGTACAGTGCTCTGCACACGGTAAGCGCTCAATAAATACGATTGAATGAATGACCAGAACCCAGGCTTGGGAGAGGACCTGGGTTCTAATCCTGCCTCCGCCACGTACCTGCTGTTTGACCCTGGGCAAGTCTCTTCACTTCTCTGTGCCTCAGTTCCCTCATCTCAAAACAGTACAGTGCTCAGCACAGAGTAAGCGCTCCAATAAATGCGACGGAATGAAAACCAGGGATTCATAGCCCGTGAGCCCTGTGTGGGATCTGATTTATCAATCAGTCGTATTTATTGAGCGCTTACTATGTGCAGAGCACTGTACTAAGCGCTTGGGAAGTACAAGTTGGCAATATATAGAGACAGTCCCTACCCAACAGTGGGCTCACAGTCTAGAAGACAGTGTATCTACCCCAGAGCTTAGTACAGTGCTCGGCACACGCACCTGTATATATGTATATATGTTTGTACGTATTTATTATTCTATTTCATTGGTACATATTTATTCTATTTATTTTACTTTGTTAATACGTTTTGTTTGGTGAAACAGCGTGGCTCTGTGGAAAGAGCACGGACTTTGGAGTCGGAGGTCATGGGATCGAATCCCGGCTCCGCCAATTGTCAGCTGTGTGACCTTGGGCAAGACACTTCACTTCTCTGGGCCTCAGTTCCCTCATCTGGAAAATGGGGATGAAGACTGGGAGCCCCCCGTGGGACAACCTGATCACCTTGTAACCTCCCCGGTGCTTAGAACAGTGCTTTGAACATAGTAAGCGCTTAATAAATGCCATTATTATTATTATTATTATTATTGTTTTGTTCTCCGTCTCCCCCCTTCTAGACTGTGAGCCCACTGTTGGGTAGGGACTGTCTCTATGTGTTGCCAATTTGTGCTTCCCAAGCGCTTAGTACAGTGCTCTGCACATAGTAAGCGCTCAACAAATACGATTGATGATGATGATGTTGGGTCGGGACCGTCTCTATATGCTGCCAACTTGGACTTCCCAAGCGCTTAGTCCAGTGCTCTGCACACAGTAAGCACTCAATAAATACGACTGAATGAATGAATGAAAAGTGCTTACCAAATACTATAGTTATTATTATTATTACCTTGTAAGCTCCCCAGCACTTAGAACAGTGCTTTGCACATAGTAAGCGCTTAACAAATGCCATAATTATTATTATTATTATTATTATTATTAGTATTATTATTATTATGTGATTTTTCTAACCCAACCCAATACTGTTTTTTTAGATCCAAAGCTGGCAACTTTCAAAAGCCAGTGCTAAAGTCAGGGCCAACAAATGTACTAATTCAAGGAACAAAGCTGTCCGCACCGCAAGATCGTTGTGGGCAGGGAATGTGTCCGTTTATGGTTACACCGAACCGTCCCAAGCGCTTAGAACAATGTTTTGCACACCATAAGTGCTCAATAAATACAACTCAAAGAATGAATGGGGGCTACTAAATTGATACAGAGAAGCAGCGTGGCTCAGTGGAAACAGCACAGGCTTTGGAGTCAGGGGTCCTGGGTTCGAACTCTGGCTCCGCCACGTCTGCTGTGTGACCTTGGGCAAGTCACTTCACTTCTTGGAGCCTCAGTTCCCTCATCTGTAAAATGGGGGTGAAGACTGTGAGCCCCACGTGGGACAACCTGATCACCCTGTATCCCCCCCAGCGCTTAGAACAGTGCTCTGCACATAGTAAGCGCTTAACAAATGCCATCATTATTATTATTATTATTATTATTATTATACAGAAGCAGCGTGGCTCAGTGGAAACAGCACAGGCTTTGGAGTCAGGGGTCCTGGGTTCGAATCCTGGCTCCGCCACATGTCTGCTGTGTGACCTTGGGCAAGTCACTTCACTTCTTGGAGCCTCAGTTCCCTCATCTGTAAAATGGGGGTGAAGACTGTGAGCCCCATGTGGGACAACCTGATGATCACCTTGCATCCCCCCCCCCCCAGCGCTTAGAACAGTGCTTTGCACATAGTAAGCGCTTAACAAATGCCATCCTTATTATTATTATTATTATACAGAAGCAGCGTGGCTCAGTGGAAACAGCACAGGCTTTGGAGTCAGGGGTCATGGGTTCGAATCCCAGCTCTGCCACACGTCTGCTGTGTGACCTTTGGCAAGTCACTTCACTTGGCCTCAGTGACCTCACCTGTAAAATGGGGGTGAAGACTGTGAGCCCCCCGTGGGACAATCTGATCACCTTGCCTCCCCACCCAGCACTTAGAACAGTGCTCTGCACATAGTAAGTGCTTAACAAATGCTAGCATTATTATTATTATTACTATTATTATTACTATTGATACACGTGGCCATAGCCACAAAACCACGCTGCGATAAGCAGCGTGACCTAACAGATAGAGGCCAGGCCTGGGGAGTCAGAAACACCTGGGTTTTCAGCCTGGCTCCGCCACTTGTCCGCTGAGTGACTTGGGCATGGCACTGAACCTCTCTGGGCCTCAGTTACCTCATCAGTAAAATGGGAATTATTATTATTAATAATAATATAATAATAGTAATGGCATTTATTCAAGTCCAAGTTGGCAACATCTAGAGACGGTCCCTACCCAACAGCGGGCTCACAGTCTAAAAGGGACAACAAAACCAAACATACTAACAAAATAAAATAAATAGAATAGACAACCACGTAGGTTCTCCCACGTGGGGCTCGCAGTCTTCAGCGCCATTTTACAGATGAGGGAACTGAGGCCCAGAGACGTGAAGTACCTCACCCAAGGTCACACAGCAGACAAAGAATTAGAACCCATGACCTTCTGACGCCCAAGGCCAGGCTGTTGCCTGCTTCTAGACTGTGAGCCCGCTGTTGGGTAGGGACCGTCTCTATATGGTGCCAACTTGTACTTCCCAAGCGCTTAGTACAGTGCTCTGCACACAGCGCTCAATAAACAGGATTGATTGATTGATTGATTGTTGCCACTGAGCCCTGCTGCTTCCCAAGACTGTGAAACTGGGAGAGCGGGAAAGGATACGCAGACTGACGGATCCCGGAAAGGACAATGAAAGCAATCCATGAGTGGTATTTATTGAGCGCTTCCGTATGGTCAGGGGACTGTGCTAAGCGCTTGGGAGAATATTCATTCATTCAATCGTACTTACTGAGCGCTTCCTGTGTGCAGAGCACTGTGCTAAGCGCTTGGGAAGCCCAAGCTGGCAACATCTAGAGACGGTCCCTACCCAACAGCGGGCTCACAGTCTAGAAGGGGGAGACAGACAACAAAACAAAACATACTAACAAAATAAAATAAATAGAATTCATTCATTCATTCGTATTTATTGAGCGCTTACTGTGTGCAGAGCACTGTACTAAGCGCTTGGGAAGTCCAGTTTGGCAACATATAGAGACGGTCCCTATCCAACAGCGGGCTCACAGTCTAGAAGGGAGAGACAGACAACAAAACAAAACATACTAACAAAATAAAATAAATAGAATTCATTCATTCATTCATTCAATCGTATTTATTGAGCGCTTACTGTGTGCAGAGCACTGTACTAAGCGCTTGGGAAGTCCAAGCTGGCAACATCTAGAGACGGTCCCTACCCAACAGCAGGCTCACAGTCTAGAAGGGGGAGACAGACAACAAAACAAAACATACTAACAAAATAAAATAAATAGAATTCATTCATTCATTCATTCATTCAATCGTATTTACTCATCACTAAAATAAATAGAATTCATTCATTCATTCATTCATTCAATCGTATTTATTCATCATCATCAATCGTATTTATTGAGCGCTTACTGTGTGCAGAGCACTGTACTAAGCGCTTGGGAAGTCCAAGTTGGCAACATATAGAGACAGTCCCTACCCAACAGTGGGCTCACAGTCTAAAAGAGCGCTTACTGTGTGCAGAGCACTGTACTAAGCGCTTGGGAAGTCCAAGTCGGCAACCTATAGAGACGGTCCCTACCCAACAGCAGGCTCACAGTCTAGAAGGGGGAGACAGACAACACAACAAAACATACTAACAAAATAAAATAAATAGAATTCATTCATTCATTCGTACTTCTTGAGCGCTTACTGTGTGCAGAGCACTGTACTAAGTGCTTGGGAAGTCCAATTTGGCAACATATAGAGACAGTCCCTACCCAACAGCGGGCTCACAGTCGAGAAGAGGGAGACAGACAACAAAACAGATTAACAAAACGAAATAGAATAAATCTGTACAAATAAAATATTATTATTTGTTAATATATGGCTTAATATCGTTAAGCACTTGGCAACACAGTAAGCACGACTGAATGAAAGACGCGAAACCCCTCGGGCTTAAATGATCGCGAACGCGTCCGTTTTGCGAAAGACACCACAAAAACTGGGTGCCGGGGAAGAGACGTCCATCCTACCTGGCTCTACATCATGATGGGCGGTTTCGAACTCGTGGCTTGGTCCTCTCTCGGCGGTTTCTGAGGAGAAACAAAACGCCGTTGGCCGCTCAGCTCGATCCACCAGGCTTTCCCCTTCCTCCCGCTCCCGCCGATGACCTTCCGAATGCTAAATATCACAACGGCTCTCGCCGCCGCGGTTTCCCGGCTTCCTTGAAATTTCCCTCGATCGAAAGGAAATGACCGGCCGATGATTCAGACGTTCAATTGTTCATTCATTCAATTTACTGAGCGCTTACTGCGTGCAGAGCACTGTACTGAGCGCTTGGGAAGTCCAAGTTGGCAACGTACAGCGACGGTCCCTACCCCGCAGCGGGCTCGCAGTCTAGAAGGGGGAGAATAATAATGACGGCATCTGTTAAGCACTTACTACGTGCAAAGCACTGTTTTAAGCGCTGGGGAGGATACGGGGTGATCAGGCTGTCCCACGGGGGGCTCACGGTCTTCATCCCCATTTTCCAGATGAGGGAACTGAGGCCCAGAGAAGTGAAGCGACTTGCCCAAAGTCACCCAGCTGACAGTTGGCGGAGCCGGGATTTGAACCCATGACCTCCGACTCCAAAGCCCGGGCTCTTTCCACTGAGCCAGGTTGCTTCAGTTGTATTTATTGAGCGCTGACCGGTGCAGAGCACTGGATTCTCATTCATGCATTCAGTCGTCTTTATTGAGCGCTTACGGTGTGCAGAGCTCTGTACTGAGCGCTTGGAAAGTACAATTCGGCAACAGATAGAGACGGTCCCTACCCAACAACGGGCTCACGGTCTAGAAATCTGAGCCCCCCGCTTTTCCTCCGCTCCTCCTCCCCTCCCTCTGCTGTACCCCCTTCCCCCCCGCCACAGCACTTGTGTGTATATTTGTACATATTTATTATTCTATTTATTTTATTAAGGATGTGTCTAGATCTACAATTCTATTTATCTATTTTGATGCTATTGACGCCTGTCTACTTAGCCGTTGTGATATATATTATATATAATATAATATATAAATGTGTGATATATAATATAATATAATATAATACAATATAATATATAATATGATGTGATGATGTGATGTGATGTGATGTGGTGATGTGATGTGATGATGTGATGTGATGATGTGATGTGATGCGATGTGATGATGTGATGATGTGATGATGTGATGTGATAATATAATATAATACAATACAATATAACATAATATAATATATAATGTAATGATATAATACAATGTAATATAATGTGATTGATGTGATGTGATGTGATGATATGATATATGATATGATATGATATATAATATATAATATAATGTAATGTAATATGATATATGATATGATATAATATAATATATAATGTGATGTAATGTGATATAATATAATATGATAATATAATATAATGTAATGTAATATACTATATTATAATATAATATAATAATATTGCTATTATTATCTAGACTGTGAGCCCACTGTTGGGTAGGGACCATCTCTATATGTTGCCAACTTGTACTTCCCAAGCGCTTAGTACAGTGCTCTGCACACAGTAAGCGCTCAATATATATGATTGAATGAATGAATGAATAATAATAATAATAATAATAATAATGGCATTTGTTAAGCGCTATGTGCCAAGCACTAAGTGCTGGGGGGGTTACAAGGTGAGCAGGCTGTCCCACGTGGGGCTCACAGTCTTCATCCCCATTTTACAGATGAGGGAACTGAGGCCCAGAGACATGAAGTGCCTTGCCCAAAGTCACACAGCTGATAAGTGGCAGAGTCGGGATTAGAACTCATGACCTCCGACTTCCAAGCCCGGGCTCTTTCCACTGAGCCACGCTGCTTCTCTAAAAGTCACCCTAAACATGCTTCTCCAATTCCACAATTCCTCCCAGGACCTTCGGTCAAAACGTTTCTAACATTTTCCGACATTTTTAGGGAAGCAGCGTGGACTAGGAGATAGAGCCCGGGGCTGAGAGTCAGGGGCCCTGGGTTCTAATCCTGACTCCGCCGCTTGTCGGCTGCGTGACCCTGTCACCGCCACTTGGCTTTGGAGAAGCAGCGTGGCTCAGTGGAAAGAGCCCGGGCTTTGGAGTCAGAGGTCGTGGGTTCAAATCCCGGCTCCGCCAGTTGTCAGCTGGGTGACTTTGGGCAAGTCACTTCACTTCTCTGGGCCTCAGTTCCCTCATCTGTCAAATGGGAATGAAGACTGTGAGCCCCAAGTAGGATTCATTCATTTATTCAATCTTATTTATTGAGCGCTTACCTTGTACAGAGCACTGTACTAAGCGCTTGGGAAGTACAAGTAGGCAACATATAGAGACGGGCCCTACACAACATTCATTCATTCATTCATTCAATTGTATTTATTGAGCACTTACTGTGTGCAGAGCACTGTACTAAGCACTTGGGAAGTACAAGTTGGCAACATATAAGAGACGGTCCCTACCTAACATTCATTCATTCATTCACTCAATCGTATTTATTGAGCGCTTACTGTATGCAGAGCACTGGACTAAGCGCTTGGGAAGTACAAGTTGGCAACATATAGAGACGGTCCCTACCCAACATTCATTCATTCAATCGTACTTATTGAGCGCTTAATGTGTGCAGAGCCCTGTACTAAGCGCTTGGGAAGTACAAGTTGGCAACATCTAGAGACGGTCCCTACCCAACATTCATTCATTCATTCAACCGTATTTATTGAGCGCTTACTGTGTGCAGAGCACTGGACTAAGTGCTTAGGAAGTACAAGTTGGCAACATATAAGAGACAGTCCCTACCCAACATTCATTCATTCATTCATTCATTCAATGGCATTTATTGAGCGCTTACTGTGTGCAGAGCACTGGACTAAGCGCTTGGGAAGTACAAGTTGACAACATATAAGAGCCGTTCCCTACCCAACATTTATTCATTCATTCAATCATATTTATTGAGCGCTTACCGCGTGCAGAGCACTGTACTAAGCGCTTGGGAAGTACAAGTGGCAACATATAGAGACGGTCCCTATCTAACATTCATTCATTCAATCGTATTTATTGAGCACTTACTGTGAGCAGAGCACTGTACTAAGCGCTTGGGAAGTCCAAGTTGGCAACATCTAGAGACAGTCCCTACCCAACACTCATTCATTCATTCAATCGTATTTATTGAGCGCTTACTGTGTGCAGAGCACCGTACTAAGCGCTTAGGAAGTCCAAGTTGGCAACATCTAGAGACGGTCCCTACCCAACAGTGGGCTCACAGTCTAGAAGACAGGGATTGATAGGGACTGAGTCCGACTTGATTACCTTGTATCTACCCCGGCGCTTAGAACAGTGCTGAGCACATAGACAGGGCTGAACACATCCCAGAATTTACTCATTATTATTATCCTCCCTTTAAGGCCCTGCTGAGAGCTCACCTCCTCCAGGAGGCCTTCCCAGACTGAGCCCCTTCCTTCCTCTCCCCCTCATCCCCCCTCCATTCCCCATCTTACCTCCTTCCCTTCCCCACAGCACCTGTATATATGGATATATGGTTGTACATATTTATTACTCTATTTATTCATTTATTTTACTTGTACATTTCTATCCTATTTATTTTATTTTGTTGGTATGTTTGGTTCTGTTCTCTGTCTCCCCCTTTTAGACTGTGAGCCCACTGTTGGGTAGGGACTGTCTCTATGTGTTGCCAATTTGTACTTCCCAAGCGCTTAGTACAGTGCTCTGCACATAGTAAGCGCTCAATAAATACGATTGATTGATTGATTGATTGATTATTTTACTTGTCCATATCTATTCTATTTATTTTATTTTGTTAGTATGTTTGGTTTTGTTCTCTGTCTCCCCCTTTTAGCCTGTGAGCCCACTGGTGGGTAGGGACTGTCTCTAGATGTTGCCAATTTGTACTTCCCAAGCGCTCAGTGCAGTGCTCTGCACATAGTAAGCGCTCAATAAATACGACTGATGATGATGATGATTTATTTTATTATTTACACGGCCTGTGTCCAACCCACTCAACTTGTCTCTACCTCAGGAAGGGTTGAACGAGTACCACAAGTATATATGGTTATTTATTTATTATTGCCGTGGACCGTATCCAACCTGGTTACCTTTTATCTACCTCGGAGCCCAGTACAATGCCTTGGCAGGGTGTAAGGGCTGAACAAATCCCCTTTCGAAAAGAAAGCAAACAAAACAAAAAACCATCACGTTCCGCCTCCCGGTGAACGGGGAGTCCTGTCCCGTCCCGTTCTGTCCCGCCGGGCCTCTCCCTCCCCTTCGACGTGACGGCTCAAGGCCGCCTCTCCACAGTCGGGATTCGAACCCGTGACCTCTGACTCTAAAGAATAATAATAATGTTGGCATTTGTTAAGCGCTTACGATGCGCAAAGCACTGTTCTAAGCGCTGGGGGGGATACAAAGTGATCGGGTTGTCCCACGTGGGGCTGACAGTCCTCATCCCCATTTTACAGAGGAGGGAACTGAGGCTCCGAGAAGTTAAGTGACTTGCCCAAGGTCACACAGCTGACAATTGGCGGAGCCGGGATTCGAACCCATGACCTCTGACTCCAAAGCCCGGGCTCTTTTCACTGAGCCACGCTGGACGGGCTTCCAACCGTCACCGCGTTCTGGGACGGTGACAGATAATCGTCTTTGACTTTTCCCAAGTGAGAAGCAGTGGCTCAGGGGAAAGAGCACGGGCTTGGGAGTCTCGGGGGTCACGGGTTCGAATCCCGCCTCTGCCACATGTCTGCTGTGTGACCTTGGGCAAGTCACTTCACTTCTCTGGGCCTCAGTTCCCTCATCTGTAAAATGGGGATGATGACTGTGCGCCCCACGCGGGACAACCTGATCTCTTTGCATCCCCCCAGCGCTTAGAACAGTGCTTTGCACATAGTAAGCGCTTAAAAAACGCCATTATTATTATTACTCTATTTTACTTGTACATATCTATTCTATTTCTGTTATTCTGTTAATACGTTTTGTTTTGTTGTCTGTCTTCCCCTTCTAGACTGTGAGCCCACTGTTGGGTAGGGACCATCCCTATACACTGCCAACTTGTACTTCCCAAGCGCTTAGTACAGTGCTCTGCACACAGTAAGCGCTCAATAAATACGATTGAATGAATGAATGTCTGCTGTGTGCCCTTGGGCAAGTCACTTAACTTCTCGGAGCCTCAGTGCCCTCATCTGTAAAATGGGGATGATGACTGTGAGCCCCACGCGGGACAACCTGATCACTTTGTATCCCCCCCAGCGCTTAGAACAGTGCTTTGCACAACATAGTAAGCGCTTAACAAATGCCATTATTATTATTATTCATTCACTCGTTCAATCGTATTTATTGAGTGTACTAAGCACTTGGGAAGCTCCACTTCCTTCCTCTGACCCCTCTCTTCACCTCAGGAAACTCGGGCTCCTAAAAATAGGCTCCCGGGCCCCACCGTCTCTTCCCGGATGATGAGGTTTTAAATTCCCCTTGGATTTTAGATCGGTTTTTAACCAGTTTTGGGGTCTCTTCCCATCTTTGATCAATAAATAGCACCTACGGTGCTCAGGACACTGAGCTAAGCAAGGACCTGGGGAGTCCAAGAAGCAGCGTGGCTCAGTGGAAAGAGCCCGGGCAAGCCACTTAACTTCTCTGTGCCTCAGTCCCCTCATCTGTAAAATGGGGATTAAGACTGTGAGCCTCCCCCACCCCGTGGGACAACCTCATCACCTTGTAACCTCCCGGGAGCTCAGAACAGTGCTTTGCACATAGTAAGCGCTTAATAAATGTCATCATTATTATTATCCCCTTTTAGACTGTGAGCCCACTGTTGGGTAGGGACTGTCTCTATATGTTGCCAATTTGTACTTCCCAAGCGCTTAGTACAGTGCTCTGCACATAGTAAGCGCTCAATAAATACGACCGATGATGATGATGATAAATACGATTGAATGAATGACCTTGTATCCCCCCCAGCGCTTAGAACAGTGCTTCGCACATCGTAAGCGCTTAACAGATGCTATCATTATTATTATTATTATTCTCTGTGCCTCAGTGATCTCCTCGTCCTCCTCTCGGCCTTACCTCCTTCCCTTCCCCACAGCACCTGTATATATGGATATATGTTTGTACAGATTTATTAGTCTATTTATTTATTTTACTTGTACCTATCTATTCTATTTATTTTATTTTGTTAGTATGTTTGGTTTTGTTCCCTGTCTCCCTCTTTTAGACTGTGAGCCCACTGCTGGGTAGGGACCGTCTCTAGATGTTGCCAACTTGGACTTCCCAAGCACTTAGTACAGTGCTCTGCACAGTAAGCGCTCAATAAATACGACTGATGATGATGATGACTGTCTCTGTGTTGCCAACTTGTATTTCCCAAGCGCTTAGTACGGTGCTCTGCACACAGTAAGCGCTCAATAAATACGACTGATTGATTGATTGATGGACTCCTCTCTAATGCAACCCCCATCTTCAATCCGTCCCTAAATCCTGTCGGCCCCACCTTCCCAACCGGGCTAAAATCCGCCCTCTCCTCTCCATCCAAACTGCTCCCGTGTCAATCCAGTCGCTCATCCTCCCCGCCGGGATGACGGCATCAGCCTCCCCGCTGACCTCCCGGCCTCCTGGTCTCTCCCGACTCCGGTCCAGACTTCCCTCTGCTGCCCGCATCATTTTGCTATAAAAACCACCTGGGCCTGCCACCCCCACCGAAAAAAAGGCCAGCGGTCGCCCGTCCACCTCCGTATCCAACGGAAAATGGTCACTTTTGGCTATAAAGCCGTCCATCCCCTCGCCCCCTCCTCCCTTTTCTCCTTCTCCAGCCCAGTACAGTGCTCTGCACACAGTAAGCGCTCAATAAATACAATTGATTGACTGATTGATCCTCTGCCGCCGCTCACGTCAACCTTCTCACTGTGCCTTGATCTTACCTTTCTCCCCTATTTCCCCTCCCCACAGCACCTGTATATCTGTTTGCACGGATTTATTACTCTGTTTTACTTGGACACATTTACTATTCTATTTATTTCGTCAACGATGTCCACCTAATAATAATAATAATAATGGCATTTATTAAGTGCTTACTATGTGCAAAGCACTGTTCTAATCAATCAATCGTATTTATTGAGCGCTTACTGTGTGCAGAGCACCGTACTAAGCGCTTGGGAAGTCCAAGTTGGCAACATATAGAGAAAGTCCCTACCCAACAGTGGGCTCACAGTCTAAAGCGCTGGGGACGTTACAAGATGATCAGATTGTGAGCCCCACGTGGGACAGTCTTCATCCCCATTTGACAGATGAGGTCACTGAGGCCCAGAGAAGTGAAGTGCCTTGCCCAAAGTCACACAGCTGACGGTTGGCGGAGCCGGGATTTGAACCCATGACCTCCGACTCCAAAGCCCAGGCTCTTTCCACTGAGCCACGCTGCTTCCCTAGATTTACTTCTATTTATTCTGACGACTTGACACCCGTCCACATGTTTTGTTTTGTTCTCTGTCTTCCCCTTCTAGACTGTGAGCCCATTGTTGGGTAGGGACCGTCTCTAGATAGGAAACAGAGGCACAGGGCAATTAAGTGACCTGTCCAAGGTCACACAGCAGGCAACTGTGAGCCCACTGTTGGGTAGGGACCATCTCTATATAATAAGAATAATAATAATGATAGCATTTATTAAGCACTTACTACATGTAAGGCACTGTTCTAAGAGCTGGGGAGGTTCCAAGGTGATCAGGTTGTCCCACGGGGGGCTCACAGTCTTCATCCCTTCTTTTAGACTGTGAGCCCACTGTTGGGCAGGGACTGTCCCTATATGTTGCCAATTTGTACTTCCCAAGCGCTTAGTACAGTGCTCTGCACACAGTAAGCGCTCAATAAATACGATTGATGATGATGATGATGATCCCCATTTTCCAGATGAGGGAACCGAGGCCCAGAGAAGTGAAGTGACTTGCCCAAAGTCACACAGCTGGCAATTGGCGGAGCCGGGATTTGAACCCATGACCTCTGATTGCCGACTTGTACTTCCCAAGCACTTAGTACAGTGCTCTGCACACAGTAAGCGCCCCATAAATATGACTGAATGAATGAATTTAGCTTTAATTCTATTTGCTCTGACGACTTGACACCTGTCCCCATGTTTTGTTTTGTTCCCTGTCTCCCCCTTCTAGACTGTGAGCCCGCTGTTGGGTAGGGACCGTCTCTAGATGTTGCCGACCTACTTCCCAAGCGCTTAGTACAGTGCTCTGCACACAGTAAGCGCTCAATAAATACGACTGAATCTCGCTGCTGACCCCTCCCTCATGTCCTGCCTCTGGCCAGGGAATGTGTCTATAATAATAATAATAATGATAACATTTATTAAGCGCTTACTATGTGCAAAGCACTGTTCTAAGTGCTGGGGGGATACAAGTCTGTCCCACGTCCGGCTCACAGTCTTAATCCCCATTTTACAGATGAGGGAACTGAGGCCCGGAGAAGTGAAGTGACTTGCCCAAAGTCACACAGCTGACAATTGGCAGAGCCGGGATTTGAACCCATGACCTCTGACTCCAAAACCCGGGCTCTTTCCACTGAGCCACGCTGCTTCTCTTCTCTATTATATCATTATACTGTCCTCTCCCAAGTGCTTAGTACACAGTCAGTCCTCAGCTGTAACCGAATGAATGAATGAGTTACAGAGCAACTAAAGTGCTCCAAGCACTGAATTAAGCGAGACTATCAAAGAAGCCAAAGATGCGGCTGCTGGTATTTTTTCAACAATAATAATAATAATAATGGCATTTATTAAGCGCTTACTATGTGCAAAGCACTGTTCTAAGTGTTGGGGAGGCTGCAAGGTGATCAGGTTGTCCCACGGGGGGCTCACAACCCTAATCCCCATGTTACAGATGAGGGAACTGAGGCACAGAGAAGTGAAGTGACTTGCCCAAAGTCCCACAGCTGACAATTGGTGGAGCCGGGATTTGAACCCATGACTCCTAAGCCCGGGCTTTTCCCACTGAGCCACGCTGCTTCTAGACTGTGAGCCCGCTGTTGGGTAGGGACCGTCTCTAGATGTTGCCAACTTGGACTTCCCAAGCGCTTAGTACAGTGCTCTGCACACAGTAAGCGCTCAATAAATACAATTGAATGAATTAATCACCTTGTATCCCCCCCAGCGCTTAGAACAGTGCTTCGCACATCGTAAGCACTTAACAGATGCCATCATTATTATTATTATTATTATTCCCTGTGCCTCAGTGATCTCCCCGTCCTCCCCCAGGCCTTACCTCCTTCCCCTCCCCACAGCACCTGCATATATGACTATATGTTTGTACGTATTTATTACTCTATTTATTTATTTATTTTATTTGTACATATTTATTCTATTTATTTTATTTTGTTAATATGTTTTGTCTTGTCATCTGTCTCCCCCTTCTAGACTATGAGCCCGCTGTTGGGTAGGGACCGTCTCTACATGTTGCCAACTTGGACTTCCCCAGCGCTTAGTACAGTGCTCTGCACACAGTAAGCGCTCAATAAATATGATTGAATGAATGAATCACCTTGTATCCCCCCCAGCGCTTAGAACAGTGCTTCGCACATCGCAAGCGCTTAACAGATGCCATCATTATTATTATTATTATTATTCTCTGTGCCTCAGTGATCTCCCTGTCCTCCCCTGGGCCTTACCTCCTTCCCTCCCCACAGCACCTGTATATATGGATAGATGTTTGTTCGTATTTATTACTCTATTTATTTATTTATTTTTGTACATATTTATTCTATTTATTTTATTTTGTTAATATGTTTTCCTTTGTCGTCTGTCTCCCCCTTCTAGACTATGAGCCCGCTGTTGGGTAGGGACCGTCTCTCTATGTTGCCAACATGTACTTCCCAAGCGCTTAGTCCAGTGCTCTGCACACAGTAAGCGCTCAATAACTATGACTGAATGAATCCGTAAAATGGGGATTAAGACCGTGAGCCCCACCTGAGACAACCTGATGACCTTGTATCTACCCCAGCACTTAGAACAGTGTGTGGCACATGTTTTGTTTTGTTGTCTGTCACCCCTTCCAGACTGTGAGCCCATTGTTGGGTAGGGACCGCCTCTATACGCCGTCGACCTGTACTTCCCAAGCGCTTAGTACAGTCCTCTGCACACAGTAAGCGCTCAATAAATACGATTGAATGAATGAACAAATACCATCACTATTATCATCTCCAGCGATCTGATCGTTAATACATTTGTGGCATTTGTTAATGCGCTTAGTACAGTGCTGTGCACACGGTAAGCCCTCAATAAATACGACTGATTGATTGATTGATTTGTTAAGCACTTACTACGGGCCAGGCACTGTAGTGGACGCTGGGGTGGACACAAGTAAATCGGGTCGGACACAGTCCCCTGTCCCGCGTGGGGCTCACGGTCTCCACCCCCATTTGACAGATGAGGTCGGTGAGACGGAGAGAAGTGAAGTGGCTTGCCCCAAGGCCGCACGGCAGATCAATCAATCAATCATATTTATTGAGTGCTTACTATGAGCAGAGCACTGTACTAAGCGCTTGGGAAGTACAAATTGGCAACATATAGAGACAGTCCCTACCCAACATGGGGCAGATCCGATCGTTGACTGGAGGGCCGTCAGGGTTCGGGGATCACCACATCCCAGACTAGCTGTGGGACATCGGAGAGCAATAAGAATAACTGTAAAGCGCTTCTTATGTGCCGGGCACTGTACTGAGCGCTGGGGTAGATACGCGACACCTTGGGTCGGTCGCCGTCCCTGTCCCACGAAAGGCTCACGGTCTCAGTCCCGCTTTTCCGGACGAGGGAACTGAGGCACAGAGAAGCTCAAAGCGGCTCGCCCGAGGTGCCAGACAAGCGGCGGAGCTGGGATGAGAAGGTCAGAGGTCCTGGGTTCTAATCCCGGCTCCGCCACCTGTCAGCTGGGTGGCTTCGGGCAAGCCACTTCATCATCATCATCATCATCAATCGTATTTATTGAGCACTTACTATGTGCACAGCACTGTACTAAGCGCTTGGGAAGTACAAACTGGCAACATCTAGAGACAGTCCCTACCCACCAGTGGGCTCACAGTCTAAACGGGGGAGACAGAGAACAAAACCAAACATACTAACAAAATAAAACAAATAGAATACATATGTACAAGTAAAATAAACCTTCACTTCTCTGGGCCTCAGTTCCCTCATCTGGAAAATGGGGATGAAGACCGTGAGCCTCAAGTGGGACAACCTGATCACCTTGTACCCGCCCCAGCGCTTAGAACAGTGCTTTGCACATAGGAAGCGCTTAACAAATGCCATCATCATCATTATCGTCAATCGTATTTATTGAGCGCTTACTATGTGCAGAGCACTGGACTAAGCGCTTGGGAAGTACAAATTGGCAACACATACAGACAGTCCCTACCCAACAGTGGGCTCACAGTCTAAAAGATGTAATAATGTAATAAAATGTAAAATGTAAAAGATGTAATAATGATGTATTATCAGTACATCATTATTAGTACAGTGCTCTGCACATAGTAAGCGCTCAATAAATACGATTGATGATTATTATTATGAGAACCCAGGTCTTTCGGGCTTCCGGCCCCACTGGGCCGCCTTGCTTCTCATCAGGTGACATAATAATAAAAATAATAATTATTATTATTATTGACTAAGCCCTCCTTTCCTCTTCTCCCACTCCCTGCTGCATCAGCCTTGCAGCTGTACTTTGCAAGCGCTTAGTACAGTGCTCTGCACACAGTAAGCGCTCAATAAATACGACTGAATGAATGAATAAATGAATCCCTCCCCTTTTTTCCTCAGCCCCACAGCACTGACGTCCACAGCTGTAATCTGTTTATAGAAATAAACACTCACGTCTGCCTCCCTCTCTAGGCGGTAAACTCGTCGTGGGCAGGGAATGACTCTGTTATATTGTCCTCTCCAAAGCGCTTCTTAAAATAACAACTAATAATAACAACGATGGTATTTGCTAAGCGCTTATTATGTGCCAAGCAATGGGGTAGATACCAGGTCATCAGGTTGTCCCACGTGGGGCTCACGGCCCTCATCCCCATTTGACAGATGAGGTCACCGAGGCCCCGAACTGAAGCGGCTCGCCCAAGGTCACAGGGCGGACGAGCGGTGTAGCCGGGATTAGAACCCACGACCTCTGATTCCCAGGCCCGGGCTCTTGCCACTGAGCCACGCTGCTTCTCTAAAGGTTCAACAGCAAGAAACGAGGACCTGGGTTCTAATCCCGGCTCCGCCCCTCCTCTGCTGAGTGACCTTGGGCCAGTCTCTGCACCTCGGTTCCCTCATCTGGAAAACGGGGGTGAAGACCGGGAGCCCCACGTGGGATAAGGGACCGTGCCCAACCTGATTAGCGCTTAGTACAGTGCCCAGGGCTTAGTAAGAATAATAATAACAGTAATGATAATAACGATGGTATTTGTTAAGCGCTTACTATGTGCCAAGCACTGTTCTATGCACTGGGGGAGATATAAGGTGATCAGGTTGTCCCACGGGGGGCTCACGGTCCCATTATCCAGATGAGGGAACTGAGGCCCAGAGAAGTGAGGGGACTTGCCCAAAGTCACCCAGCTGCTAAGTGAAGCAGCGCGGCTCAGTGGAAAGCGCTTTGGAGTCAGAGGTCATGGGTTCAAATCCCGGCTCTGCCAATTGCCATTTGTGTGACTTTGGGCAAGTCACTTGACTTCTCTGTGCCTCAGTTCCCTCATCTGTAAAATGGGGATTAAGACTGCGAACCCCCTGTGGGACAACCTGATCACCTTGTAACCTCCCCAGCGCTTAAAGCAGTGCTTTGCACATAGTAAGTGCTTAACAAATGCTATCGTTATGATTATTAAGTGGTGGAGCCGGGATTAGAACCCACCACCTCTGGCTCCCAAGCCCGGGCTCTTTTCCACTAAGCCACTCTGCTCCTAGTCCGGTGCCTGGCACAATGCTAAGCGCTTAACAAAGACCGTAATTGTTATTTATTAGTTGGTACTTGTCCAGCCTGGCGCAGAGGAGGCGCTTAACAAATAGCCTTTTCAAAAGGTGCGGCGTCCTGTACACCGTTAGGCGCTCATTAGATGCGATGATGGACAGACTGCCTGGGGAAGGGCCCGTTGGGAGGCCGCCCTGACGGTTCTCTCTTTTTTGGCCAAGTTGGCAGGGTGGAGGATCCTGTGCGGGAAAAAGCCCATCACCTTGAGCCGGTGACCGACCTCTCTGGGATTCCCGACGGGGCCCGGGCCTCGCCTTCCAAGGATGCGTGCCGGATGCCCGAAATGGGAGCGGGATTCTTCGGCTGGGAATTTCGGTCAAGGACAGGGTGGGGGGCGGGGGCACAAGAAGAAAGGGGGACAGAGGCATCTGGAAAGATAAAGGAGGAGGCCCAGCCAACCATCTCCCTCCTTTGGTCCATCCATCCGTCCATCCATCCGTCCATCCGTCCATCCTGCAGGCCGGCGGGCCCCAGTCCCCCTGGTTTGGGTTTGGGGGGAGTTGGTGGTGTTCCCCAATTTCCAGGGGCACGGCAGAGCCGGCCAGCCCAAAATCCCAGGCTGGGCTGGCTGCCCACCGGGGATGGGGAAAGGGAAGGGAAAGGGGGAAAGGAGAGAGAACCCAAAGGACCATGCTGGGCTGCGGCAGGGGAAAGGGGAAAGGGGAAAAGGGAAAGGAAAGGGGCGAAGGGAAAGGAAAGAGAAGGCCGAGGGACCCTGCTGGGCTGGAGAACGGGAAAAGGGGAAAGGAAAGAGAAGCCAAGGGACCATGCTTGGCCGGGGAAGGGGAAAGAGGAAAAGGGAATGGGAGAGGAAAGGGAAAAGGGGGAAAGGGGAAAAGGACAGGAAAAGGAGGCAGGGGAGAGGAGGCAGGGGAGAGGGGAAAGGAAAGTGAGGCCAAGGGAACATGCTAGGCTGGGAGGGGGAATGGGGGAAAGGGGGAGGGGGAAGGGGGGAATGGGGAAGGGGGAAAGGAGAATGGGGACAGGAAAGAGGGAAACGAAAGTGAAGCCAAGGGACCGGGCTGGGCAGGGTAGGGGAAAGGGGAAAAAGGGAAAAGGAGAAAAAGGGAAAGGGGGAAAAGGAAGGGGAAAAGGAAAGGTGAAAGGTGAAAAGGGGAAGGAAAGTGAGGCCAAGGGGCCGGGCTGGGAAGGGGAAGGGGGAAATGGTGGAATGGGGGAAAGGAATGGAGCGATGGAACCGTGCTGGGCTGGAATGGGGAAAGGGGGGGCGGGGGTACGGGGAAAAGGGGAAGGGAAAAGGAGGAAAGGGGAAAGGAAAGATGCCGAGGAACCGTGTTGGGCTGGGAAGAGGGAAGGGGAAATGGGGGAAAGGCGAAAGGAAAGGGGAAAGGAATGAAGTCAAGGAACCCTGCTGGGCCGGGAAGGAGGAAAGGGGGAAAGGGAAAAAGGGGGGAAAGGGAAAAAGGGGGGAAAGGGAGAAAGGGGGACAGGGAGAAGAGGGAGACAGGGAGAAGAGGGAGACAGGGAGAAGAGGGGGACAGGGAGAAGAGGGGGACAGGGAGATGAAGGGAGAAAGGGGACAGGGTAAAAGGGGGAAAGGCCGAAAGGGGGAAAGGAGGAAGGGAGAAAGGAGGAAAGGGAGAAAGGAGGAAGGGAGAAAGGGGGAAAGGGAAAAAAGGAAAGGGAAAAAAGAGGGAAGGGAGAAAAGGGGAAAGGGAGAACGGGGGAGAGGGGGAAAAAGGATAAAGGGGGAAAGGCGGAAAAGGAGAAAGGGGCAAAGGGGGAAGAGAGAAAACGGGAAAGGGAGAAAATGGGAAAGGCAGAAAGGGGGAAGGGGGGAAAGGGAGAAAGGGAGAAAGGGGCAAGGCAGAAGGGGGGAAAGACGAAGAAGAAGAGGAGAAGGGAGCCGGGGAGAAACCAGGTCAGGGCCCAACGGGGGGCGGGGATGGGGCGAGGGACACCCAGGAGGGCGGCCTGGAGGAGGAGGAGATGGAAGGAAGGAGGGAAGGAAGGAGGGAAGGAAGGGGGGAAGGGAGGAAGGAAGGAAGGAAGGAAGGAAGGAAGGAAGGAAGGGGGAAAGGAAGGGGGGAAGGGGCCGCCTCACCTGGTCGGGGGCTGCCCGTCGGGGACGAGGAGGAGGAGGAGGACGGGGATGCTGACGATGACGAGGAGGAGGAGGAGGAGGAGGCTCGGGCTCCTCCTCTCCTCCTCTCCTCTCCTCTCTTCTCTTCCGTTCTCCTGTCCTCTCCTGTCCTCCTCCTCGGCCTCCACCTCCTCCGCTGCGGCTCCTGCGACTGCGGCTCCTGCTGCAACCACTGCAGACCGCCCCGCTCCTCCTCCTCCCTCCTCCTTCCTCCCTCCTCCTTCCTCCCTCCTCCTCCTCCTCCTCCCGCCGCAGCCTCCTGCAAAATGGCGGTCGGCGGCTCCGGCCTGACTGACGAGACCCCCCCGCTCCGCCCCCTTCCCCGTAGCCCCGCCCCCTCCTCGCGCTCCACCAATCGCCGTCTCGCCCCCGCCCTCTAGCCCCGCCCCTTCCCCGTAGCCCCGCCCCTCCTGTAGCTCCGCAGATCCAATCTACGCCTGGCCCCGCCCCTAGTCCCGCCCCCTTCCGCTTAACCCCTCCCGGCCTCGCCTAGCTCCGCCCCCTCCTCTAGCCCCGCCCCTTCCCTCTTGGCCCGTCCCTTCCTTCTAGCCCCGCCTCGCTCTCGCTCCACCGATCGCCGGCTAGACCCGCCCTCTAGCCCCGCCCCTGCCTGTAGCCCCGCCCAGTGACTCCCTTTAGCCCCGCCCCTCCTCTAAGTCCGCCGGACGTCGCCTGGCCCCGCCCCTATCCCCGCCCCCTTCCGCTTAGCCCCGCCCCGCATCATTTAGCTCCGCCCCCTCCTCTGGCTCCGCCAGTCGCCCCCGGCCCCGCCCCTAGCTCCTCCCCCGCTCCTCTGGCCCCGCCCCCTTTCGCTTAGCCCCGCCCCGCGTCGTCTAGCTCCGCCCCCTCCCCTAGCCCCGCCCCTACCTTCTAGTCCCGCCCCCTCGCTCCGCCAATCGCCGCCTAGCCCCGCCCTCTAGCCCCGCCCCTTTCCCGTAGCGCCGCCCCAGGCTTCCTTTAGCCCCGCCCCTTCCCGTAGCCCCGCCCCTTCCCTTATCCCCGTCCCCTCCTCCTCTAGCTCCACCAACCACCGCACGGCCCAGCCCTCCATAGCCCCGCCTCCCCGCCGCCTCTATCCCCGCCCTTCCCCTCAGCCCCGCCCTTCCCTAAGCCCCACCCCCTCCTCCAGCCCCGCCCCTCTCCCTCTAGCCCCGCCCCTTCCTTGTAGCCCCGCCCCCGCCTCGCCGAGCTCCGCCAGTCGCCGCGCGACCCCGCCCTCCCTAGCCCCGCCCACAGACTCCCGTAGCCCCGCCCCCGCCTCGCCGAGCTCCACCAATCGCCGCTCGCCCCCACCCTCTAGCCACTCCCCTTCCACTTAGCCCCGCCCCTCCTCTAGCTCCGCCAATCGCCATCTAGCTCCGCCCTCTAACTCCGCCCCCTTGGCGTAGCCCCGCCCCAGACTCCCGTGGCCCCGCCTCCTTCCCCTTAACCCCGCCTCCTCCTCTCGCTCCACCAATCGCCGCCTAGCCCCGCCCTCTAGCCCCGCCCCCTTCCCCATAGCCCCGCTCCAGACACCCCGTGGCCCCGCCTCCTTCCCCTTAGCCCCGCCCCCTCCTCCTCTCGCTCCACCGATCGCCGTCCAGCTCCGCCTTCCAGCTCCGCCCCTTTCCCGTAGCCCCGCCCCCGGATTCCCCTTAGACCCGCCCTTCCCGTAGCCCCGCCCCCGCCTCCCGCTCCGCCAATCGCCCTCTAGCCCCGCCCCCTTCCCGTAGCCCCGCCCCTCCTTCAGCTCCACCAATCGTCGTCTAACCCCGCCCCCTTCCCAGTAGCCCCGCCCCCTCTCCTCGATCCGCCAATCACCGCCTAGCTCCGTCCTCTAGCCCCGCCCCTTCTCCCTAGCCCCGCCTCAAGACTCCCCGTAGCCCCGGCCCTTCCTCGTAACCCCGCCCCCTCCTCCAGCTCCACCAATCGCCGCCTATCCCCGCCCTCTGGCCCCGCCCCCTTTCCCGTAGCCCCGCCCTGTGCCCTTTGGCTCCGCCCCCATCCGCCTCGCCCGCTCCTGACCACGCCCCCTGGGCTCTTGATACTAAGAATCATTCCTTCATTCAATCGTATTTATTGAGCGCTTACTGTGTGCAGAGCACTGGACTAAGCGCTTGGGAAGTCCAAGTTGGCAACATCTAGAGACGGTCCCTACCCGACAGCGGGCTCAGTCTAGAAGGGGGAGACAGACAACAAAACCAAACATATTAACAAAATAAAATAAATAGAATAAATATGTACAAATAAAATAAATACATAAATAGAGCAATAAATACGTACAAACATCTATACATATATACGGGTGATAAATGATGGCATTTAGTGAGTGCTTACTATGTGCCAAGCACCGTTCTAAGCGCTGGGGAGGTTACAAGGTGATCGAGTTGTCCCATGTGGGGCTCACAGTCTTCATCCCCATTTTCCAGATGAGGGAACTGAGGCGCAGAGAAGTGAAGTGCCTTGCCCAAAGTCACACAGCTGACAGTTGGCGGAGCCAGAATTTGAACCCATGACCTCTGACTCCAAAGCCCGGGCTCTTTCCACTGAGCCACGCTGCTTCTCTAAAGGTGGTATTTGTGAGCCCCTTGTTGGGTAGGGATTGTCTCTATCTGTTGCCGACTTGTACTTTCCAAGCGCTTAGTACAGTGCTCTGCACACAGTAAGCACTCAATAAATATGATTGAGTGAGTGAGTTAAGCGCTTACTATGTGCGAAGCACTGTTCTAAGCGCTGGAGGGGATACAAGGTGATTCATTCAGTCGTATTTATTGAGCGCTTAGTGTGTGCAGAGCACTGTACTAAGCGCCTGGGAAGTGATCAGGTTGTCCCCCAGGGGGCTCACAGTCTTCATCCCCATTTTCCAGATGAGGGAACTGAGGCCCAGAGAAGTGAAGTGACTTGCCCAAAGTCACCCAGCTGACAGTTGGCGGAGCCGGGATTTGAACCCATGACCTCTGACTCCAAAGCCCGGGCTCTTTCCACTGAGCCACGCTGCTTCTCTAACGATGGTATTTGTTAAGCGCTTTCTATGTGCGAAGCACTGTTCTAAGCGCTGGGGAGGTTACAAAGTGATCAGGTTGTTCATTCAATCGTATTTATTGGGCGCTTACTGTGTGCAGAGCACTGGACTAAGCGCTTGGGAAGTCCAAGTTGGCAACATCTAGAGACGGTCCCTACCCAACAACGGGCTCACGGTCTAGAAGATAAGAGAGGCAACATAAGGATCATTCAAACACTCAAGGTTGCCTAGTGGCTAGATGCCCGGACAAAGAGTCAGAAAGTCTTTGAGCCCGTTGTTGGGTAGGGACCGTCTCTATATGTTGCCAACTTGGACTTCCCAAGCGCTTAGTACAGTGCTCTGCACACAGTAAGCGCTCAAGAAATACGATCGAATGAATGGGCTCCAATCCCGGCTCCGCCACTTGTCTGCCAGGTGACCTTGGCCAAGTCACTTCACTTGGAGAAGCAGCGTGGCTCAGTGGAAAGAGTCCGGGCTTGGGAGTCAGAGGTCATGGGTTCTAATCCCGGCCCCGCCAACTGTCAGCTGTGTGACTTTGGGCAAGTCACTTCACTTCTCTGGGCCTCAGTTCCCTCAACTGGAAAATGGGGATGAAGACTGTGAGCCCCACATGGGACAACCTGATCACCTGGTAACCTCCCCAGCGCTTAGAACAGTGCTTTGCATATAGTAAGTGCTTAATAAATACGATTGAATGAATGAATGAATAAATGCGCTTGCTTAGAGAATGTGCTAATAAATGCTCTGCTTAGAGAAGCAGCGTGGCTCAGTGGAAAAGAGCAGGGGCTTTGGAGTCAGAGGTCATGGGTTCAAATCCCGGCTCCGCCCACTGTCAGCTGTGTGACTTTGGGCAAGTCACTTCACTTCTCTGGGCCTCAGTTCCCTCATCTGTAAAATGGGGATGAAGACTGTGAGCCCCCCGTGGGACAACCTCATCACCTTGTAACCTCCCCAGCGCTTAGAATTGTGCTTTGCACATAGTAAGCACTTAATATATGCCATTATTATTATTAAATGCCATCATCATTATTATTATTCATTTACTCATTCAATCGTATTTATTGAGCGCTTACTGTGTGCAGAGCACTGGACTAAGTGCTTGGGAAGCACAAGTCGGCAACATATAGGGACGGTCCCTACCCAACATAGAGCTTAGAATAATAAGAATAATAAGAAGAAGAATTCCCCCTTCTAGATTGTGAGCCCATTGTTGGGTAGGGACCGTCTCTATCTGTTGCCGACTTGTACTTCCCAAGCGCTTAGTCCAGTGCTCTGCACACCGTAAGCGCTCAATAAATACTTTTGAATGAATGAATGAATGAATACAAGTTAGGTTGGATGCAGTCCCTGCCCCACGTGGGGCTCACACTCTTAATCCCCATTTTACAGGTGAGGTAACTGAGGCCCAGAGAAGTGAAGTGACTTACCCATGGTCACCCAGCAGACAGGTGGCGGGGGCGGGATTAGAACCCGTGACCTCCTGATTCCCAGGCCCGGGCTCTAGCCACTGAGCCATGCTGCTTCTCCTTGGGCTTGCCCCCTGCTTGAGCACTTTGATTAAAAATAATAATAATAATAATAATGGCATTTATCAAGCACTTACTGTGTGCAAAGCACTGTTCTAAGCGTTGGGGGGGATACAAGGTGATCAAGTTGTCCCACGTGGGGTTCACAGTCTTCATCCCCAATTTCCAGATGAGGGAACTGAGAGGCCCAGGGAATAAAAATAATGGCATTTATTAAGCGCTTACTGTGTGCGAAGCACTGTTCTAAGCACTGGGGGGGATACAAGGTGATCAGGTTGTCCCACAGGGGCTCACAGTCTCCATCCCCATTTTCCAGATGAGGGAACTGAGAGGCCATGGGAATAATAATAATGGCATTTATTAAGCGCTTACTATGTGCGAAGCACTGTTCTAAGCGCTGGAGTGATACAAGGTGATCAGGTTGTCCCATGTGAGGCTCACAGTCTTCATCCCCATTTGACAGATGAGGGAACTGAGAGGCCCAGGGAATAATAATAATGGCATTTATTAAGCGTGTACTATGTGCGAAGCACTGTTCTAAATGCTGGGGGGATACAAGGTGATCAAGTTGTCCCATGGGGGGCTCACAGTCTCCATCCCCATTTTACAGGTGAGGGAACTGAGGCTCAGAAAAGTGACGTGACTTGCCTAAAGTCACACAGCAGACACGTGGCGGACCTGGGATCTCCCACCATTTCATTCATTCATTCATTCAATCGTCTTTATTGAGCGCTTACTGTGTGCGGAGCACTGTACTGAGCGCTTGGGAAGTCCAAGTTGGCAACAACTAGAGACGGTCTTCCAGACTGTGAGCCCGCTGTTGGGTCGGGACCGTCTCTATCTGTTGCCAACTTGGACTTCCCAAGCGCTTAGTCCAGTGCTCCGCACGCAGTCAGCGCTCAATAAATACGATTGAATGAATGAATGAACGAACAGTGGGCTCACAGTCTAGAAAGAGTTTCACCCTTAATAATAATGATGGCGTTGATTAAGCTCTTACTCTGTGCAAAGCACTTAAGCACTTGGATCAACACTGCCCACTCTATCCTTATTGTCTCTTCCCAAGGATTTAATTCAGCTGTTCCCTGCCTACGGTAAGTGCTCAATAAATGCCAGGGATTGGTTGGATGATTTTATCCCTGAATAAGGAACAAAAGCAGAATCCCGAACAGTTAGCTCTTTCTTTTCCCCTTCAGAGCCCATTCACATGATTAATCAATCAATCGTATTTATTGAGCGCTTACTATGTGCAGAGCACTGTACTAAGCGCTTGGGAAGTACAAATTGGCATCACATAGAGACAGTCCCTACCCAACAGTGGGCTCACAGTCTAAAAGGGGGAGACAGAGAACAGAACCAAACATACCAACAAAATAAAATAAGTAGGATAGAAATGTACAAGTAAAATAAATAAATGAATAAATAAATAGAGTAATAAATATGTACAACCATATATACATATATACAGGTGCTGTGGGGAAGGGAAGGAGGTTAAACCTGCCCAAACCCTTTTTAGAGGCCGGGGAACTTATCTTAGGCCTAAAATCTGCTGTGTGACCTTAGCTGATTCACTTATCTCTGGGCCTCAGGTTCTGCTTCTCCAAAAGAGGGATAAAATACCCGGTTTCCCTCTCTCCTGAGCCTCAGGAAGGGCGGGAATTCTGTCCGATCTCATCAATGAATGAATCAATCATATTGATTGAGCATTCATTTATTCAATCGCATGTATTGAGCGCTTACTGTATGCAGAGCACTGTACTAATCAATCGATCGTATTTATTGAGCGCTTACTATGTGCAGAGCACTGTACTAAGCGCTTGGGAGCACTTACTGTGAGCAGAACACTCGACTAATGTATTTCCTAGACTGTGAGCCCACTGTTGGGTAGGGACCGTCTCTAGATGTTGCCAACTTGGACTTCCCAAGCGCTTAGTACAGTGCTCTGCACACAGTAAGCGCTCAATAAATACGATTGAATGAATGAATGAATGCAGAGCACTGTACTAAGCGCTTGGGAAGTCCAAGTCGGCAACATCTAGAGATGGTCCCTACCCAACAGTGGGCTCACAGTCTAAGCACTGTTCTAAGCGCTGGGGTAATAATAATAATAGTAATAACGTTGGTATTTGTTAAGCACTTACTATGGGCCAAGCACTGTTCTAAGCACTGGAGTAATAATAATAATAATAATAATAATAATAATGTTGGTATTCGTTAAGTGCTTACTATGTGCCAAGCACTGTTCTAAGCGCTGGGGTAATAATAATAATGTTGGTATTTGTTAAGCGCTTACTATGTGCCAAGCACTGTTCTAAGCTCTGGGGTAATAATAATAATAATGTTGGCATTTGTTAAGCGCTTACTATGTGCCAAGCACTGTTCTAAGCGCTGGGGTAATAATAATAATAATAATAATGTTGGTATTTGTTAAGCGCTTACTATGTGCCAAGCACTGTTCTAAGCGCTGGGGTAATAATAATAATAATGTTGGTATTTGTTAAGTGCTTACTATGTGCCAAGCACTGTTCTAAGCGCTGGGGTAATAATAATAATAATAATAATGTTGGTATTTGTTAAGCACTTACTATGTGCCAAGCACTGTTCTAAGCGCTGGGGTAATAATAATGATAATAATAATAATAATAATGTTGGTATTTGTTAAGCGCTTACTGTGTGCCAAGCACTGTTCTAAGCGCTGGGGTAATAATAATAATAATGTTGGTATTTGTTAAGCGCTTACTATGTGCCAAGCACTGTTCTAAGCACTGGGGTAATAATAATAATAATGTTGGTATTTGTTAAGCACTTACTATGTGCCAAGCACTGTTCTAAGCGCTGGAGTAATAATAATAATAATAATGTTGGTATTTGTTAAGCACTTACTATGTGCCAAGCATTGTTCTAAGCGCTGGGGTAATAATAATAATAATGTTGGTATTTGTTAAGCGCTTACTATGTGCCAAGCACTGTTCTAAGCTCTGGGGTAATAATAATAATAATAATGTTGGTATTTGTTAAGCGCTTACTATGTGCCAAGCACTGTTCTAAGCGCTGGGGTAATAATAATAATAATAATGTTGGTATTTGTTAAGCGCTTACTATGTGCCAAGCACTGTTCTAAGCGCTGGGGTAATAATAATAATAATGTTGGTATTTGTTAAGCGCTAACTATGTGCCAAGCACTGTTCTAAGCGCTGGGGTAATAATAATAATAATGTTGGTATTTGTTAAGTGCTTACTATGTGCCAAGCGCTGTTCTAAGCGCTAGGGTAATAATAATAATAATAATAATGATGATGATGATGGTATTCGTTAAGTGCTTACTATGTGCCAAGCACTGTTCTAAGCACTGGGGAAATAATAATAATGTTGGTATTTGTTAAGCGCTTACTATGTGCCAAGCACCGCTTTAAGCTCTGGGATAGATACAAGGTAACTGAGGCCCAGAGAAGTGAAGTGACTTGCCCAAAGTCACCCAGCTGACAATTGGCGGAGCCGGGATTTGAACCCATGACCTCTGACTCCAAAGCCCGGGCTCTTTTCCACCGAGCCGCGCTGCTTCACTTCTCTGGGCCTCAGTTCCCTCATCTGTAAAATGGGGATGAAGACTGTGAGCCCCCCGTGGGACAACCTGATCATCTTGTAGCCGCCCCAGCACTTAGAACAGTGCTTTGCACATAGTAAGTGCTTAATAAATGCCATTGTAATGATAATAATAATTATATATCTGTCATTTATAATAATAGTTAATTATACGTCTGTCATTGAATTTATTTCTATTGATGCCTGTTTGCTCATAGCCCGTTATTTTTTTTCTTTCTTTCTTTCAATCGTTTTTATTGAGCGCTTACTGTGTGCAGAGCACTGTACTAAGCGCTTTTTTTATTATATTGTGCTATATGTGGGACAACCTGATCACCTTGTATTTCCCCCAGCGCTTAGAACAATGCTTTGTAGATAGTAAGCGCTTAAGAAATACCAACATTATTATTATTATTATTATTATTATCATTATTATTAGTATTAGTATTAGTATTAGTATTAGTATATCATACGATTCATTTATTTATGCTGATGCCCACCCCCCAACCCCAGCCTGTAAGCTCCCTTGTGGGCAGGGAATGTGTCCGTTTATTGTTATTTATTGTCCTCTCCCAAGCACCTAGCACAGTGCTCTGCGCACAGTAAGCTCTCAAGTCAAAGGATTGAATTGAATGAACTGAACGAACGACCTCGGGCAAGTCACTTCCCTTCTCTGGGCCTCAGTGACCTCATCTGTAAAATGGGGATGAAGACTGCGGGCCCCCTGGGGGACAGGGACTGTGTCCAGCCTGATTAACTTGTATCTCGTTCCCTCATCTGGAAAATGGGGATGAAGACTGGGAGCCCCCCGTGGGACAACCTGATTACCTTGTATAAAATTAATAATAATAATAATGATGGCATTTATTAAGCGCTTACTATGTGCCAAGCACCGTTCTAAGCGCTGGGGAGGTTACAAGGTGATCAGGTTGTCCCACGGGGGGCTCGCAGTCTTCATCCCCATTTTCCAGATGAGGGAACTGAGGCCCAGAGAAGTGAAGTGACTTGCCCAAAGTCACACAGTTGACAATGGGCGGGGCGGGGATTTGAACCCATGACCTCTGACTACTGAGCGCTTAGATGAGGTCACTGAGGGCCAGAGAAGGGAAATGACTTGCCCGAGGTCACACAGCACAGACGACTGAATGAACGACCATCTCTATACGTTGCCAAACTGTACCTCCCAAGCGTTTAGTCCAGTGCTCTGCACACAGGAAGCGCTCAATAAATACGATTGAATGAATGAGCCCCACAGCACATATGTATCTATCTGTATATATCTGTAATTTATTGTTTGATCTATTTGTAGATCAAACAATAGATCTGCTTGATCTATTTCCCCTCGTCCCCCTCTCCATCCCCCCATCTTACCTCCTTCCCGTCCCCACAGCACCTGTATATATGTATATATGGTTGTACATATTTATTACTCTATTTATTTACTTTTTATTTATTTATTTTACTTGTACATTTCTATCCTGTTTATTTTATTTTGTTGGTATGTTTGGTTCTGTTCTCTGTCTCCCCCTTTTAGACTGTGAGCCCACTGTTGGGTAGGGACCGTCTCTAGATGTTGCCAATTTGTACTTCCCAAGCGCTTAGTCCAGTGCTCCGCACATAGTTAGCGCTCAATAAATACGATTGATTGATTGATTGATTGATTTGTATTAATGTCTGTCTCCCCCTTCTAGACCGTGAGCTCGTTGTTGGGTAGGGACCGTCTCTAGACGTTGCCGACTTGGACTTCCCAAGCGCTTAGTCCAGTGCTCCGCACACAGTAAGCGCTCAATAAATACAATTGAATGAATGACTCCCCACGGCACATATGTATCTATCTGTGTCTATCTGTAATTTATTGATTTATCTATTTATATTAATGTCTGTCTCCCCCTCCTAGACTGTGAGCCCGTTGTTGGGTAGGGACCTTCTCTATATGTTGCCGACTTGTACTTCCCAAGCGCTTAGTACAGTGCTCTGCACACAGTAAGCGCTCAATAAATACGATTGAATGAATGAATGAATGACTCCAAAGCCCGGGCTCTTCCCACTGAGCCACGCTGCTTCTCCTCTCTCCCCCAGTGCTTAGAACAGTGCTTGCCACATAGAAAGCGCTTAATAAATACCAAAATTATTATGATTATCTACCCTAGTCCTCAGAACGGCGTTTGGCACATAGTAAGTGCTTAGTACCACAATTATGATTATTATTTCCATAGCCACAATTTATTAATGTATATTAATACTTCTGGTATTCGTTAAGCGCCTACTCTGTGCCAAGCACTGTTCTAAATCTTACCCTCTAGACTGGAAACCGGTTGCAGACAGGGAACATATCTGCCAAGCGCTTAGTACAGTGCTTAGTACACTTAGTACAGTGCTTTATTTATTTTACTTGTACATATCTATTCTATTTATTTTATTTTGTTAGTACGTTTTGGTTTTGTTGTCCGTCTCCCCCTTTTTAGACTGTGAGCCCACTGTTGGGTAGGGACCGTCTCTAGATGTTGCCAACTTGGACTTCCCAAGCGCTTAGTACAGTGCTCTGCACACAGTAAGCGCTCAATAAAAACGATTGATTGATTGCTCTGCACACAGTAAGTGCTCAATAAATACGATTGAATGAATGAATGAATAAATCAAACAATATAATAATACCATCCTCTTTTCAATGTTGTGGCTCATTATATTTGGCAAACATTTCTTCCCTCTCCTTTTGGGCTTGTCCTCTCAGTTGCGCCTTCTACTTAATAAATACAGTTATATAAATATAATAAATATAAAAATAAAAACACTGTATATATGTTTGTACATATTTACTACTCTATTCAACTTGTATATATTTATTCTATTCATTTTATTTTGTTAATATGTTTTGTTTTGTCGTCTGTCTCCGCCTTCTAGACTGTGAGCCCACTGTTGGGCAGGGACCTTCTCTAGATGTTTTGTTTTGTTTTGTTTTTAATGGCATTTATTAAGCGCTTACTATGTGCAAAGCACTGTTCTAAGCGCTGGGGAGGTTACAAGGTGATCAGGTTGTCCCACGGGGGGCTCACAGTCTTCATTCCCATTTTACAGATGAGGTCACTGAGGCCCAGAGAAGTCAAGTGACTTACCCAAAGTCACACAGCTGACAAGTGGCAGAGCCAGGATTTGAACCCATGACCAGATGTTGCCAACTTGGACTTCCCAAGCGCTTAGTACAGGGCTCTGCACACAGTAAGCGCTCAATAAATACGATTGAATGAATGAACGCACACAGTAAGTGCTCAATAAATACGACTGAATGAATGAGCTCTGCTACATTACGCTCTCCCAAGTACATAGTGCAGTGCTCTGTACCCAGTAAGTGCTCAATAAATCATCATCATCATCATCAATAGTATTTATTGAGTGCTTACTATGTGCAGAGCACTGTACTAAGCGCTTGGGAAGTACAAATTGGCAACATATAGAGACAGTCCCTACCCAGCAGCGGGCTCACAGTCTAAAAGGGGGAGACAGAGAACAAAACCAAACATACTAACAAAATAAAATAAATGGAATAGATATGTACAAGTAAAATAAATAAATAAATAAATAGAGTAATAAATGATTGATTGACACAGTCTTCTAGACTGTGAGCCCACTGTTGGGTAGGGACCGTCTCTATATGTTGCCAACTTGGACTTCCCAAGCGCTTAGTACAGTGCTCTGCACACAGTAAGCGCTCAATAAATACGACATTGATTGATTGATTGATTGATTAATAAGGGAGGCTGTGGGGTAACACGACCACAGAGCTGGGAATGAGGTGGGGAAACGCTTCTTGAGGAATTGGGGTTTCAGGAGGACTTAGGAGGTGATCGTCCTCAATAGTCACAGTGCTTCGCACATAGTAAGTGCTTGATAAATGCCATGAAAAAATAAAAATAAAAAATAATCAATCGATCAATCAATCAAGTGAGGGCTTACTGACTTCAGGGCACTGTGCCAAGCATCGGGAGAGGGCAACGGACGTGATCCCTGCCATCAAGGAGTTTCCAGTCTACTTACTGTAAGCAGAGCACTGTACTGAACTGAGCACTTGGGAGACTACAATAGAGTTAGTAGATAAGATAATAATAAGCGCTTAATAAATGCCATGAAAAAATAATCAATCGATCAATCAATCAACTGAGGGCTTACTGACTTCAGGGCACTGTGCCAAGCATCGGGAGAGGACAACGGACGTGATCCCTGCCATCAAGGAGTTTCCAGTCTACTTACTGTAAGCGGAGCACTGTACTGAGCTGAGCACTTGGGAGACTACAATAGAGTTATTAGATGAGATTATAATAAGCGCTTAATAAATGCCATGAAAAAACAAAAATAAAAAATAATCAACCGATCAATCAATCAAGTGAGGGCTTACTGACTTCAGGGCACTGTGCCAAGCATCGGGAGAGGACAACGGACGTGATCCCTGCCATCAAGGAGTTTCCAGTCTACTTACCGTAAGCAGAGCACTGTACTGAACTGAGCACTTGGGAGACTACAATAGAGTTAGTAGATAAGATAATAATAAGCGCTTAATAAATGCCATGAAAAAATAATCAATCGATCAATCAATCAAGTGAGGGCTTACTGACTTCAGGGCACTGTGCCAAGCATCGGGAGAGGACAACGGACGTGATCCCTGCCATCAAGGAGTTTCCAGTCTACTTACTGTAAGCAGAGCACTGTACTGAGCTGAGCACTTGGGAGACTACAACAGAGTTAGTAGATAAGATAATAATAAGCGCTTAATAAATGCCATGAAAAAACAAAAATAAAAAATAATCAATCGATCAGTCAATCAAGTGAGGGCTTACTGACTTCAGGGCACTGTACCAAGCATCGGGAGAGGACAATGGACATGATCCCTGCCATCAAGGAGTTTCCAGTCTACTTACTGTAAGCAGAGCACTGTACTGAGCTGAGCATTTGGGAGACTACGATATAGCAGAGAAGAGAATAATAATAATAATAATAATGGTATTTATTAAGCGCTTACTATGTGCCGGGCACTGTTCTAAGCGCTGGGGTAGACATAAGATGATCAGGTTGTCCCACGTGGGGCTCACAGTTTTCATCTGTGTGACTTCAGCTGTGTGACTTTGGGCAAGTCACTTAACTTCTCTGGGCCTCAGTTGCCTCATCTGTAAAATGGGGATGAAGACTGTGAGCCCGCCCCCCCCCCCACCCCGTGGGGCAACCTGATCACCTTGTAACCTCCCCAGCGCTTAGAACAGCGCTTGGCACGTAGTAAGCGCTTAATAAATGACATCATTATTACTATTATTCATCCCCATTTTGCAGAGAAGAATAATAACGATGGCATTTGCAAAGCATGTGCCTGATGCTTTGCACATAGTAAGCGCTCAATAAATGCCATTATTATTATTATTATTATTACATGGCAACAGAAATGGTAGACACGTTTTCTGCCTTCAAGCTACGGGCTGGTTGTGGAGACAGACATTAAAATAAGTTACAGACAAGGGGAACAGAGCAGTATAAGGATTTGGACATCCAGTGCTTAGTAATAATAATAATAATAATAATAATAATAATAATGGCATTTTTTAAGCACTTACTATGTGCAAAGCACTGTTCTAAGCGCTGGGGACACTACAAGGTGATCAGGTTGCCCCACGGGGAGCTCACAGTCTTAATCCCCATTTTCCAGATGAGGGAACTGAGGCACAGAGAAGTGAAGTGACTTGCCCAAAGTCACACAGCTGGAAACTGGCAGAGCCAGGATTTGAACCCATGACCACTGACTCCAAAGCCCGGGCTCTTTCCACTGAGCCATGCTTGAATAATGGTAACAATTATAATAATCATTGTGGTGTTTGTTAAGCACTTCTTACGTGCCAGGCACTGTACTAAGCGCTGGGGTGGAAACAGGCAAATCGGGTTGGACAAAGCCCCTGTCCCACGGGGGGCTCACAGTCTTCATCCCCATTTGACAGATGAGGTAATTGAGGCCCAGGGAAGTGAAGTGACTGGCCCAAGGTCACCCAGCAGACAAGTGGCGGAGGCAGGATTAGAACCCAAGACCTCCCAACTCCCAGGTCCGGGCTCTAGCCGCTATGCCATGCTGCTTAGCTGCAGTGGACGGTGTCTGGTACATAATAATCAGAACAATAATTACTATTATGGTATTAAGCGCTTACTAAGCTCCAGGCACTGTACTAAGCGCTGGGGTGGATACAAGCAAATTGGGTTGGACTTAGTCCCTGTCCCATGGGGGGCTCACCGTCTCCACCCCCATTTTACAGATGATGGAACTGAGGCCCAGAGAAGTGAAGTGACTGGCCCAAGGTCACCCAGCAGACACGTGGCGGAGGCAGGATTAGAACCCAAGACCTTCCAACTCCCAGGTCCGGGCTCTAGTCGCTACGCCAGGCTGCTTCACTACAGTGGACGGTGTCTGGTACATAATAATCAGAGCAATCCCACTGTCGGGTAGGGACCGTCTCTAGATGTTGCCAACTTGGACTTCCCAAGCGCTTAGTACAGTGCTCTGCACACAGTAAGCGCTCAATAAATATGAATGGATGAATTATTATGGTATTAAGCACTTACTATGTGCGAGGCACTGTACCAAGCGCTGGGGTGGAAACAAGCAAATTGGGTTGGACTCAGTCCCTGTCCCATGGGGGGCTCACCGTCTCCATCCCCATTTTCCAGCTGAGGAAACTGAGGCCCAGAGAAGTGAAGTGACTTGCCCAAGGTCACCCAGCAGACAAGTGGCGGAGGCAGGATTAGAACCCAAGACCTTTCAACTCCCAGGCCCGGGCACTAGCCGCTCCACCACGCTGCTTCGCTATAGTGTGCGTGGTGGGCACATAGTAAGCGCTTAACAAATAGCTTTATTTCGGAGGGAGGGACGGGGGCAGTTTCAAAGGGCTGTGTGGTAATATCCATTCATTCAATCGTATTTATTGAGCGCTTCCTGGGTGCAGAGCACTGTACTAAGCGCTTGGGAAGTACAAGTCGGCAACGTCTAGAGACGGTCCCTACCCAACAGCGGGCTCACAGTCTAGAAGGGGGAGACGGAGAACAAAACAAAACATATTAACAAAATAAAATAAATAGAATAAATATGTACAAATAAAATAAATAGAGTAATAAATCCGTACAAACATCTATCCATATATACAGGTGCTGTGGGGAGGGGAAGGAGGTAAGGTGGGGGGGGATGGGGAGGGGGGTTATTATGATTATAATTATTATTATATATTATATTACCTGTATATATGTACATATGCTTGTACATATTTATTACTCTATTTATTTATTTATTTTACTTGTACATATCTATTCTATTTATTTTATTTTGTTAGTATGTTTGGTTTTGTTCTCTGTCTCCCCCTTCTAGACCGTGAGCCTGCTGTTGGGTAGGGACCGCCTCTCTATGTTGCCAACTTGGACTCCCCAAGCGCTTAGTACAGTGCTCGGCACACAGTAAGCGCTCAATAAATACGATTGAATGAATGACTGTATGTATATATATATATGTATATATGTTTGTACGTATTTATTACTCTACTTGTACATATTTATTCTATTTATTTTATTTTGTTGATATGTTTTGTTTTGTTCTCTGTCTCCCCCTTGATATTGATATTATATTGTAATATTATTATTTATTATTAATAATCACAATGATGACATTTATTAAGAGCTTACTATGTGCAAAGCACTGTTCTAAGCGCTGGGGAGGTTACAAGGTGATGGTACAAATCCAAAGGTTTAGACAACACCAGTGGAAAGGAGAACGGAGTCAGGAGACGAACTCGAAACTTTCTCAATCAATCAATCAATCAATTGTATTTATTGAGCACTTACTGTGCGCAGAGCACTGTACTGAGCGCTTGGGAAGTACAAGATGGCAACATATAGAGACGGTCCCTACCCAACAGTGGGCTCGCAGTATTCGCCGTGGCTTCGAATTGATATATTTTGGTCTCCTGGCGTTTCTCTCGCTGACTGGGAATGCCGCTATCTTTAACTCCTTTTCTCTTTTTCACCTTTGCTCGTTGAAGTCACGTTGCTTCTTGCACCATCTATTTGGAGAAAGCATTTATTCATTCCTTCAATCGTATTTATTGAGCGCTTCCTGTGTGCAGAGCGCCGTACTAAGCGCTTGGGAAGTCCAAGTTGGCAACATCTAGAGACGGTCCCTACCCAACAACGGGCTCACAGTCTAGAAGGGGGAGACAGACAACAAAACAAAACATGTAGATAAGTGTCATTCCTTCATTCAATCGTATTTATTGAGCGCTTACTGTGTGCAGAGCACTGTACTAAGCGCTTGGGAAGGTAAGTTGGCAACATCTAGAGACGGTCCCTACCCAACATCGGGCTCACAGTCTAGAAGGGGGAGACAGGCAACAAAACAAAACATGTAGATAAGTGTCATTTCTTCATTCAATCGTATTTATTGAGCGCTTACTGTGTGCAGAGCACTGTACTAAGCGCTTGGGAAGGTAAGTTGGCAACATCTAGAGACGGTCCCGACCCAACATCAGGCTCACAGTCTAGAAGGGGGAGACAGACAACAAAACAAAACATGTAGATAAGTGTCATTCCTTCATTCAATTGTATTTATTGAGCACTTACTGTGTGCAGAGCACTGTACTAAGCGCTTGGGAAGTACAAGTTGGCAACATATGGAGACGGTCCCTACACAACAGTGGGCTATTACCAATAGTAATAACACAATAATAACAACAATAATAATATTAATAATAACAATAACAATAATAATTCATTCATCCAGTCACTGGTCTGCTGTGCGACCTTGGGCAAGTCACTTCTCTGAGCTTCAGTTACCTCATTTGTCCAATGGGGATTCATTGTACATATTTATTACTCTATTTATTTATTTATTTATTTATTTTACTTGTACATTTCTATCCTACTTATTTTATTTTATTGGTATGTTTGGTTCTGTTCTCTGTCTCCCCCTTTTAGACTGTGAGCCCACTGTTGGGTAGGGACTGTCTCTATGTGATGCCAATTTGTACTTCCCAAGCGCTTAGTACAGTGCTCTGCACATAGTAAGCACTCAATAAATACGATTGATTGATTGATTCATTCATTCATTCATTCCTTCAATCGTATTTATTGAGCGCTTACTGTGTGCAGAGCGCCGTCCTAAGCGCTTGGGAAGTACAAGTTGGCAACGTATAGAGATGGTCAATCAATCAATCGTATTTATTGAGTGCTTACTGTGTGCAAGCACTGTACTGAGCGCTTGGGAAGTCCAAGTTGGCAACATCTAGAGACGGTCCCTACCCAACAGTGGGCTCACAGTCTAAAAGGGGGAGACAGAGAACAAAACCAAGCATACTAACAAAATAAAATAAATAGAATAGATATGTACAGGTAAAATAAATAGAGTTAATAAATCCGTTCAAACATATATCCATATATACAGGTGCTGTGGGGAAGGGAAGGAGGTAAGGCCGGGGGGCTGGGGAGGGGGTTGGGGGAGACCAAGGAGAGGGCTCAGTCTGGGAAGGCCTCCTGGAGGAGGTGAGCTCTCAGTAGTCCTACTAATCAGTCAATCAATCAGCGGTACTTACTGAGCACTTCCTATCACTGTACTAAGCGCTTGGGAGAGCACAATACTACAGAATTTAGCAGACACGTTCCCTGTCCACAAGGAATTCAGTCAATCAGTCAATCAGTCGTATTGATTGAGCGCTTACTGTGTGCAGAGCACTGTACTAAGCGCTTGGGAAGTACAAGTTGGCAACATATAGAGACGGTCCCTACCCAACAGTGGGCTCGCAGTCTAAAAGCCATCTGCTCTCAACATATCCACCATGTCGACTTTGAAAGCTGAAAGCTCCCCTCCTCCAGGAGGCCTTCCCAGACTGAGCCCCCCTTTTCCTCCGCTCCTCCTCCCCTCTCCATCGCCCCGACTCCCTCCCTGTGCTCTGCCCCCTTCCCCGCCCCACAGCACTTGTGTATATTTGTACACATTTATCACTGTTTTATTATTAATAATAATTATTATTTTGGTATTTGTTAAGCGCTTACTATGTGCCAAGCACTGTTCTAAGCGCTGGTGGGGGGATACACGGTAATCAGGTTGTCCCATGTGGGGCTCACCGTCTTCATCCCCGTTTTCCAGATGAGGGAACTGAGGCCCAGAGAAGTGAAGTGACTTGCCCAAAGTCACACAGCCGACAGTTGGCGGTGTCGGGATTTGAACCCATGACCTCTTAGTCCCAAGCCCGGACTCTTTCCACTAAGCCATGCTGCTTCTCTATGATGTGAATATAGCAATTATTCTATTTATTCTGATGGTATTGATGCCTGTCTACTTGTTTTGTTTCATTGTTTGTCTCCCCCCTTCTAGACTGTGAGCCCATTGTTGGGTAAGGACCGTCTCTGTTGCCGAATCGTACTTTCCAAGCGCTTAGTCCAGTGCTCTGCACACAGTAAGCGCTCAATAAATACCACTGAATGAATGACTTTGCCAAAAGCGATGGCAGGACCTTATCCCACTGTTGGGTAGGGACTGTCTGTATATGTTGCCAATTTGTACTTCCCAAGCGCTTAGTCCAGTGCTGTGCACGCAGTAAGCGCTCAATAAATACGATTGATGATGATGATTATTACTATCAGAGCCCTACTGAGAGCTCACCTCCTCCAGGAGGCCTTCCCAGACTGAGCCCCCTCCTTCCTCCGCCTCTCCATCCCCCCTGCCTTACCTCCTTCCCCTCCCCACATCACCTGGATATATGGATAGATGTTTGTACGGATTTATTACTCTGTATTTTATTTCTACATATTTATTCTATTTATTTTATTTTGTTAATATGTTTTGCTTTGTTCTCTGTCTCCCCCTTCTAGACTGTGAGCCCGCTGTTGGGTAGGGACCGTCTCTACATGTTGCCAACTTGGACTTCCCAAGCACTTAGTAATAATAATAATAATGATGGCATTTATTAAGCGCTTACTATGTGCAAAGCACGGTTCTAAGCGCTGGGGAGGTTACAGGGTCATCAGGTTGTCCCACGGGGGGCTCACAGATTTAATCCCCATTTTCCAGATGAGGTAACTGAGGCCCAGAGAAGTGAAGTGACTTGCCCAAAGTCACCCAGCTGACAATTGGCAGAGCCGGGATTTGAACCCATGACCTCTGACTCCAAAGCCCGGGCTCTTACCTACTGAGCCACGCTGCTTCTCCAGTACAGTGCTCTGCACGCAGTAAGCGCTCACTAAATACGATTGAATGAATAAAATGAATCCCGGTCAACCACTTAGCGCTACCCACTATACAGTAAGTGACTTCGCTTCTCTGTGCCTCAGTTTCCTCCACTGTAAAATGGGACTACCTCCTCTCGGCTACTTAGAGGACCCCAAGTGAGCCCCACGTGACAAGGAACTGACCTTTAACTAACTACCCAGTGCTTTAAACAATGATTGAGGTACAGTAAAGTGCTTAACAAATACCATAAAAAGGGCAGACAGGGTGGAGAGATTAGAGGTGAGAGGTACAATACCATTAGATCAGACCAGATCAGATCAGATTAGAGGAGCAGCATAGCTTGGTGGAAAGAACCCGGGCTTTGGAGTCAGAGGTCATGGGTTCAAATTCCGCTCAGCCAATTGTCAGCTGTGTGACTTTGGGCAAGTCACTTCACTTCTCTTGGCCTCAGTTCCCTCACCTGGAAAAATGGGGGTGAAGACAGTGAGCCCCACGTGGGACAACCTGATCACCTTCTAACCTCCCCAGCGCTTAGAACAGTGCTTTGCACATAGTAAGCGCTTAATAAATGCCGTCATTATTATTATTATTATTATCAGACTCAATCCCTTTCCCACAAACTGTTCCCAGTCTCTTCCCCTCACCCACAGGATAAATCCATCAATAATAATTATTATTATTATGGTATTTGTTTAGCACTTACTATGTGCCAGGCACTTCACTAAGCGCTGGGGGTGGATAGAGAAGCAACGTGGCTCAGTGGAAAGAGCCCGGGCTTTGAAGTCAGAGGTCATGGGTTCAAATCCTGGCTCCACCACATGTCAGCTGTGGGACTTTGGGCAAGTCGCTTCACTTCTCTGGGCCTCAGTTCCCTCATCCGGAAAAATGAGGATGAAGACTGTGAGCCCCCCGTGGGGCAACCTGATCACCTTCTAACCTCCCCAGCGCTTAGAACAGTGTTTTGCACATAGTAAGCGCTTAACAAATGCCATCATTATCATTATTATTATTTTATTATTATTATCAGACTCAATCCCTTTCCCACAAACTTTCTCAGTCTCTTCCCCTCACCCACAGGATAAATCCATCAATAATAATAATAATTATTATGGTATTTGTTTAGCACTGACTATGTGCCAGGCACTTTATTAAGTGCTGGGGTGGCTAGAGAAGCAGCGTGGCTCAGTGGAAAGAGCCCGGGCTTTGGAGTCATCATCATCATCAATCGTATTTATTGAGCGCTTACTATGTGCAGAGCACTGTACTAAGCGCTTGGGAAGTACAAATTGGCAACATATAGAGACAGTCCCTACCCAACAGTGGGCTCAGTCAGAGGTCATGGGTTCAAACCCCGACTCCGCTGCTTGTCAGCTGGGGGACTTTGGGTAAGTCACTTCACTTCTCTGGGCCTCATTCATTCATTCATTCATTCGTATTTATTGAGCACTTACTGACATGGGATTTGAACCCATGACCTCTGACTCCCAAGCCCGGGCTCTTTCCGCTGAGCCACGCTGTTTCTATCGCTGTTACTATTCTATTGTATGTTTGTATGTATTTAATACTCTATTTATTTTTTTATTTGTACAGATTTATTCTATTTATTTTATTTTGTTAATCTGTTTGGTTTTGTTCTCTGTCTCCCTCTTCTAGACCGCCTTCCCTTCCCCACAGCACCTGTATATATGTATATATGTTTGTACAGATTTATTACTCTATTTATTTATTTTACTTGTACATATCTATTCTATTTATTTTATTTTGTTAGTATGTTTGGTTTTGTTCTCTGTCTCCCCCTTTTAGACTGTGAGCCCACTGTTGGGTAGGGACTGTCTCTAGATGTTGCCAACTTGGACTTCCCAAGCGCTTAGTACAGTGCTCTGCACACAGTAAGTGCTCAATAAATACGATTGATGATGACGATTGATGAGCCCACTGTTGGGTAGGGACCGTCTCTATATGTTGCCAACTTGTACTTCCCAAGCGCTTAGTACAGTGCTCTGCACACAGTACGTGCTCAATAAATACGATGGAATGAATCAATGAATGTTTCACTTGTCAGCTGTGGGAATTTGGGCAAGTCACTTCACTTCTCTGTGCCTCAGTCACCTCATCTGGAAAATGGGGATGAAGACTGTGAGCCCCACGTGGAACAACCTGATCACCTTGTATCTAACCCAGGGCTTGGAACAGTGCTCGGCACATAGTAAGCGCTTAACAAATACCATCATTATTATTATTCTCCAGGCCTCAGTTCCTTCATCTGTAAAATGGGGATGAAGACTGAGAGCCCCATGTGGGACAGGGACTGTGTCCAACCTGATTAGCTTGGGTCTGCCCCAGAGCTTAGAACCATGCTTGACATATAGCAAGCTCTTAATAATAATAATAATAATGGCTTTTATTAAGCAATTCCTGTATGCAAAGCACTGTTCTAAGCTCTGGGGAGGTTACAAGGTGATCAGGTTGGCCCACTGGGGGCTCACAATCTTCATCCCCATTTTCCAGATGAGGTCACTGAGGCCCACAGCACCTGTATATATGTTTGTACATATTTATTATTCTATTTATTTATTTATTTATTTTACTTGTACATATCCTATTTATTTTATTTTGTTAGTATGTTTGGTTTTGTTCTCTGTCTTCGCCTTTTAGACGGTGAGCCCACTGTTGGGTAGGGACTGTCTCTAGATGTTGCCAATTTGGACTTCCCAAGCGCTTAGTACAGTGCTCTGCACATAGTGAGCGCTCAATAAATACGATTGATTGATTGATTGATTAACCCCCATTTTCCAGGCGAGGTCACTGAGGCCCAGAGAAGTGAAGTGCTTAGTCCAGTGCTCTGCACACAGTAGGCGCTCAATAAATACGATTGATTGATTGAAGTGACTTGCCCAAAGGAGCCGGGATTTGAACCCGTGACCTCTGACTCCAAAGCCCGAGCTCTTTCCCCTGAGCCAAATGCCCCCAAGAGAACACACCCAAGTAATCGATCAATATCAGTAGTATTTGTGAAGCACCTATTGTTTGCAAAGCACTGTACTAAGCACTTGGGGGAGTACAATGGAGTTGGAAGAGGTGATCCCCGGCCTCAAGGAATTTACAATCCAGCGAAACAGGTAAGGGCTAAAACAAATTACAATTTGGAGGAAGAAACGGAGAATCTAGAGACACAAGTGTCCTGGAGTTGTGTGTTTTTGTGTTTGTGTTCATCCAAGTGCTGAGGTGGCAGGGAAGTGTTCATTCATTCATTCATTCATACCTGTTGGGTAGGGACCGTCTCCAGATGTTGCCAACTTGGACTTCCCAAGCGCTTAGTACAGTGCTCTGCACACAGTAAGCGCTCCATAAATAATAACAATAATAATAATAATGGCATTTGTTAAGCGCTTACTATGTGCAGAGCACTGTTCTAAACGATTGAATGAACATATACAGACGGTCCCTACCCAACAGCAGACTCCAAACACTTAGTACAGTATATGCAGTATATATGTACTATGTATATATGTTTGTACATATTTATTACTCTACTTATTTATTAATTTTACTTGTACATATCTATTCTATTTATTTGATTTTGTTAGTATGTTTGGTTTTGTCCTTTGTCTCCCCCTTCTAGACTGTGAGCCCACTGGTGGGTAGGGACCGTCTCTAGATGTTCCCAACTTGGACTTCCCAAGCGCATAGTCCAGTGCTCTGCACACAGTAAGCGCTCAATAAGTACGATTGATTGATTGATTACAGTCCTCTGCACACAGTAAGCGCTCAGTACATACCACGGATTGATTTTTCTCCGCTCTAAGGATGAACTTCACTGTGAGCCCACTGTTGGGTAGGGACCGTCTCTAGATGTTGCCAACTTGTACTTCCCAAGCGCTTGGTACAGTGCTCTGCACACAGTAAGCACTTAAAAAATACGATTGAATGAACATATAGAGATGGTCCCTACCCAACAGCGGGCTCCAAGCACTTAGTACAGTCCTCTGCACACAGTAAGCGCTCAGTACATACCACGGATTGATTTTTCTCCGCTCTCAGGATGAACTTCACTGTGAGCCCACTGTTGGGCAGGGACCGTCTCTATAGGTTGCCAACTTGGACTTCCCAAGCGCTTGGTACAGTGCTGTGCACACAGTAAACACTCAATAAATACGATTTATTTAGAGAAGCAGCGTGGCTCAGTGGAAAGAGCACAGGCTTGGGAGTCAGAGGTCATGGGTTCGAATCCAGCCTCCGCCACATGTCTGCTGTGTGACCTTGGGCAAGTCACTTCACTTCTCTGGGCCTCAGTTACCTCATCTGTAAAAGGGGGATTAAGACTGTGAGCCCCACGTGGGACAACTTGATCACCTTGTATCCCCCCCAGTGCTTAGAACAGTGCTCTGCACATAGTAAGCGCTTAACAAATGCCATTATTATTATTATTATTATGATGATTGAATGAACATATAGAGACTGTCCCTACCCAACAGCGGGCTCCAAGCACTTAGTACAGTGCTCTGCACACAGTAAGCGCTCAGTACATACCACGGATTGATTTTTCTCCGCTCTCAGGATGAACTACACTGTGAGCCCACTGTTGGGTAGGGACCGTCTCTATAGGTTGCCAACTTGGACTTCCCAAGCGCTTGGTACAGTGCTCTGCACACAGTAAGCGCTCAATAAATACGATTGAATGAATGAATGTTTGTACATATTTATTACTCTATTTATTTATTTTACTTGTACATATTTATTCTATTCATTTTATTTGGTTAATATGTTTTGTTGTGTCCTCTGTCTCCCCCTTCTAGACTGTGAGCCCACTGTTGGGTAGGGACCGTCGCTATATGTTGCCAACCTGTACTTCCCAAGCGCTTGGTACAGTGCTCTGCACACAGTAAGCGCTCCATAAATACGATTGAATGAATGAATGTTTGTACATATTTATTACTCTATTTTACTTGTACATATTTATTCTATTTATTTTATTTTGTTAGTATGTTTGGTTTTGTTCTCCGTCTCCCCCTCCTAGACCGTGAGCCCGCTGTTGGGCAGGGACCGGCTCTAGATGTTGCCAACTTGGACTTCCCAAGCGCTTGGTCCAGTGCTCTGCACCCAGTAAGCGCTCAATAAGTACGATCGAATGAATAAATGAATGAACTTTCTTCCAGGTTTGTGCGGTTTCCCCTGTACAACCTGGACCATTTCCGGGAATCCGTGGCCTGTGTCCCCCGGGTTTCCCCGGGGGCGTTTGCAGCTGGTACACGCGGCTATTTTTGCTTTTCTTTAAACTCGATTACCGTTGCACGTCGAGAACAGCCTGTGACATGGGGCATTTGATTGAAATCTTTGTCATTTCCTGGCTGCCTGGGCCCTACTAGTCCCCGGGGTAATTGTGTCACCTGAAGCAACCGAGGAACACATGTGAAAGGTCATACCGTGCCATATGGCCTCTCTGACACCCCTCTAGATAAATAAATAATAATAATAATAATGATGTTGGTATTTGTTAAGTTCTTCTATGTGCAGAGCACTGTTCTAAGCGCTATGGGGAACACAAGGCGATGAGGTTGTCCCGTGTGGGGCTCACAGTCTTAATCCCCTTTTAGACTGTGAGCCCACTGTTGGGTAGGGACTGTCTCTATATGTTGCCAATTTGTACTTCCCAAGCGCTTAGTACAGCGCTCTGCACATAGTAAGCGCTCAATAAATACGATTGATGATGATCCCCATTTTACAGATGAGGGAACTGAGGCACAGAGAAGTGAAGTGACTTGCCCAAGGTCACACAGCAGACATGTGGGGGATAGCGGCATTTCTTAAGCACTTACTATGTGCAAAGCACTGTTCTAAGCGCTGGGGAGGTTACAAGGTGACCAGGTTGTCTGGGGACGGGGGGCTAACTGTCAAAATAATAACAATAATAATAATGATGGCATTTGTTAAGCACTTACTATGTGCAATGCACTGTTCTAAGCGCTGGGGAGGTTAACAAGGTGACCAGGTTGCCCCGGGGGGGTGCTCACAGTCATAATAATAATAATAATAATAATGGTATTTGTTAATAAGCACTTACTATGTGCAAAGCACTGTTCTAAGCACTGGGGAGGTTACCAGGTGACCAGGTTGTCCAGGGATGGGGGTGTTCACAATCATAATAATAATAATAATAATGATGATGGCATTTGTTAAGCACTTACTATGTGCAAAGCACTGTTTTAAGCACTGGGGAGGTTACAAGGTGACCAGGTTGTCCGAGGCAGGGGGCTCACAGTCATAATAATAATAGTAATAGTAATAATGGCATTTGTTAAGCACTTACTATGTGCAACGCACTGCTCTAAGCGCTGGGGAGGTTACAAGGTGACCAGGTTGTCCGGGGACGGGGGGCTCACAGTCATAATAATAATAATAATAATAATAATAATAATAATAATAATGGTATTTGTTAAGCACTTACTACGTGCAAAGCACTGGTCTAAGCACTGGGGAGGTTACAAGGTGACCAGGTTGTCTGGGGGAGGGGGGATCACAATAATAATAATAAGAAGAAGAAGAAGAAGAAGAAGAAGAATAACAATAATGGTATTTGTTAAGCACTTACTATGTGCAAAGCACTGATCTAAGCACTGGGGAGGTTACAAGGTGACCAGGTTGTCCTGGGGGGGTTGCTCACAGTCATAATAATAATAATAATAATAATAATAATGGTATTTGTTAAGCACTTACTATGTGCAAAGCACTGTTCTAAGCGCTGGGGAGGTTACAAGGTGACCAGGTTGTCCAAGGCGGGGGGCTCACAGTCATAATAATAACAGTAATAATAATAATGGTATTTGTTAAGCACTTACTATGTGCAAAGCACTGTTCTAAGCGCTGGGGAGGTTACAAGGTGACCAGGTTGTCCCGGGGGGTTGGGGGAGGCTCACAGTCATAATAATAATAATAATAATAATAGTGGCATTTGTAAAGCACATACTATGTGCAACACACTGTTCTAAGCGCTGGGGAGCTTACAAGGTGACTAGGTTGTCAGGGAGGGGGGCTCACAGTCATAACAATAATAATAATAATAATGGCATTTGTTAAGCACTTACTACGCGCAACGCACGGTTCTAAGCATTGGGGAGGTTACAAGGTGATCAGGTTGTCCCGGGGGCTCAGAGTAATAATAATAATAATAATAATAATAATGATAATGATAATAATAATAATAATAATAATAATGGAGTTGTTCATTCATTCATTCATTCAATCGTATTTATTGAGCACTTACTGTGTGCAGAGCACTGGACTAAGCGCTTGGGAAGTCCAATTTGGCAACATCTAGAGACGGTCCCTCCCCAACAGCGGGCTCACAGGCTAGAAGGGGGAGACAGGGAACAAAACAAAACATATTCACAAAATAAAATAAATAGAATAAATATGTACAAATAACATAAATAGAGTAATAAATACGCACAAACATAAATACATATATACAGGTGCTGTGGGGAGGGGAAGGAGCGCTTGTACTAAGTCTATGCGCTTGTACTTCCCAAACGCTTAGTACAGTGCTCTGCACACAGTAAGCGCTCAATAAATACGATTGAATGAATGAATGAATGAAGGAGGTAAGGTGGGAGGATGGAAGGGGGAGGGGGAGAGGAAGAAGGGGGCTCAGTTGTTAAGGGCTTACTATGTGCAACACACTGTTCTAAGCGCTGGGGAGGTTACAAGGTGATCAGGTTGTCCCACGGGGGGCTCACAGTCTTCATCCCATTTTAGAGATGAGGTCACTGAGGCCCAGAGAAGTGAAGTGGCTTGCCCGAAGTCACACAGCTGACAGTTGCGGAGCTGGGATTCGAACCCATGACCTCTGACTCCAAAGCCCAGGCTCACTCCACTGAGCCACGCTGCTTCTCCGCGCTGCCACTACCTGTCTGCTCTGTGACCCTTCTCTGGGCCTCGGTTAATAATAATAATGATAATAATGACATTTATTAAGCACTTACTATGCACAAAGCACTGTTCTAAGCGCTGGGAGGGATACAAGGTGATACCAGGTTGCCTCCTGTGGGGCTCACAGTCTTCATCCCCATTTTACAGACGAGGGAACTGAGGCACAGAGAAGTGACGTGACTTGCCCAAGGTCACACAGCAGACATGTGGTGGAGCCAGGATTCGAACCCACGACCTCTGACTCCAAAGCCTGGGCTCTTTCCATTAAGCCACCCTGCTTCTCCGCCGTGCCACCACTTGTCTGCTCTGTGACCCTTCTCTGGGCCTCGGTTAATAGTAATAATAATAATAATAATAATAATAATAATAATAATAATAATGACATTTATTAAGCGCTTACTATGCACAAAGCACTGTTCTAAAGGCTGGGGAGGTTACAAGGTGATCAGGTTGTCCCTCGGGGGGCTCACAGTCTTCATCCTCATTTTACAGGTGAGGGAACTGAGGCCCAGAGAAGTGAAGTGACTTGCCCAAGGTCACATAGCAGACATGTGGCAGAGGCGGAATTCGAACCCACGACCTCTGACTCCAAAGCCCGGGCTCTTTCCACTGAGCCACCCTGCTTCTCTGTAAATGGGGATGAAGACCGTGAGCCCCACGTGGCACCCGATTAGCTTGTAATAATAATAATAATGATGGCATTTGTTAAGCGCTTACTATGTACAAAGCACTGTTCTAAGCACTGGGGGGGATACAAGGTGATCAGGTTGTCCCACGGGGGGCTCACAGTCTTCATCCCCATTTTACAGATGAGGGAACTGAGGCTCAGAGAAGTGAAGTGACTGGCCCAAGGTCACACAGCAGACACGTGGTGGAGCCGGGATTCGAACCCATGACCTCTACTTACCCTTGTGTTCAGCAAAGTGTCTGGCACATAGTAAGCGCTTATCAAATACCACAGTTATTATTATTGATTGATTGCACAGTCCTGTGACTCCTGACATTACACTGTCAACACTTGCCAGCTGGGTGACTTTGGATAAGTCACTTCACTTCTCTGGGCCTCAGTTCCCTCATCTGGAAAATGGGGATGAAGACTGGGAGCGCCCCGGGGGACAACCTGATCATCATGTAACCTTCCCAGCGCTTAGAACAGTGCTTGGCACATAGTAATCAATCAATCAATCAATCAATCAATCGTATTTATTCAGCGCTTACTGCGTGCAGAGCACTGTACTAAGCGCTTGGGAAGGACAAGTATAGTATAGTATGCAAGTATAGTAAGCACTTAACAAACACCATCATCATCACTGTCCCTATCTGTTGCCGAGCTGAACTTTCCAAGCGCTTAGTACAGTGCTCTGCACACAGGCAACGTTGCTTTGCACATAGTAAGCGCTTAATAAATGCCATTATTATTATTATTATTATAAATAGACTGAATGAAGGAATGAGTCAGCAGCAGAGAGGGAAACAGTGATTTTCTCATCTCCACCATGACATCATTCTGTCATTTTGAATATCTTATCTCTCCCGATTTCCCAACATTTCTCTAGTTAGTCAGGATAGTGATTAGGAGTCTATTATGTGCTAAAAACTTTCCTACTGACTGAGCACATTTATCATCATCAGAACAGGCAGGGTCAAAGTATAGCCTTCAAGCAGCATGGCCTAATAATAATAATAACGATGATGGCATTTATTAAGCGCCTAATGGATAGGACAAGGGCCCCCGGGATCAATCAATCAATCAATCGTATTTATTGAGCGCTTACTGTGTGCAGAGCACTGTACTAAGCGCTTGGGAAGTCCAAGTATAGTATAGTATGCAAGTATAGTAAGCACTTAACAAATACCATCATCATCACTGTCCCTATCTGTTGCCGAGCTGAACTTTCCAAGCGCTTAGTACAGTGCTCTGCACACAGGCAACGTTGCTTTGCACATAGTAAGCGCTTAATAAATGCCATTATTATTATTATTATTATTATAAATAGACTGAATGAAGGAATGAGTCAGCAGCAGAGAGGGAAACAGCGATTTTCTTATCTCCACCACGAGATCATTCTGTCATTTTGAATATCATCATCATCAATCGTATTTATTGAGCGCTTACTGTGTGCAGAGCACTGTACTAAGCGCTTGGGAAGTCCAAGTTGGCAACATCTAGAGACAGTCCCTACCCAACAGCGGGCTCACGGTCTAAAAGGGGGAGACAGAGACCAAACATACTAACAAAATAAAATAAATAGAATAGATATGTACAAATAAATTAAATAAATAAATAAATAGAGTATATTCTTATATTCTTGAGAATATCTTATCTCTCCGGATTTCCCAACTTTTCTCTAGTTAGTCAGGATAGTCATTAGGAGTCTATTATGTGCTAAAAACTTTCCTACTTGACTGAGCACATTTATCATCATCAGAACAGGCAGGGTCAAAGTACAGCCTTCAAGCAGCATGGCCTAATAATAATAATAATAATAATGATGATGGCATTTATTAAGCGCCTAATGGATAGGACAAGGGCCCCCGGGATCAATCAATCAATCAATCGTATTTATTGAGCGCTTACTGGGTGCAGAGCACTGTACTAAGCGCTTGGGAACTGTTGGGTAGGGACTGTCTCTATATGTTGCCAATTTGTACTTCCCAAGCGCTTAGTACAGTGCTCTGCACATAGTAAGCGCTCAATAAATACGATTGATGATGATATAGAGACGGTCCCTACCCAACAGCGGGCTCACAGTCTAGAAGGGGGAGACAGAGAACAAAACCAAACATACTAACAAAATAAAATAAATAGAATAGATATGTACAAGTAAAATAAATAGAGTAATAAATATGTCCAAACATATATACATATAAGGTCATGGGTTCTAATCGCGACTCCGCCACTTGTCTGCTGTGTGACCTCGGGCAAGTCACTTAGCTTCTCTGGGCTTCAGTTCCCTCATCTGTCAAATGGGGAATAATAATGACAATAATAATAATGATGGCATTTATTAAGCGCTTACTATGTGCACAGCACTGTTCTAAGCGCTGGGGAGGTTACAGAGTGATCAGGTTCATTCATTCATTCATTCAATCGTATTTATTGAGCGCTTACTGTGTGCAGGGCACTGGACTAAGCGCTTGGGAAGTACAGGTTGGTAACATATAGAGACGGTCCCTACCCAACAGTGGGCTCACAGTCTAGGTTGTCCCACGGGGGGCTCACAGTCTTCATCCCCATTTTCCAGATGAGGGAACTGAGGCCCAGAGAAGTGAAGTGGCTAGCCCGAAGTCACACAGCTGATAATAGCAGCGTGGCTCAGTGGAAAGAGCCCGGGCTTTGGAGTCAGAGGTCATGGGTTCAAATCCCGGCCCCGCCAATTGTCAGCTGTGTGACTTTGGGCAAGTCACTTGACTTCTCTGGGCCTCAGTTCCCTCATCTGTACAATGGGGATTGAGACTGTGAGCCCCCCGTGGGACAACCTTATCACCTTGTAACCTCCCCAGCGCTTAGAACAGTGCTTTGCACATAGTAAGTGCTTAATAAATGCTATCATTATTATTGTTATTAATTGGCGGAGCCGGAATTTGAACCCGTGACCTCTGGCTCCAAAGCATCACCTTGTAACCTCCCCAGCGCTTAGAACAGTGCTTTGCACATAGTAAGTGCTTAATAAATGCTACCATTATTATTATTATTATTAATTGACGGAGCTGGAATTTGAACCCATGACCTCTGGCTCCAAAGCCCGGGCTCTTTCCACTGAGCCACGCTGCTTCTCTAATAATAATACTGGTATCTCTTAGCTGTCAAATGGGGAATAATAATGATAATAATAATAATAATAATATTGGTATCTCTTAGCTGTGTGACTTTGGGCAAGTCACTTAATTTCACTGGGCCTCAGTTACCTCATCTGTAAAATGGGGATGAAGACTGTGAGCCCCACGGGGGACAACCTCATCACCTTTGTGTCATCCCCAGTGCTTAGAACAGTGCTCGGCACACAGTAAACGCTTAACAAATGCCATCATTATTATATACAAGGTGATCAGGTTGTCCCACGTGGGGCTCACAGTCTTCATCCCCATTTTCCAGATGAGGGAACTGAGGCCCAGAGACGTGAAGTGACTTGCCCAAAGTCACACAGCTGACAGTTGGTGGAGCCGGGATTTGAACCCATGACCTCTGGCTCCAAAGCCCGGGCTATTTCCACTGAGCCACACTGCTTCTCTAATAATAACATTGGTATCTCTTAGCTGTCAAATGGGGAACAATAGTGATAATAATAATAATAATATTGGTATCTCTTAGCTGTGTGACTTTGGGCAAGTCACTTAATTTCTCTGGGCCTCAGTTCCCTCATCTGTAAAATGGGGATGAAGACTGTGAGCCCCCCGGGGGACAACCTGATCACCTTGTATCCTCCCCAGTGCTTAGAACAGTGCTCGGCACATAGTAAGCGCTTAATAAATGCCATTATTATTATTATTATTATTCATCCCCATTTGATAGATGAGGGAACTCATGGGGAAGTGAAGTGACTTGCCCGAGGTCACACAGCTGATAGGTGCTAGGGTCGGGATTAGAACCCATGACCTTCCGACTCCCAAGCCCTGGCTCTAGCCACTACGCCATGATAGTATAAAATTATACTACTACTAATAATAATTATAATAAAACAATAATAATGGCTTTTCTCAAGTGGTTACTACGTGCCAGGCACTGTACTAAGCACTGGGGTGGATACAAGTAAATCAGGTTGAACACTGATGTAGTGTCCTCTCCCAAGCGCTTAATCATTCATTCATTCAATCGTATTTATTGAGCGCTTACCGTGGGCAGAGGACTGTACTAAGCGCTTGGAAAGTACAATTAATAATAATAATAATAATAATAATAATAATAATAATAATAATAATAATAATAATAATAATGGCAACAGATAGCGACAATCCCTACCCAACAATGGGCTCATGGCCTAGAGGAGGCTCACATGTGACCCAGCCTGCTCTGATTCATTCATTCATTCAATCGTATTTATTGAGCACTTACTGTGTGCAGAGCACTGGACTAAGCGCTTGGGAAGTAACAAGTTGGGTGGCCACCCTGGGGCAACATTAGGGCTGTGAGTTGTCCCCTGCTTCCCACAGAGGAGCAGCGTGGCTCAGTGGAAAGAGCGCGGGCTTTGGAGTCGGAGGTCATGGGTTCAAATCCCGGCTCCGTCAGCTGTGTGACTTTGGGTAAGTCGCTTCACTTCTCTGGGCCTCAGTTATCTCATCTGTAAAATGGGGATTAAGACTGTGAGCCCCACGTGGGACAACCTGATCACCTTGCAAATGCCCCAGCGCTTAGAACAGTGCTTTGCACATAGTAAGCGCTTAACAAATGCCATCATTATTATTATTCTCTATGCCTCAGTTACCTCATCTGTCAAATGGGGATTAAGACTGTGAGCCCCACGTGGGACAACCTGATCACCTTGAAAATGCTCCAGCGCTTAGAACAGTGCTTTGCACATAGTAAGCGCTTAATAAATGCCATTATTATTATTATTATTATTATTGTAACCTCCCCAGTGCTTAGAACAGAGCTTTGCATATAGTAAGCGCTTAATACATGCCATTATTATTATTATTATGGTGGCCAGCAAGAGCCCCCCTACCTTCCCACCAAGGCCACAGTACAATAATCATAATAAACATAATAATAATTGTATTCGTTAAGTGCTTTCTGTGTACCAGGCACTGTACTAAGCACTGGGGTGGATCCAAGCAAATCGATTTGGACACAGGCCCTGTCCCATGGGGGCCTTAGGGGCCTCACATCCATTCATTCATTCAATCGTATTTATTGAGCGCTTACTGTGTGCAGAGCACTGTACTAAGCGCTTGGGAAGTACAAGTTGGCTCGGCGGAAAGGGCCCAGACTTGGGAGTCAGAGGTCGTGGGTTCAAATCCCGGCTCTGTCACTTGCCTGCTGGGTGACCTTGGGCAAGCCACTTACCTTCCCTGTATATATGTATATATGTCCTGTATATATGTTTGTACATATTTATTACTCTATTTATTTATTTTACTTGTACATATCTATTCTATTTATGTTATTTTGTTAATATGTTTGGTTTTGTTCTCTGTCTCCCCCTTCTAGACTGTGAGCCCGCTGTTGGGTAGGGACTGTCTCTATATGTTACCGACTTGTACTTCCCAAGCGCTTAGTACAGTGCTCGGCACACAGTAAGCGCTCAATAAATACGATTGATTGATTGATTGATTCTCCGTGCCTCTGTTCCCTCATCTGTAAAATGGGGATTGTGACTGTGAGCCCCCCACGTGGGACAACCCGATTACCTTGTATCTCCCGCAGCGCTTAGAGCAGTGCTTAGCACATAGTAAGCGCTTAACAAATACCATCATTATTATTATTATTATTAAATCTGTCCAAACATCTATACAGGTGCTGTGGGGAGGGGAAGGAGGTGGGGCGGGGGGGATGGAGAGGGGGAGAGGAAAGAGGGGGCTCAATCTGGGAAGGCCTCCTGGAGGAGGTCCTCTCCCCCTTTTAGACTGTGAGCCCACTGTTGGGTAGGGACCGTCTCTCTATGTTGCCAACTTGTACTTCCCAAGCGCTTAGTCCAGTGCTCTGCACACAGTAAGCGCTCAATAAATACGACTGATTGATTGATTGATTCCCAAGCAATTAGTACAGTGCTTCGCACACAGTAAGAGCTTAATAAATGCGACTGAGTGAATGAATGGATGAACCCAAGACCTCCTGACTCCCAGGATGATGCTTTATTTTTGACACCATGGGCTTCTCAGCTACACAAAATAAGCACAGAAATTAGGTGACACCATGGGCTTCTCAGCTACAGAAAATAAGCACAGAAATTAGGTGACACCATGGGCTTCTCAGCTACAATCAATCAATCAATCAATCAATCGTATTTATTGAGCGCTTACTATGTGCAGAGCACTGTACTAAGCGCTTGGGAAGTACAAATTGGCAACACGTAGAGACAGTCCCTACCCAACAGTGGGCTCACAGTCTAAAAGGGGGAGACAGACAACAGAACCAAACATACCAACAAAATAAAATAAATAGGATAGAAATGTACAAGTAAGATAAATAAATAAATAGATAAATAGAGTAATAAATATGTACAAACATATATCCATATATACAGGTGCTGTGGGGAAGGGAAGGAGGTAAGATGGAGGGGATGGAGAGGGGGACGAGGGGGAGAGGAAAGAAGGGGCTCAGTCTGGGAAGGCCTCCTGGAGGAGGTGAGCTCTCAGCAGGGCCTTGAAGGGAGGAAGAGAGCGAGCTTGGCGGATGGGCAGAGGGATTGGGGGCATTCCGGGCCCAGGGGATGACGTGGGCCGGGGGTCAATCAATCAATCAATCGTATTTATTGCTACAGAAAATAAGCACAGAAATTAGGTGACACCATGGGCTTCTCAGCTACACAAAATAAGCACAAAAATTAGATGACACCGTGCTGCTTCTCAGCTACACAAAATAAGCACAGAAATTAGATGACACCTTGCTGCCTCTCAGCTACACAAAATAAGCACAGAAATTAGATTAAATCCAAGCTAATCCGGTTGGAGCATCATCAGTCGTATTTATTGAGCGCTTACTGTGTGCAGAGCACTGGACTAAGCGCTTGGGAAGTACAAGTTGGCAACATTTAGAGACGGTCCCTACCCAACAACGGGCTCACAGTCTAAAATTGGATGCAGCCCCTGTCCCACGTGGGGTTCACCGTCATCATCAATCGTGTTTATTGAGCGCTTACTGTGTGCAGAGCACTGGGCTAAGCGCTTGGGAAGTACAAGTTTGGCAACAAGTTGGCACCGTCTTCACCCCCATTTTCCAGATGAGGGAACTGAGGTCCAGAGAATAATACTAATCGTATTTGTTAAGCCCTTACTGTGTGCCAGGCACCGTACTAAGCACTGGGGTGAATACAAGCAAACCACGTTGGACCAAGTCCCTGTCCCATGTGGGGCTCACAGTCTCCATCCCCATTTTCCAGATGAGGGAACTGAGGCCCAGAGAAGTGAAGCGACTTGCCCAAGGTCCCACAGCAGACAAGTGGCAGAGCCAGGATTAGAACCCACAACCTTCTGACTCCCCAAACAGGGCTCAGTTCCCCAAGTTGACATACATTCATTCGATAATAGTAATAATAATAATAATGATGATGGCATTTGTTAAACGCTTACTATGCGCCAAGCACTGTTCTAAGCGCTGGGGAGGATACAAGGTTGTCCCACGTGGGGCTCACAGTCTTCATCCCCATTTTACAGAGGAGGGAACTGAGGCCCAGAGAAGTGAAGCGACTTGCCCAAGGTCCCACAGCAGACAAGTGGCAGAGCCGGGATTAGAACCCACAGCCTTCTGACTCCCCAAGCAGGGCTCAGTTCCCCAAGTTGACATACATTCATTCAATAATAATAATAATAATAATAATAATAATAATAATAATAATAATAATAATAATAATAATAACATTTGTTAAACACTTCCTATGTGCCAAGCACTGTTCTAAGCACTGGGGAGGATACAAGCTGATCAGGTTGTCCCACGGGGGGCTCACAGTCTTCATCCCCATTTTACAGAGGAGGGAACTGAGGCCCAGAGAAGTGAAGCGACTTGCCCAAGGTCCCACAGCAGACAAGTGGCAGAGCCGGGATTAGAACCCACAACCTTCTGACTCCCCAAGCAGGGCTCAGTTCCCCAGGTTGACATACATTCATTCGATAATAATAATAATAATAATAATAATGATGATGGCATTTGTTAAGCACTTACTATGAGCCAAGCACTGTTCTAAGCGCTGGGGAGGATACAAGGTGATCAGGTTGGTCCATATTTATTTTACTTGCACATATTATTCTATTTATTTTATTTTGTTAGTAGGTGTGGTTTTGTTCTCTGTGTGCAGAACACTGTACTAAGCGCTTGGGAAGTACAAGTTGGCAACAAGTTGGCACCGTCTTCACCCCCATTTTCCAGATGAGGGAACTGAGGCCCAGAGAATAACAATTCCCCTTCTAGACTGTGAGCCCACTGTTGGGTAGGGACCGTCTCTATATGTTGCCAACTTGTACTTCCCAAGCGCTTAGTACAGTGCTCTGCACACAGTAAGCGCTCAGTAAATACGATTGATGATGATGATTGATGATGTGGGGCTCACAGTCTTCATCCCCATTTTACAGATGAGGGAACTGAGGCCCAGAGAAGTTAAGCAGCTCGCCCGAGGTCACAGAGCATGCTTGGGAGAATACACTATAACAAAGTTGGGAGACTCGGCCCACAGCGAGCTTACAGTTTAGAGGGGGACACAGCTATTAATATGAATAATGGTATTTGTTAAGCACTTACTATGTGCCAAGCACAGTAGTAATAATAATGATGGCAATTTGTAATAATAAGAATAATGATGGCATTTATTAAGCACTTACTCTGTGCAAAGCACTGTTCTAAGCGCTGGGGAGGTTACAAGGTGATCAGGTTGTTCCACGGGGGGATCACAGTCTTCATCCCCATTTTACCGATGAGGTCACTGAGGCCCAGAGAAGTGAATTGACTTGCCCGCTTTGTACAGTGCTTAGTAAGCGCTTTCAAGCGCTTAGTACAGTGCTCTGCACACAGTAAGCGCTCAATGAATACGATTGATTGATTGCCCAAAGTCCCACAGCTGACAGTTGGCGGAGCCGGGATTTGAACCCGTGACCTCTGACTCCAAAGCCCGGGCTCTTTCCACTGAGCCACGCTGCTTCTCGTGAAGCTTCTCAATCAATCAATCAATGGTATTTATTGAGCGCTTACTGTGTGCAGAGCCCTGTACTAAGCGCTTGGGAAGTCCAAGTTGGCAACATCTAGAGACGGTCCCTACCCAGCAGTGGGCTCACAGTCTAGAAGGGGGAGATAGACAACAAAATGAAACATATCAACAAAATAAAATAAATAGAATAAATATGTACAAATAAAATAAATAGAGTAATAAATATGTACAAACATATATACATATATTCAGGTGCTGTGGGGAGGGGAAGGAAGCCTCATGTGGGCAGGAACTGTATCTGACATGATTCAATGAATAAATTCAGATCTGAGATTGTGAGCCCCATACGGGACAAGAACTGCGTCCAACCCAATTTGCTTATATCCAGCCCAGCGCTTAGTACAGTGCCCGGCACGTAGTAAGCACCAAACAAATCTCATCATCACGACTATCTCTATCCATCCGCTATTAAGGGAGAAGCAGCGTGACTCAGTGGCAGGAGCCCGGGCCTGGGAATCAGAGGTTGTGGGTTCTAATCCCTGCTCTGCCACTTTTTTAAAAATGGCATTTAAAAATAATAATAATAATAATAATAATGGCATTTAGATATATATATAGATAGATAGATAGATAATAATAATAATAATGGCATTTATTAAGCGCTTACTATGTGCAAAGCACTGTTCTAAGTGCTGGGGGAGTTACAAGGTGATCAGGCTGTCCCACTGAGGGCTCACAGTCTTCATCCCCGTTTTACAGACGAGGCAACTGAGGCCCGGAGAAGTGAAGTGACTTGCCCAAAGTCACACAGCTGACAATTGGCAGAGGTGGGATTTGAACCCATGACCTCTTACTCCAAAGCCCGGGCTCTTTCCACTGAGCCATTAAGCGCTTACTATGTGCAAAGCACTGTTGTAAGTGCTGGGCCACTTGCCAGCTGTGTGACTTTGGGAAAGTCACTTCACTTCTCTGGGCCTCAGTTCCCTCATCTGTAAAATGGGGATGAAGACTGTGCGCACCCCCGTGGGACAACCTGATCACCCTGTATCTACCCCAGCGCTTAGAACAGTGCTCGGTACACAGTAAGCACTTAACAAATGCAATGATTATTATTAATATTATTAAGGTCACAGCTCCTCCAGGAGCCCTTCCCTAATTAAGCCCTCTTTCCTCTGAATCCCTACCCCTTCTGCATCATCCATAATAATAATAATAATAATGATGGCATTTGTTAAGCGCTTACTATGTGCAAAGCACTGTTCTAAGCGCTGGGGAGGATACAAGGTAATGCATTTGGATCGATGACTTTTAGATATAATAATAATAATAATAATAGCATTTATTAAGCACTTACTATGTGCAAAGCACTGTTCTAAGCGCTGGGGAGGTTACAAGGTGATCAGGTTGTCCCACGGAGGGCTCACAGTCTTCATCCCCAGTTTACAGATGAGGAAACTGAGGCACAGAGAATAATAATAATGATGATGGCATTTATTAAGTGCTTACTATGTGCAAAGCACTGTTCTAAGCGCTGGGGAGGTTACAAGGAGATATTTGCTATTCACCCCAACCCCGCATCTCTTATGTCCACAGCCATACTTGAATTGCTGTCTGTCTCCCCACCTCTAGACTGTGAGCCCACTGCCGGCAGGGACTGTCTCTCTTTATTGCTCTATTGTACTTTCATTCATTCATTCATTCATTCATTCATTCAATCGTATTTATTGAGCGCTTACTATGTGCAGGGCACTGGACTAAGCGCTTGGGAAGTCCAAGTTGGCAACATCTAGAGACGGTCCCTACCCGACAGCGGGCTCACGGTCTAGAAGCGGGAGACAGACAACAAAACAAAACATAGTAACAAAATGAAATAAATACGATAAACATGTACAAATAAAATAAATAAATAGAGTAATAAATACGTACAAACATATATACATATATACAGGTGCTGTGGGGACTTCCAAATGCTTAGTCCAGTGCTCTGGACTGAGAGCCCACTTTCTAGACTGTGAGCCCACTGTTGGGTAGGGACTGTCTCTAGATGTTGCCAACTTGGACTTCCCAAGCGCTTAGTCCAGTGCTCTGCACACAGTAAGCGCTCAATAAATACGATTGATTGATTGATTGATTGACCGTCTCTCTATGTTGCCAACTTGGACTTCCCAAGCGCTTAGTCCAGTGCTCTGCACACAGTAAGCGCTCAATAAATACGATTGATTGATTGCTCTGCGCACAGTACGCGCTCAATAAATACGAGTGAATGAAGGAATGATTTATTTCTCTTTCATTCACGCATGCAGTCGTATTTATTGAGCGCTTACTGTGTGCAGAGCACTGTGCTAAGCGATCGGGAAGTATAAGTCGGCAACGTATAGAGACGGTCCCTCCCCAACAGCGGGCTCACAGTCTAGAAGGGGGAGGCGGACAAAACAAAATATGTAAACAAGTGTCAAAACGGTCAGAATGAAAAGAATTATAGCTATAAGCAGCATGGCGTGGTGGCTAGAGCCCGGGCCTGGGAATCAGAAGGTCATGGGTTCCAATCCTGCCTCTACCACTTGTCTGTCGTGACCTTGGGCAAGTCATCTGACTTCTTTGGGCCTCAGTTCCCTCATCTGGAAAAGGGGGATGGAGGCTGTGAGCCCCACGGGGGGACAGGGACTGTGTCCAACCCGATTGGCTTGGATTCATTCATTCATTCATTCATACACTCGTATTTATTGAGCACTTACTGTGTGCAGAGCACTGTACTAAGCACTCTGGAAGTATAAATCAGCAACAGAGACGGTCCCAATGGTATTTATTGAGCGCTTAGTGTGTGCAGAGCACTGTACTAAGCGCTTGGGAAGTACAAGTTGGCAATAGATAGAGATGGTCCCTACCCAACAACGGGCTCACAGTCTGGAAGGGGGAGGCGGACAACAAAACATGGAGACAAGTGTCAAAACCGTCAGAATGAATAAAATTATAGCTATTTTATATTATAGAAGGTCATGGGTTCCAATCCTGCCTCTACCACTTGTCTGTCGTGACCTTGGGCAAGTCATCTGACTTCTTTGGGCCTCAGTTCCCTCATCTGGAAAAGGGGGATGGAGGCTGTGAGCCCCACGGGGGGACAGGGACTGTGTCCAACCCGATTCGCTTGGATTCATTCATTCATTCATTCATACACTCGTATTTATTGAGCACTTACTGTGTGCAGAGCACTGTACTAAGCACTCTGGAAGTATAAATCAGCAACAGAGACGGTCCCAATGGTATTTATTGAGCGCTTAGTGTGTGCAGAGCACTGTACTAAGCGCTCGGGAAGTATAAATTGGCAATAGATAGAGACGGTCCCTACCCAACAACGGGCTCACAGTCTAGAAGCGGGAGGCGGACAACAAAACATGGAGACAAGTGTCAAAAACGTCAGAATGAATAAAATTAACGCTATAAGCAGCATGGCGTGGTGGCTAGAGCCCCGGCCTGGGCATCAAAAGGTCATGGGTTCCAATCCTGCCTCTACCACTTGTCTGTCGTGACCTTGGGCAAGTCATCTGACTTCTTTGGGCCTCAGTTCCCTCATCTGGAAAAGGGGGATGGAGGTTGTGAGCCCCACGGGGGGACAGGGACTGTGTCCAGCCCGATTTGCTTGGTTTCATTCATTCATTCATTCAATCGTATTTACTGAGCGCTTACTGTGTGAAGAGTACACAGTACCTAGGCCCACCCCCCCACTGAGGTCTAAGAAATAAAAATAATAATAATAATAATGTTGGTATTTGTTAAGCGTGCCAAGGACTGTTCTAAGCGCTGGGGCAGATACAAGGTAACCAGGTTATGAGCTCTTGGATCAATCAATCAATCAATCGATCGCATTTATTGAGCGCTTACCGTGTGCAGAGCACTGTACTAAGCGCTTGGGAAGTACAAGTCGGCAACATATATTCACCCCAGTGTTTAGAACAGTGCCTGTGACTGTGACAGTGAGCCCCCCGTGGGACAACCTGATCACCTTGTATCCTCCCCAGCGCTTAGAACAGTGCTTCGCACATAGTAAGCGCTTAACAAATGCCATCCTTACCATTAGTAGTATTCCAAGGTGAGTGCTTAACAAATACCACAATTACGATGACGATGATCATTGTTAGTATCAGTAATATTCATACTACGATTCCTGTCCTGGAGGGCCGGGTGGTTCCAGGAAAGCCGGAGAGGATGGACGGATGGACTGCTCAAGCGCTTAGTACAGTGCTCTGCACACAGTAAGCGCTCAATAAATACAATTGATTGATTGATTGATTGATTGATTGATGGACTGGCTCTCTACCAGTCCAGAGACCCCTTCCCTCCAGAGACGCCGCCTCCCACCGAGGGTCCGAACGGCCCCAAATGTCCATTTCTGGACCCCCGCCGTCCTCTCCAAATCTTCTAGAGTGTGAGCCCACTGTTGGGTAGGGACCGTCTCTATATGTTGCCAACTTGGACTTCCCAAGCGCTTAGTACAGTGCTCTGCACACAGTAAGCGCTCAATAAATACGATTGATTGATTGATTGATTGATCCCAGCCTGTCCAGAACCTGCCTGTCTTCACATCCGTCGGGGGCCAGGAAGCAGCAGGCTTCAGCTGATAAGACGGCCCCCCGTCCCTGGGCCTCCCTCCCAGGGCCCCCCACACTGAGGCCTAAGAAATAATAATAATAATAATGTTGGTATTTGTTAAGCGCTTACTGCGTGCTAAGCACCGTTCTAAGCGCTGGGGCAGATACAAGGTCATCAGGTTATAATAATAATAATAAATAATAATGATGGCATTTATTAAGCGCTTACTACGTGCCAAGCACTGTTCCAAGCTCTGGGGGGATCCAAGGTGATCAGGTTGTCCCACGGGGGGCTCCCGGTCTTCATCCCCATTTTCCAGATGAGGTCACTGAGGCACAGAGAAGTGAATTGACTTGCCCAAAGTCACACAGTTGACAAGTGGCAGAGCCGGAATTTGAACCCATGACCTCTGACTCCAAAGCCTGGGCTCTTTCCACTGGGCTACGCTGCTTCTCTGTTATCCCATGTGGGGCTCACAGTCTTCATTCCCATTTTTAGACTGTGAGCCCACTGTTGGGTAGGGACCGTCTCTATATGTTGCCAACTTGTACTTCCCAAGCGCTTAGTACAGTGCTCTGCACACAGTAAGCGCTCAATAAATACGATTGATGATGATGATGATGATTGGAACCCATGACCTCTGGCTCCCCAGCCCAGGCTCTTTCCACTGAGCCACACTGCTTCTCTAATGCTTTATAATTCTATATAATATAATTATATATTATAATGTAATAATAATACAATAATATAATATAATATATGCTATACAATAATATATAATATGAAATAACATGACATAATACGGCATAGCATAATAATATAATATACTACAATATAATATAATATAATATATAATATAATATAATATAATTCCATATAATTCTACACAATTCTATATAATTCTATATAATGCTAATGCTAACCATAATTATGGTATTTGTTAAGTGCTTACCACTACTACTACTACTAATGATGGCATTTATTAAGCGCTTACTATGTGCAAAGCACTGTTCTACGCACTGGGGAAGTTACAAGGTGATCAGGTTGTCCCATGGGGGGGCTCACAGTCTTAATCCCCATTTTACAGATGAGGGAACTGAGGCCCAGAGAAGTGAAGTGACTCGACCAAAGTCACACAACTGACAATTGGCAGAGCCGGGATTTGAACCCACGACCTCTGACTAAAAAGCCCGGGCTCTTTCCACTGAGCCACACTGCTTCTCTAATGCTATATAATTCTATATAATATAATTCTATATATAATTTAATAATCATAATAATATAATAAAGCACAAAACATAATTACAATATGATATAAAATATATGAAAATATAATATAGTATAGTGTATTCTATATAACTCTATATAATGCTAATGCTAATCATAATGATTATGGTATTTGTTAAGTGCTTACAACTACTACTACTACTAATAATAATGATGGCATTTATTAAGCGCTTACTATATGCAAAACACTGTTCTAAGCACTGGGGAGGTTACAAGGTGATCAGGTTGTCCCCCGGGGGGCTCCCAGTCTTCATCCCCATTTTCCAGATGAGGGAACTGAGGCCCAGAGAAGTGAAGTGACTCGACCAAAGTCACACAGCTGACAAGTGGCAGAACCAGGATTTGAACCCGTGACCTCTGACTCCAAAGCCCAGGCTCTTTCCACTGAGCCACGCTGCTTCTCTAGGCGCCAAGCACTGTTCTAAGCTTGACGGCCCGAGAAATTTTCTGTCAGCTCCTGCGTTCCCCTGCCCCACCCGCCCCCCGGCCTCTTTGCGTGGCTCAGTGGAAAGAGCCCGGGGTTTGGAGTCAGAAGTCATGGGTTCAAATCCCGGCTCCGCCAATTGTCAGCTGTGTGACTTTGGGCAAGTCACCTCACTTCTCTGGGCCTCAGTTCCCTCATCTGTCAAATGGGGATTAAGACTGTGAACCCCCCGTGGGACAACCTGATCACCTCGTAACCTCTCCAGCGTTTAGAACAGTGCTTTGCACATAGTAAGCGCTTAATAAATGCTATCATTATTTTTATTATTATTTGCGGTCATTCCTGCCACAGGCCTCTTCACGGTCATCTCTATCCCGGCCTCCGGCCGTCTACTCGTGGCCCTTCCCGCCCCCATCCCTGGCCTCCCGATGGTCATTCCCGCCCCCGCTCCGGCCTCCGGATGGGCATTCCGGCCACCGGCCTCCTCACGGTCATTCCCGCCACCCGCCTCCTCATGGTCATTCCCACTCCCACTCCCAGTTTCCTCACAGTAATTCCCGCCCCCGCCCTGGCCTCCGGATGGGCATTCCGGCCACCGGCCTCCTGTTGGCCATTCCCGCCCCCGTCCCTGGCCTCCTCACAGTCATTCCCGCCACCCGCCTCCTCATGGTCATTCCCACTCCCACTCCCAGTTTCCTCACAGTCATTCCGGCCCCTGCCCCTGGCCTCCTCATGGTCATTCCCGCCCCCGCCCCGGCCTCCGGATGGGCATTCCGGCCACCGGCCTCCTGTTGGTCATTCCCGCCCCCGCCCCGGCCTCCTCACGGTCATTCCCGCTCCCACCCCCGGTTTCCCCACAGTCATTCCCGCCCCCGTCCCTGGCCTCCTCACGGTCATTCCCGCCACCCGCCTCCTCATGGTCATTCCCACTCCCACTCCCAGTTTCCTCACAGTCATTCCGGCCCCTGCCCCTGGCCTCCTCATGGTCATTCCCGCCCCGCCCCGGCCTCCGGATGGGCATTCCGGCCACCGGCCTCCTGTTGGTCATTCCCGCCCCCGCCCCGGCCTCCTCACGGTCATTCCCGCTCCCACCCCCGGTTTCCTCACAGTCATTCCCGCCCCCGCCCCGGCCTCCTCATGGTCATTATGGAACATGTATATATGTTTGTACGTATTTATTACTCTCTTTATTTATTTATTTTACTTGTCCATATCTATCCTATTTATTTTATTTTGTTAGTATTTTTGGTTTTGTTGTCTGTCTCCCCTTTCTAGACTGTGAGGCCACTGTTGGGTAGGGACCGTCTCTAGATGTTGCCAACTTGGACTTCCCAAGCGCTTAGTACAGTGCTCGGCACACAGTAAGCGCTCAATAAATATGATTGAATGAATGAATGAATGAATTCCCATCCCCACCCCAGCATCCGGATGGGCATTCCGGCCACCGGCCTCCTCATGGTCATTCCCGCTCCCACCCCCGGTTTCCTCACAGTCATTCCCGCCCCCGCCCCTGGCCTCCTCAGGGTCATCATTGAACATGTATATATGTTTGTACGTATTTATTACTCTCTTTCTTTATTTATTTTACTTGTACATATCTATTCTATTTATTTTATTTTGTGAATATGTTTGGTTTTGTTCTCTGTTAGACTGTGAGCGCGCTGTTGGGTAGCGACCGTCTCTGTATGTTGCCAACGTGTACTTCCCAAGCGCTTAGTCCAGTGCTCTGCACACAGTAAGCGCTCAATAAGTACGATTGAATGAATGAATGACTCATATTTATTGAGTGCTTAATATTTATTATTATTATCATTATTATTATCTCTGGCTCTGCCACTGGCCTTCTGAGGGTCATCCCCGCTCCCACCCTCGGCCTCCTCACGGTCATTCCCCTCGTCCCCCTCTCCACCCCCCACATCTTACCTCCTTCCCTTCCCCACAGCACCTGTATATATGGATAGATGTTTGGACATATTTATTACTCTATTTATTTATTTATTTTACTTGTACCTATCTATTCTATTTATTTTATTTCATTAGTATGTTTGGTTTTGTTCTCTGATTCCCCCTTCTAGACTGTGAGCCCACTGTTGGGTAGGGACTGTCTCTATATGTTGCCAATTTGTACTTCCCAAGCGCTTAGTACAGTGCTCTGCACATAGTAAGCGCTCAATAAATACGATTGATGATGATGATGATGATGTATATGTTTGTACGTATTTATTACTCTATTTATTTCTTTATTTTACTTGTACATATTTATTCTATTTATTTTATTCTGTGAATATGTTTTGTTTTGTTCCCTGTCTCCCCCTTCTAGACTGTGAGCCCACTGTTGGGTAGGGACCGTCTCTATATGTTGCCAACTTGGACTTCCCAAGCGCTTAGTCCAGTGCTCTGCACACAGTAAGCGCTCAATAAGTACGATTGAATGAATGAATGAATGAGTCATATTTATTGAGTGCTTAATAAATGCATCATTATTATTATCTCTGGCTCTGTCACTAGCCTTCTGAGGGTCATCCCGCCCCCAGCCCTTGGCCTCCTCACGGTCATTCCCCTCGTCCCCCTCTCCATCCCCATCTTACCTCCTTCCCTTCCCCACAGCCCCTGTATATATGGATAGATGTTCGTACATATTTATTACTCTATTTATTTTACTTGTACATATCTATTCTATTTATTTTATTTTGTTAGTATGTTTGGTTTTGTTCTCTGTCCCCCCCCTTTTAGACTGTGAGCCCACTGTTGGGTAGGGACTGTCTCTAGATGTTGCCAACTTGGACTTCCCAAGCGCTTAGTACAGTGCTGTGCACACAGTAAGCGCTCAATAAATACGATTGATTGATTGATTGATTGATTGATCTCCATCCCCACCCCCAGCCTGCCAACCAGGGGGAGGGGGCGTCCAGGCAGTCCGGCCTCGTCCACGTCCTTGGGGCCGGTTTGGCCTTCTCCCAGTGCTGGGCGGGAGCCCGGACTTCCTCTTCCCTCCTCCCCAGAGAAGCAGCGGGACTCAGTGGAAAGAGCCCGGGCTTGGGAATCAGAGGTCGCGGGTTCTAATCCCAGCCCCGCCACTTGTCAGCTGGGTGACCTCGGGCAAGTCGCTTCACTTCTCTGGGCCTCGGTTCCCTCCTCTGGAAAATGGGGACAAAGACCGTGAGCCCCACGTGGGACAGCCTGATCACCTTGTATCTATCCCAGCGCTTAGAACAGTGCTTGGCACATAGTAAGCGCTTAGAACAGTGCTTTGCACATAGTAAGCACTTCATAAATGCCATCATTATTATTATTATTATTAACAAATACCATTATTATTATTATTATTATTCCTCCCTCCCAGTGAAGGCCTGGAGCCGGTCACAAGCAGCAGTTTCTGTCCCACCCTGTGATCAAGGTCCACCTTATCCCCGGCCTGCAGATGATGAAACCACCACTCACCTGCTGTGTGACCTTGGGCAAGTCACTTTGCTCTTCTGGGCCTCAGTTACCTCATCTGTAAAATGGAGAGGAAGACTGTGAGCCCCCTTCTAGACTGTGAGCCCGTTGTGGGCAGGGATTGTCTCTGTTTGTTGCCGAATTGTACTTTCCAAGCGCGTAGTTTCTAGACTGTGAGCCTGCTGCTGGGTAGGGACCGTCTCTGTATGGTGCCAACTTGTACTTCCCAAGCGCTTAGTACAGTGCTCTGCACACAGTAAGTGCTCAATAAATATGATTGAATGAGTGAATGAATAGTACAGTGCTCTGCACACAGTAAGTGCTCAATAATAATAATAGTGATGGTATTTGTTAATAATAATAATAATAATAATAATGATGGCATTTGTTAAGCGCTTACTATGTGCGCTGTTCTAAGCGCTGGAAAGTGCTTACTATGTGCAAAGCACTGTGGGGGTACAAGGTGATCAGGTTGTCCCATGTGGGTCTCCCAGTCTTCATCCCCATTTTCCAGATGAGGGAACTGAGGCCCAGAGGAGTGAAGTGACTTGCCCAAAGTCACCCAGCTGACAAGTGGCAGAGGCGGGATTTGAACCCATGACCTGTGACTCCAAAGCCCGGGCTCTTTCCACTGAGCCACGCTGCTTCAACGAATGAATGAAGTAAATGATTGTGGGACATGGACTGCATCCAACCTGATGACCTTGTATCTCCTCCAGCGCTTAGAACAGTGCTTGGCACATAGTAAGTGCTTAACAAATACCATTACTATAATTATTATTATGAAACCGAGACCCACAGGGGGGAAGCAGCATAGCGTAGTGGCTAGAGCCCGGAATCCGAAGGTCATGGGTTCTAATCCCGGCTCCGTCAATTGTCAGCTGTGTGACTTTGGGCAAGTTACTTGACTTCTCTGGGCCTCAGTTTCCTCATCTGTAAAATGGGGATGAAGACTGTGAGCCCCTCCGTGGGACAACCTGATCACCCTGTAATCTCCCCAGCGCTTAGAACAGTGCTTGGCACACAGTAAGCGCTTAATAAATGCCATTATCATCATCATCATCATCTAAGAACAGGGGCTTGGGAGTCAGAGGACGTGGGTTCTAATCCCGGCTCTGCCACTTGTCTGCTGTGTGACCTGGGGAATGTCACTTCACTTCTCTGGGCCTCAGTTCCCTCATCTGGAAAACAGGGATTCATTCCTTCATTCAGTCGTATTTATTGAGCGCTTACCGCGTGCAGAGCGCTGTACTAGAAGCAGCGCGGCTCAGTGGAAAGAGCCCGGGCTTTGGAGTCAGAGGTCGTGGGTTCAAATCCCGGCTCCGCCACTTGTCAGCTGTGTGACTTCGGGCAAGTCGCTTCACTTCTCTGAGCCTCAGTTCCCTCATCCGTAAAATGGGGATAAAGACCGTGAGCCCCACGTGGGACAATCTGATCACCCTGTAACCTCCCCAGTGCTTAGAACAGTGCTTTGCACAGAGTAAGCGCTTAATAAATGCCATTCCTTCTAGACTGTGAGCCCGCTGTTGGGTAGGGACCGTCTCTATCTGTTGCCAACTTGTACTTCCCAAGCGCTTAGTCCAGCGCTCTGCACACAGTAAGCGCTCAATAAATGATTGAATGAATGAATTACTACTACTATTCATTCATTCATTCAATCGTATTCATTGAGCACTGTACTAAGCGCTTGGGAAGTACAAGTTGGCAACAGATAGAGACGGTCCCTACCCACATGAGCTTACAGTCTACGGCGGGGTGAGACAGACGTGAATAGAAATAAATGAGAGATGTGGACATGAGCGGTGGGGAGCTGGAAGAGGAGGAGAGTAAAGGGAGCGAGGCAGGGCGAAGCGGAAGGGAGTGGGAGAAGAGGAAAGGAGGGCGCAGTCAGGGAAGGCCTCTGGGAGGAGATGGGCCTTCAGGAAGGCTTCGAAAGGGGAGAGGATCATTGTCGGATTAGAGGAGGGAGGATGTTCCCGGCCAGAGGTAGGATCAATCAATCAATCGTATTTATTGAGCGCTTACTGTGTGCAGAGCACTGGACTAAGCGCTTGGGAAGTCCAAGTTGGCAGCATCTAGAGCCGGTCCCTACCCAACAGTGGGAGGTGAGAATGTCGGCGGTGAGATAGACAAGATGTGACTGTGACCGTGAACCCGCTGTTGGGTAGGGACCGTCTCTATATGTTGCCAACTTGGACTTCCCAAGCGCTTAGTCCAGTGCTCTGCACACAGTAAGCGCTCAGTAAATACGATTGAATGAATGAAGATGGAGGCCCAGGGAGAAGGTTGGCATTAAAAGGCCCTACTGAGAGCTCACCTCCTCCAGGCCTTCCCAGACTGAGCCCCCTCCTTCCTCTCCCCCTCGTCCCCCTCTCCATCCTCCTTCCCTTCCCCACAGCACCTGTCTATATGGATAGATGTTTGTACAGATTTATTACTCTATTTATTTATTTTACTTGTACATATCTATTCTATTTCTTTTATTTTCTTAGTGTGTTGGGTTTCGTCCTCTGTCTCCCCCTTTTAGACTGTGAGCCCATGGTTGGGTAGGGACCGTCTCTGTATGTTGCCAACTTGGACTTCCCAAGTGCTTAGTACAGTGCTCTGCACACAGTAAGCACTCAATAAACACGATTGATTAATTGATTGATAGATTAAAAGAGCCAAGCAGAAACGCTGTGGGTATGTCAGTCCCCTCCTCAAAACTCTCCAGTGGCTCCCAATCAATCTGCGCATCAGGCAGAAACTCCTCCCCCTGGGCTTCCAGGCTGGCCATCCATCACCTCTCCCCCTCCTCCCTCACCTCCCTTCTCTCCTTCTCCATCCCATCCCGCACCCTCCGCTCCTCCGCCGCTGATCTCCTCACCGTACCTCGCTCTCGCCTGTCCCGCCATCGACCCCCGGCTCCCGTCCTCCCCCGGGCCCGGAATGCCCCCAATCCCTCTGCCCCTCCGCCAAGCTCACTCTCTTCCTCCCTTCAAAGCCCCTGCTGAGAGCTCACCTCCTCCAAGAGGCCTTCCCACACTCAGCCCCCTTTTTCCTCTCCTCCTCCACATCCCCCGGCCCTACCTCCTTCCCCTCCCCACAGCACCTGTATATATGTCTGTACAGATTTATTACTCTATTCATTTTACTTGTACATATTTACTATTCTATTTATGTTGTTAATGATGTGCATCTAGCTTTATTTCCATTTGTTCTGACAACTTGACACCTGTTCACATGTTTTGTTTTGTTGTCCGTCTCCCCCTTCTAGACTGTGAGCCCGTTGTTCGGTAGGGACCGTTTATGTTGCCGACTTGGACTTCCCAAGTGCTCAGTACAGCGCTCCACCCCCAGTAGGTTCCCAACAATAATAATAATAATGATGGCATTTATTATCCCAAGTGCTTAGTACAGTGCTCTGCACACAGTAAGCACTTAATAATAATAATAATGGCATTTATTAAGCGCTTACTATGTGCAAAGCACTGTCCTAAGCACTGGGAAAGTTAGAAGGTGATCAGGTTGTTCCACGGGGGTGCTCACAGCCTTCATCCCCATTTCACATATGAGGGAACTGAGGCCCAGAGAAGTGAAGTGACTTGCCCGAAGTCACACAGCTGACTTCTGGCAGAGCCGGGATTTGAACCCGTCACCTCTGACTCCAAAGCCCGGGCTCTTTCCTCTTTCCTTTCCTCCATCAATCAATCGTATTTATTGAGCGCTTACTGTGTGCAGAGCATCGGATGAATGAATGAGTCCGGGCCGGGTTGGAGGAGGAGAATAGCGAGGTGAGGTAGGAGGGGGCGAGGGGATGGACGACTTTAAAGCTGATGGCGAGGGGTTTCTGCTTGATGCGGTGATGTGGACGGGCAACCATTGGAGGGTCTTGAGGAGCGGGGAGATGTGGACTGAACGTTTTCCAATTTGTAATTCCCAAGCGCTTAGTACAGTGCTCTGCACATAGTAAGCGCTCAATAAATATGATTGATGATGATTTGGTAGAAAAGTCATCCGGGCAGCAGAGTGAAGTATGGACGGTGAGCCCACTGTTGGGTAGGGACCGTCTCTAGATGTTGCCGACTTGGACTTCCCAAGCGCTTAGTCCAGTGCTCTGCACACAGTAAGCGCTCAATAAATACGATTGATGATGATGACTGGAGTGGGGAGAGATAGGAGGCCGAGAGGTCAGCGAGGAGGCTGACGCAGTCATGGAAGCGAGAGGGAAGCGATTGGATTAATGTGGTAGCGGTTTGGATAAACAGGAAAACGCGGATTTTAGCCATGTTGTGAAGGTGGAACTGATAGGGATTTAGTGATCATCATCATCAATCGTATTTATTGAGCGCTTACTATGTGCAGAGCACTGTACTAAGCGCTTGGGAAGTACAAATTGGCAACATATAGAGACAGTCCCTATCCAGCAGTGGGCTCACAGTCTAAAAAGTGATGGATTGAAGATGCGGGTTGCATGAGAGAGAGGAGTCAAGGATAACGCCAAGGTTACTTGTACACGTCTATTCATTTTATTTTGTTAATATGTTTGGTTTTGTTCTCTGTCTCCCCCTTCTAGACTGTGAGCCCGCTGTTGGGTAGGGACCGTCTCTAGATGTTGCCGACTTGCGCTTAGTACGGTGCTCTGCACACAGTAAGCGCTCAATAAACACAATTGATTGATTGCACACGCAGTAAGCACTCAATAAACACAATGGATTGATGGATTGATTAGTATGTTTGGTTTTGTTCTCTGTCTCTCCCTTTTAGACTGTGAGCCCACTGTTGGGTAGGGACCATCTCTATATGTTGCCAATTTGTACTTCCCAAGCGCTTAGTACAGTGCTCTGCACATAGTAAGCGCTCAATAAATACGACTGATGATGATGATGATGACTGATTGACAGTGAGACAGGAAGGATGGTGATGCCGTCGACAGCAATGGGAAAATCGGGGCGAGGGCAGGGTTTGGGTGGAAAGATAACAAGGCCGGTTTTGGACATGCTAAGGTTGAGGTGATGAGAGGACATCCAAACCTGTATATATGTTTGTACATATTTATTACTCTATTTATTTATCTTACTTGTGCATATCTATTCTATTTATTTTATTTTGTTAGTATGTTTGGTTTTGTTCTCTGTCTCCCCCTTCTAGACTGTGAGCCCGCTGTTGGGTAGGGACCGTCTCTAGATGTTGCCAGCTTGGGCTTCCCAAGCGCTTAGTACAGTGCTCTGCACACAGTAAGCGCTCAATAAATATGATTGATTGATCGATTGATCCAAACAGAGATGTCTGGAAGGCAGGAGGAAATGAGAGATTCCAGAGAGAGAGGTCGGAGCAGGAGATGGAGATTTGGGAATCACCTGCAAAGAGGTGGGAGTTGAAGCCGTGGGAGCGAATGAGTTCTCCGAGGGAGTGGGAGGAGATGGAGAAGAGAAGGGGATGGAGAACTGAGCCTTGATGGACGCCCACAGGGAGGGGTGGGAGGCAGAGGAGGAGTCCATGAAAGAGACGGAGAAGGAGCGGTCAGAGACAGAGGAGGACAACCAGGAGAGGACGGAGTCGGTGAAGCCGAGGTTGGATAATGTTTCCAGGAGAAGGGAGCGGCCCGCAGTGTTGACGGCAGCGGAGAGGTGGAAGAGGATGAGGATGGAGTAGAGGCTGTTGGATTTGTCATTCATTCATTCAGTCGTATTTATTGAGCGCTTACTGTGTGCAGAGCACTGTAGTAAGCGCTTGGGAAGTACAAGTTGGCAACAGATGCGGTAACTGAGGCCCAGAGAAGTGAGCCCCTTCCTTCCTCTCCCCCTCGTCCCCCTCTCCATCCCCCCCGCCTTACCTCCTTCCCTTCCCCACAGCACCTGGATAGATGGATAGATGTTTGCACAGATTTATTATTTATTTCTCTTACTTGTACATATCTATTCTATTTATTTTATTTTGTCAGTATGTTTGGTTTTGTTGTCTGTCTCCCCCTTCTAGACTGTGAGCCCGCTGTTGGGTAGGGACCATCTCTATGTGTTGCCGACTTGTACTTCCCAAGCGCTTAGTACAGTGCTCTGCACACAGTAAGCGCTCAACAAATACGATTGATTGATTGATATAGAGACGGTCCAAGAAGGAGCTCATCGGTGACCTGATGGCAACTTGTACTTCCCAAGTGCTTAGTACAGTGCTCTGCACACAGTAAGCGCTCAATAAATATGATTGAATGAATGAATAATAATAATAACGGCATTTATTAAGCACTTACTATGTGCCAAGCACTGTTCTAATAATAATAATAATAATAATAATGATGGCATTTGTTAAGCGCTTACTATAAGCGAAGCCCTGTTGTAAGCGCTGGGGAGGATCCAAGGTGATCAGGTTGTCCCACGGGGGGCTCACAGGCTTCATCCCCATTTTCCAGATGAGGGAACCGAGGCTCTGAGAAGTTTGACTTGCCCGAGGTGACACAGCAGACGGGTGGCGGGGCCGGGATTCGAACCCGTGACCTCGGACTCCCAAGCCCGGGCTCTTTCCACCGAGCCACGCTGCTTCTCAGGGTAGGAGCCAAGCAGGGAGGGGGTGGGTGTGAAGTTGTGTGTTTGTGTTCACCCCCTCCCCACCAGCCCCATAGCACTCACGTCCATAACTCATTTATTTATTTCTATGCGTGTCTGTCATTCAATCATATTTATAGAGCGCTTCCTGTGTGCAGAGCACTGTACTAAGCGCTTGGGCGAGTCCGATTGAGCCCACCGTTGGGTAGGGACCGTCTCTCTATGTTGCCACCTTGCACTTCCCAAGCGCTTAGTACAGTGCTCTGCACACAGTAAGCGCTCAATAAATACGATTGATTGAATGAATGAATGAATGATACGGCAACAGAGAGTGACGATCCTTGCGCCTAAGGAGCTCACGACTGTACTCTCAGTGTGGGCAGGGGATGCGTCTTTTTATTCTATTGTATTCTCCCAAGCGCTTAGTACACTAGAGAAGCAGCGTGGCGCAGTGGAAGGAGCCCGGGCTTTGGAGTCAGAGGTCATGGGTTCAAATCCCAGCTCCGCCAATTGTCAGCTGGGTGACTTTGGGCGAGTCACTTCACTTCTCTGGGCCTCAGTTACCACATCTGTAAAATGGGGATTAAGACTGTGAGCCCCCCCATGGGACAACCTGATCACCTTGTAACCTCCCCAGTGCTTAGTACAGTGCTTCGCACATAGTAAGTGCTTAATAAATGCTATCAGTATTATTACACTCTATACTTGCCAGACACACCACCGCTCTCCCCGCCTTCGAAGCCTTACTGAGTCACTCATTCAATTGTATTTATTGAGCACTTTCTGTGCGCATAGCACTGTACTAAGCGCTTATCACACCTCCTCCAGGAGGCCTTCCCTGATTAATCCCTCATTTCCTCTTCTCCCCCTCCCTTCCACACTGCCCTCACACTTGGATCAGTCCCTTTCATTAATAACAACAATAATGATGGTATCTGTTAAGCGCTTACTATGTTCCAAGCACTGTTCTAAGCGCTGGGGGAGATCCAGGGTGATCAGGTTGTCCCACGTGGGGCTCACGGTCTTAGTCCCCATTTTCCAGATGAGGCAACTGAGGCCCAGAGAAGCTAAGTGCTGCCCAAAGTCACACGGCGGACAAGTGGCGGAGGCGGGATTAGAACCCACGACCTCTGACTCCCAAGGCCACGCTCTTGCTACTAAACCACGCTGCTTTATTCCCCCCCTGTCCTCAGCCCCTCGGCACTTATGTCCACCCCCGTCATTTATAATAATAATAATGACGACGGCATTTGTTAAGCGCTTACTATGTGCCAAGCACCGTTCTCGTGGCTCAGTGGAAAGAGCCCAGGCGTGGAAGTCAGAGGTCGTGGGTTCTAATTCCGACTCTGCCGCTTGTCAGCTGGGTGACTTTGGGCAAGTCGCTTCACTTCTCTGGGCCTCGGTTCCCTCGTGTGTAAAATGGGGATGAAGACTGTGAGCCCCCCGTGGGACAGCCTGATCACCTTGGAACCTCCCCAGCGCTTAGTACAGTGCTTGGCACATAGTAAGCGCTTAACAAATACCATTATTATTATTATTATTATTAACATCCGCCTTCCCTTCTAGGCTGTGAACACATTGCGGGCAGGGACCGTGTCTACCCACTCGGCTGCGTCGCTCGCTCCGCGTCCAGTAAACAGTCAACAGATCCGTCGATTGCGGCTTCACCTCTCTGTCGCCGCTTTTCACGTCCGCCTCCCCGGCTAGACTGGAAGCTCCTTGAGGGCAGGCAAAGATCGGGCTAAGAATAATCACCGTCGTAAGAGCAGTGCTGAGAAACTCGTTAAGCGTTTACTGAGTGCCAAGCGCCGGGGAGGGTACAAGCCCATCGGGTCGGGCGCAATCCCCGTCCCGCGTGGGGCTCGCGGTCCGAGGGGGAGATGTACAGGGAGGAAACTGAGGCACGGAGAAGTACAACGACTCGCGGCCCCCCCACAGAAGCCGTCGACGTCAGCAGGGCCGCCAGTCGGGACGGGGAAGGCTTTCCTCGCGTCCAACGTCGGCCTCTTCTCCCCCGGCGCCGTTTCCGGCCCCAAAGGGGTCTGGGTGACCGAAGGGGTCGGGTGGTTCCCCTCTGGAGCGTCCGCCCCGCCCCCACCCCGCCATCCCCCCATCCCGCGCCCGTGGCGGGTGGGCTCCTTCGCCGGATGGTTCGCCTTTGGGGACGGAGACTGCGCGACCAACCAAAGTTGGCCCAGCGAGGACGGGCAACATGGGCCGCCCTACCTAGCCCCGCTCCCAGGATGCCTTGCAGCGGAGGAGGGTGGCTCCCAGGATGCCTTGCAGCGGCACGGGGCAGCTCCCAGGATGCCTTGCAGCGGCACAAGGGCGGCTCCCAGGATGCCTTGCAGCGGCACAAGGGCGGCTCCCAGGATGCCTTGCAGCGGCACAAGGGCGGCTCCCAGGATGCCTTGCGGTGGCACAGCGTGATTCCCAGGATGCCTTGCAGCGGCACGGGGTGGCTCCCAGGATGCCTTGCGGCGGCCCAAGGGCGGCTCCCAGGATGCCTTGCAGTGGCCCTAGCCCCGCTCCTAGGATGCCTTGCTGTGGCACAAGGGCGGCTCCCAGGATGCCTTGCGGCGGCCCAAGGGCGGCTCCCAGGATGCCTTGCGGCGGCCCAAGGGCGGCTCCCAGGATGCCTTGCGGCGGAACAAGGGCGGCTCCAAGGATGCCTTGCAGTGGCCCTAGCCCCGCTCCCAGGATGCCTTGCAGCGGCCCAAGGGCGGCTCCCAGGATGCCTTGCGGCGGCACAAGGGTGGCTCCCAGGATGCCTTGTGGCGGCACAAGGGAGGCTCCCAGGATGCCTTGCAGCGGCACAGGGTGATTCCCAGGATACCTTGCAGCAGCACGGGGCGGCTCCCAGGATGCCTTGCAGCGGCCCAAGGGCGGCTCCCAGGATGCCTTGCGGCGGCCCAAGGGCGGCTCCCAGGATGCCTTGCGGCGGCCCAAGGGCGGCTCCCAGGATGCCTTGCGGCGGCACAAGGGTGGCTCCCAGGATGCCTTGCAGCGGCACAGGGTGATTCCCAGGATACCTTGCAGCAGCACGGGGCGGCTCCCAGGATGCCTTGCGGCGGCCCAAGGGCGGCTCCCAGGATGCCTTGCAGCGGCACAGGGTGGCTCCCAGGATGCCTTGCAGCAGCCCAAGGGCGGCTCCCAGGATGCCTTGCGCAGCCCAAGGGCGGCTCCCAGGATGCCTTGCAGCGGCCCAAGGGCGGCTCCCAGGATGCCTTGCGGCGGCACAGGGTGATTCCCAGGATGCCTTGCAGGAGCACGGGGTGGCTCCCAGGATGCCTTGCAGCGGCCCAAGGGCGGCTCCCAGGATGCCTTGCGGCGGCACAGGGTGATTCCCAGGATGCCTTGCAGTGGCACGGGGCAGTTCCCAGGATGCCTTGCGGCGGCACAAGGGTGGCTCCCGGGATGCTCTGCAGCAGCAGCGGGTAGTTCCCGGGATGCTTTGCGGCGGCGCAGGGTGGCTCCCAGGAGGCTTACGGTGGCATGGGATCATTCCCACGACGCCTCGCGGTGGTCCAGGGCCGCTCCCACGATGCCTCACGGGGGCCCTGGGTCACTCCCACGATGCCTGGCGGCGGCCCGGGTGGGGCCCCGCGGGCGGTGGGCACGGACAGGTGCATCCTGGGAGCCCGGGGGCGGGGGGCGGGGGGCCCTGGGCGCGTGCCCCAGGAGCCCCCGCCATCCGCCGCCCGCGCCCGGACCCGCGGGCCGAAGCGGAGCCGTTTCCCGCCGGGACCCGTCCTCGCGTCGCCCGCTCCGGGCCCTAGTCGTCAAAATCGGGAATGTCGTCGTAGGAGTAGCCCCGGTAGCCCCGGGAGGCGTAGTAGGCGATGCGCAGGTGGTAGAAGCCGGGCAGGAACACCAGGATGCCGATGATCAGGACGGGCACCGCGCGGTCGGCCCCCTGGTGCGGAGGACGATAATCATCATCGTAATAATGACGGCATCTGTTTGTTAGGCGCTTACTATGTGCCGAGCACCGTCCTAAGCGCTGGGGGAGATACCAGGTCATCGGGTTGTCCCCCGGGGGGCTCACGGTCTTCACCCCCATTTTAATAATAATAATAATGCGCTTACTATGTGCAAAGCACTGTTCTAAGCGCTGGGGAGGCTACAAGGAGATCAGGTTGTCCCACGGGGGGCTCCCAGTCTTCATCCCCATTTTCCAGATGAGGGAACTGAGGCCCAGAGAAGTTAAATGACTGTGTGCCCCAAGTCACACAGCTGACAATTCCTAAGCGCTTAGTACAGTGCTCTGCACATAGTAGGCGCTGAATAAATACGATTGAATGAATGAATGACAATTGGCAGAGCCGGAATTCGAACCCATGACCCCTGATTCCAAAGCCCGGGCTCTTTCCACTGAGCCACGCTGCTTCTCATAATAATGGCATTTATTCATTCATTCATTCAATCGTATTTATTGAGCGCTTACTGTGTGCAGAGCACTGTACTAAGCGCTTGGGAAGTCCAAGTTGGCAACATATAGAACAGTCCCTACCCAGCAGTGGGCTCACAGTCTAGAAGACTAGACTGTTATTAAGCGCTTACTATGTGCAAAGCACTGTTCTAAGTGCTGGGGAGGTTACAAGGTGATCAGATTGTCCCCCGTGGGGCTCACGGTCTTAATCCCCATTTTCCAGATGAGGGAACTGAGGCCCAGAGAAGTGAAGCGCCTTGCCCAAAGTCACACAGCTGACGAGTGGCGGAGCCGGGATTTGAACCCACGACCTCTGACTCCAAAGCCCGGGCTCTTTCCACTGAGCCACGCTGCTTCTCGAAGACCGTGAGGCCCACGGCGGGCAGGGACGGGGCCCAACCTTTTAGACTGTGAGCCCAATGTTGGGTAGGGACCGTCCCTATATGTTGCCAATTTGTACTTCCCAAGCGCTTAGTACAGTGCTCTGCACAGAGTAAGCGCTCAATAAATATGATTGATTGATTGATTGATTGACTCTATACCCACCCCGGCGTTTAGTACAGCACCTGGTGCATAGGAAGTGCTCAAAAAATACCATCAAAATATAAAGATTGGGTGCTAAGCACTGTACTAAGCATCGTGGGGGGTGGGATGGGGGGGACAAGGAGGTCAGACCCGATCCCTCTGTCCCACAAACCTCTTCTTCCGACCTCACAGGGACATGGGGAGAACAAAACGGGCTAGGAAATGCGAAAGGGGCTTTGGAAAAATAATAATGTTGCCATTTATTAAGCGCTTACTATGTGCCAAGCACTGTTCTAAGCGCTGGGGGAGATACAAGGTAAGCAGGCTGTCCCCCCGTGGGGCTCCCGGTCTTCATCCCCATTTGACAGATGAGGGAACTGAGGCCCAGAGAAGTGAAGCAGCTTGCCCAGGGCCACACAGCAGACAAGCGGCGGCGCCGGGATTAGAACCCACGTCCTCCGACTCCGGGCTCAGAGGCCCGGAGAAGTGAAGTGACTCGCCCAGAGTCCCACAGCTGACGGCTGGCGGAGCCGGGATTTGAACCCAGGACCGGGGCTCCTTCCGCTAAGCCACGCCGCCTCTCTAGAAATACCAACCCTAGAGACTCGAGGCATAAGACTGTGAGCCCCCCGTGGGACAAACTGATCACCCTGTAACCTCCCCAGCGCTTAAGTAAGCACTTAATAAATGCTATTATTATTATTATTATTATTATTTATTATTATTCTCTGGGCCTCAGTTCCCTCATCTGTAAAATGGGGATGAAGACTGTGAGCCCCCCGTGGGACAAACTGATCACCCTGTAACCTCCCCAGTGCTTAAGTAAGCACTTAATAAATGCTATAATTATTATTATTATTATTATTATTCTCTGGGCCTCAGTTCCCTCATCTGTAAAATGGGGATGAAGACTGTGAGCCCCCCGTGGGACAAACTGATCACCCTGTAACCTCCCCAGCGCTTAAGTAAGCACTTAATAAATGCTATTATTATTATTATTATTTCTTATTCTCTGGGCCTCAGTTCCCTCATCTGTAAAATGGGGATGAAGACTGTGAGCCCCCCGTGGGACAACCTGATCACCTTGTAACCTCCTCAGTGCTTAGAACAGTGCTTGGCACATAGTAAGCGCTTAATAAATGCCATTATTACTATTATTACATTATACCATATACACTATACTATACTACGCAGTATAATCTACAGTTCTACCACAGTACTATGGTACTACTCTCAAGTACTATGTAGCACAAAGTAAATGCTTAACAAATACCACAATTGTTATTACCATGGGTTCGAATCCCAGCCTTGTCAGCTGTGTGACTTTGGGCAAGCCACTTCACTTCTCTGGGCCTCAGTTCCCTCATCTGTCAAATGGGGATGAAGACTGTGAGCCCCCGGTGGGACAACCTGATCACCTTGTACTCCCCCAGCGCTTAGAACAGCGCTTCGCACATAGTAAGCGCTTAACAAATGCCATTATTCATCATCAATCGTATTTATTGAGCGCTTATTATGTGCAGAGCACTGTACTAAGCACTTGGGAAGTACAAATAGGGAACATATAGAGACAGTCCCTACCCAAGAGTGGGCTCACAGTCTAAAAAATTATTATTATTATTATTATTTTTATGAGTGTTTCTAGGGCGCTTCGTTCATTCGATCGTGTTTGTTGAGCACTTGCTGTGTGCAGGGCACTGTACTGAGCGCTTGGGAAACGACAGTACAACGATAAAGGGTGACAGTCCCTGCCCACAGCGAGTTCCCAGTCTAGAAGAGGGATTGTCTCTCTCCGTTGCCGAACTGTACTTCCCCAGGGCTCGGTGCGGTGCTCTGCACACGGGAGGCGCTCAATAAATAGGACTGAATGAATGAACGGAGGGGGAGAGAGGCATCGATACAGATAATAAGTAAAATGAGGGATATGTACGTGAATGCTGTGGGGGTGGAGATGATGGGGGTGGGTGGGTACATATCCATTCTATTTATTTTATTTTGTTAATATGTTTAGTTTTGTTCCCTGTCTCCCCCTTCTAGACTGATCACCTGCTGTCGGGTAGGGACCGTCTCTAGATGTTGCCAACTTGGACTTCCCAAGCGCTTAGTCCAGTGCTCTGCACACAGTAAGCGCTCAATAAATACGATTGATTGATTGATTAGAAGCGGGGGACGGGACAAACGGGGTGTCACGGACAGGGGGTCCATCCTCAGTTTGGGTTGAGCCAAGATTTCCCCTCTCGCCGGGAAGCTCGGGGTGGGCAGGGAATAGGTCCGTTCACTGTTCATTCATTCATTCATTCATTCAATCAATCAATCGTATTTATTGAGCGCTTCCCCTCGTCCCCTCCCAAGTGCTAAGGACAGAGCCCGCTGTTGGGTAGGAACCGTCTCTATATGTTGCCGACTTGGACTTCCCAAGCGCTTAGTCCAGTGCTCTGTACACAGTAAGCGCTCAATAAATACGATTGAATGAATGAATTTGTACTTCCCAAGTGCTTAGTACAGTGCTCTGCACACAGTAAGCGCTCAATAAGTACGACTGAATGAATGAATGATTGATTGAGACCATGTCCTATGGCGAACGGGTGTGGCATCCCCATTTTACAGGTGAGGAAACTGAGGGGCAGAGAAAAATAATAATAATAATAATAACTGTGGTTTTTAGGCACTTATTATGTACCAGGCACTGTACTAAGCGCTGAGGGGGATACAGGTGAATCGGGTTGGACCCAGTCCCCGTCCCTCGTTCATTCATTCATTCATTCATTCAGTCGTCTTTATTGAGCGCTTGCTGTGTGCAGAGCACTGGACTAAGCGCTTGGGAAGTCCGATCAATCAATCAATCAATCAATTGTATTTATTGAGCGCTTACTGTGTGCAGAGCACTGCACTAAGCGCTTGGGAAGGACAAGTTGGCAACATCTAGAGACGGTCCCTACCCAACAACGGGCTCACGGTCTAGAAGGGGGAGACAGACAACAAAACAAAACATATTAAGAAAATCAAATAAATAGAATAAATATGCACAAATAAAATAGAGTAACAAATAAAACAGAGTAATAATAAATAGAGTAATAAATAAATACAGTAATAAGTAAATAAATAAATAGAGTAATAGCCTCGTGGGGCTCACAGTCTCCATCCCCATTTGAGAAGCAGCGTGACTCAGTGGAAAGAGCCTGGGCTTTGGAGTCAGAGGTCACGGGTTCAAATCCCGGCTCCGCCACTTGTCAGCCGTGTGACTTTGGGCAAGTCACTTCACTTTCTCTGGACCTCGGTTCCCTCACCTGGAAAATGGGGATGAAGACCGTGAGCCCCCCATGGGACAACCTGATCACCTCGTATCCTCCCCAGCGCTTAGAACAGTGCTTGGCACATAGTAAGCGCTTAATAAATGCCATCATCATCATCATCATCATCATTATTATTTGACAGATGAGGGAACTGAGGCCTAGAGAAGTGACTTAGCCAAGGTCACCCAGCATTCACGGAGTAGCAGCGTGGCTCAGTGGAGAGAGCCCGGGCTTGGGAGTCAGAGGTCACGGGTTCAAATCCCGGCTCCGCCACTTGTCAGCCGGGTGACTTTGGGCAAGTCACTTCACTTCTCTGGGCCTCAGTTCCCTCATCTGTAAAATGGGGAGGAAGACGGCGAGCCCCCCGTGGGACAACCTGATCACCTTGTAACCTCCCCAGCGCTTAGGATGGTGCTTTGCACATAGTAAGTGCTAAATAAATGCCATCATCATCACTGTTATTTTTATTTGACAGATGAGGGAACTGAGGCCTGGAGAAGTGACTTAGCCAAGGTCACCCAGCACTGATTCACTCATTCAGTCGTATTTATTGAGCGCTTCCTGTGTGCAAAGCGCGTGGAAAGGACGATTCGGCAGCCAGGATGCCCCAGGCCCGGGTGCCGCCCGCTAGGCCTCTCCCCTTGCCCGCGACGAGGTCACGGCAAGTCCCGGTGCCCGCGAGCGTCTGCCCGCCCGCGCGCGCACATGCCCACCGTTCCCCCCGCCGCCGCCGGCCCGCCCGCCCGGCCCGGCCCAGGCCACTCACGCCCTTGCTGAGGTATCCGGCGAGCAGGAGGGCGCCGATGGCGATGAGCAGCGTGCCCACGGCGAACAGGACCACCGCCAGGGCGATGGCCTTGTAGGGCACCCGCGGCGGGCTCTTCTTGAACTGCGGGGGCGACGGGACCGGGGGCGGGGGGCGGCTCAGACCAGGCCCGGCGCCCATTCCATGCCCGCCAACACCCTCCTCACCCAAAGACATCCCCTCCTCACCCACGGACACCCTCTCCTCACCCACGGACACCCTCTCCTCACCCATGGGCACCCTCTCCTCTCCCATTGCTACCCCTTCCTCACCCATGGACGCCATCTCCTCCCCCACGGACGCCCTCTCACCCTCCTTACCTTCCAACACCCTCTCCTCCCCCACGAATGCTCTCTTCTCCGTGGCCAACAACCCCTCTTCACCCACAGACACCCTCTCCTCACCCTCCTCACCCATGGGCGCCCTCTCCTCACCCATTGGCACCCCTTCCTCACCCACGGACGCCATTTCCTCACCCATGGACACCCTCTCCTCCCCCTCCTTACCCTCCAACACCCTCTCCTCCCCCACAGATGCTCTCTTCTCCGCGGCCAACGACCCCTCTTCACCCACAGACACCCTCTCCTCCCCCTCCTCACCCATGGGCGCCCTCTCCTCACCCACTGGCACCCCTTCCTCACCCACGGACGCCATCTCCTCCCCCACGGACACCCTCTCCTCCCCCTCCTTACCCTCCAACACCCTCTCCTCCCCCACAGATGCTCTCTTCTCCGTGGCCAACAACCCCTCTTCACCCACAGGCACCCTCTCCTCACCCTCCACACCCACGGACACCCCTGCCACACCCATGGACACCCTCTCCTCACTCACAGACACCCTTTCCTCACCCTCCTCACCCACGGGCGCCCTCTCCTCACCCACTGCCACCCCCTCTTCACTCATGGACGCCCTCTCCACCCCCACAGACACCCTCTCCTCCCCCACAGACGCCCTCTCCTCAGCAGCCAACAACCCCTCTTCACTCACCGCCACCCTCTCCTCCCCCACTGACAGACACCCCCCTCCTCATCCACCGCCACCCTCTCTTCCCCCATGGGCACCCACCCCTCCACACCCACGGACGCCCTCTCCTCACCCTTGTCCCCCACAGACACCCTCTCCTCACCCACAGACACCCCCTCCACACCCATGGACACCCTCTCCTCACCCTCCTCACCCACAGACACCCTCTCCTCACCCACCGACACCCCCTCCTCACCCACAGACACCCTTTCCTCACCCACCGACACCCCCTCCTCATCCACCGACACCCTCTCCTCACCTACGGACACCCCGTCCTCACCCACCGACACCCTCTTCTCCCCCACAGACGCCCTCTCCTCAGCGGCCAAGGACCCCTCTTCACTCACCGACACCCTCTCCTCACCCTCCTCCCCCACAGACACCCTCTCCTCACCCTCCTCCCCCACGGACACCCTCTCCTCTCCCTCCTCCCCCACAGACACCCTTTCCTCACCCACAGATACCCCCTCCACACCCACAGACACCCTCTCCTCACCCTCCTCACCCACGGACACCCCCTCCTCATCCACTGACAGACACCCTCTCCTCACCCACCGACACCCTCTCCTCACCCTCCTCACCCATGGGTGCCCTCTATTCACCCCTGGACACCCTCTCCTCACCCTCCTCGCCTATGGGTGCCCTCTATTCACCCACGGACACCCTCTCCTCACCCTCCTCACCCACAGACACCCTCTCCTCACCCACGGACACCCCCTCCACACCCATGGACACCCTCTCCTCACCCTCCTCACCCACGGACACCCCCTCCTCACCCACGGACACCCCCTCCTCATCCACCGACACCCTCTCCTCACCCATGGACATCCTCTCCTCACCCATGGGTGCCCTCTACTCACCCCTGGACACCCTCTCCTCCCCCTCCTCGCCCACTGCGGCCCTCTCCCCACCCGGGCACGGTCCACCTGCACCGTCCCAGGCCCCCTCCTTGCCTGCCACCACCCCACCCTCGCCCGGCACCGCCCCCCCCACCCTCCGGTGCCCCCTCCGTGCCCGCCGTCAAGCCACCCCGGGGTCCGGCCCCCCGACCCCCGCCGGCCCCCTCCCTCCTCGGCCCGGACGGACGGCGACCCCGGGCAGGAGAGGTCCGGCGGGACCGGGGGGCGGGGACCGAGCGCTGTGCTAAGCGCTACCAAAGAGCGCGCTGATGCCCATCGGAGGAGGCCCTGGGAAGGAAGGGGCCCCCGGCGGGCGCTGACCTGGAGGTCGATGTAGCCATCGTCGGTGCTGGCCAGCCTCGAGTACTTCACCTTGCTGTTGGAGGCCCCCGACGAGGCCACGCTCCGGGACGGCATCATAGCCTGCGGGGCCCGCACTCAGACCCGCCCCCACACAATCACAATCATCATCATCATCATAATGGCATTTATTAAGCGCTTACTATCTAATAATAATAATAATTGGCATTTGTTAAGCGCTTACTATGTGCAAAGCACCGTTCGAAGCGCTGGGGAGGATACAGGGTGATCAGGTTGCCCCACGGGGGGCTCACAGTCTCCATCCCCATTTTACAGATGAGGGAACTGAGGCCCAGAGGAGTGAAGTGACTTGCCCAAGATCACACAGCAGACATGTGGCGGAGCCGGGATTCGAACCCATGACCTCTGACTCCAAACCCCGTGCTCTTTCCACTGAGCCACGCTGCTTCTCTGCAAAGCACTGTTCGAAGCGCTGGGGAGGTTACAAGGAGGCCTTCCCAGACTGAGCCCCCTCCTTCCTCTCCCCCTCTTCATCATCATCATCAATCGTATTTATTGAGTGCTTACTGTGTGCACAGCACTGTGCTAAGCGCGTGGGAAGTCCAAGTTGGCAACATCTAGAGACAGTCCCTACCCAACAGTGGGCTCACAGTCTAAAAGGGGGAGACAGAGAACAGAACCAAACAGACTAACGAAATAAAATAAATAGGATAGATATGTACAAGTAAAATAGAGTAATAAATATGTGTTCATCTCCCCCATCTTACCTCCTTCCCTTCCCCACAGCACCTGTCTATATGGATAGATGTTTGTACAGATTTATTACTCTATTTATTTATGTTACTTGTACATATCTATTCTATTTATTTTATTTTGTTAGTATGTTTGGTTTTGTTCTCTGTCTCCCCCTTCTAGACCGTGAGCCCGCTGTTGGGTAGGGACCGTCTCTAGACGTTGCCAACTTGGACTTCCCAAGCGCTTAGTCCGGTGCTCCGCACACAGTAAGCGCTCAATAAACATGATTGATGGATTGATAAAAGGGGATCAGGTTGTCCCACGGGGGGCTCACAGTCTTCACCCCCATTTTATTCATTCATTCATTCACTCAATCGTATTTATTGAGCGCTTACTGAGTGCAGAGCACTGTACTAAGCGCTTGGGAAGTCCAAATCGGCAACATTTAGAGACGGTCCCTACCCAACAGCGGGCTCACAGTCTAGAAGGGGGAGACAGAGAAGTGGAGTGACTTACGGACCATTAGAGTCCGTATTAAGCGTCTACTACGTGCCAAGCACCGACCGCTTTAAGTGCTGGGGTAGATACGAGGCGATCAGGTTGTCCCACGTGGGGATCGCGGTCTCCATCCCCATTTGACATCCCTACATGTATATATGTTTGTACAGATTTATTACTCTATTTATTTATTTATTTTACTTGTGCCTATCTATTCTACTTATTTTATTTTGTGAATATGTTTGGTTTTGTTCTCTGTCTCCCCCTTCTAGCCTGTGAGCCCGCTGAGGTAACTGAGGCCCAGAGAAGTGACAACTTGGACTTCCCAAGCGCTTAGCACAGTGCTCTGCACACAGTAAGTGCTCAATAAATACGATTGATTGATTGACAGACAATTCTCCCTCCTCCCCATCCCCCCCACCTTACCTCCTTCCCCTCCCCACAGCACCTGTATATATGTTTGTACGTACTTATTACTCTATTCATTTTATTTGTACATATTTGTTCTATTTTATTTTGTGAATATGTTTGGTTTTGTTCTCCGTCTCCCCCTTCTAGTCGGTGAGCCCGCCGTTGGGTAGGGACCGTCTCTAGATGTTGCCGACGTGGACTTCCCAAGCGCTTAGTACAGTGCTCTGCACACAGTAAGCGCTCAATAAATGTGATTGATTCACTGACTGACTGACTGTCTCTATATGTTGCCAACTTGGACTTCCCAAGCGCTTAGTACAGTGCTCTGCACACAGTAAGCGCTCAATAAATACGACTGATTGATTGATTGATTTGACAGATGAGGGAACTGAGGCACAGAGAAGGGAAGTGGCCCAAGGTCACGCAGGAGACACGGGGCGGAGCCGGGATTAGAACCCAAGTCCTCTGACCCCCAGGCCCGGGCTTTAATAATAATAATAATAATAATAATAATAATAACAATAATAATAATGGTATTTGTTAAGCGTATTTGTTTGGTATTTGGTATTTGTTAATAATGGTATTTGAAAAGGACTGTTCTAAGCGCTGGGGAGGATAGAAGGTGATCAGGTTGTCCCACGGGGGGCTCACAGTCTTAATAATAATAATAATAATGATGGCATTTATTAAGCGCTTACTATGTGCAAAGCACTGTTCTAAGCGCTGGGGAGTTGACAAGGTGATCAGGTTGTCCCACGGGGGGCTCACAGTCTTCATCCCCATTTTCCAGATGAGGGAACTGAGGCCCAGAGAAGTGAAGTGGCTTGCCCAAGGTCACACAGCAGACAAGAGGCGGAGCCGGGATTAGAATCCACGACCTCTGACTCCAAAGCCCGGGCTCTTTCCACTGAGCCACACTGCTTTTATCCCAGCGTTTAGTACAGTGCCTCCCACGTAGTGAGCACTAAATACCATAATTAGTATTATTATACAGTGAAGTGACTTGCCCAAGGTCACCCAGTGGACAAGGGACAGGGGCAGAGTTACAATGAGAAGGATTAGGATGAGAAGCGGCGTGGCTCAGTGGAAAGAGCCCAGGCTTGGGAGTCCGAGGTCGTGGGTTCAAATCCCGGCTCCGCCAATTGTCAGCTGTGGGAGATTGGGCAAGCCACTTCACTTCTCTGAGCCTCAGTTCCCTCATCTATAAAAATGGGGGTTAAGACTGTGAGCCCCTCGTGGGACAACCTGATCACCTTGCATCTCCCCCAGAGCTTAGCATCATCATCATCATCTAGACAATCAATCAATCAATTAATCAGATTTATTGAGCGCTTACTGTGTGCAGAGCACTGTACTAAGCGCTTGGGAAGTACAAGTTGGCAACATCTAGAGACGGTCCCTACCCAACAGTGGGCTCACAGTCTAAAAGGGGGAGACAGAGAACAGAACCAAACATACTAACAAAATAAAATAAATAGAATAGATATGTACAAGTAAAATTAGCACATAGCACATAGTAAGCGTTTAAAAAAATGCCACTATTATTATTATTATTACTACTATTCTCTGGGCCTCAGTTACTTTATCTGTAAAAAAGGGGGTTAAGACTGTGAGCCCCACATGGGACAACCTGATCACCTTGTATCTCCCCCAGCGCTTAGCACATAGTAAGTGCTTAATAAATGCCATTATTATTATTACTACTACTATTCTCTGGGCCTCAGTTACTTTATCTGTAAAAAAGGGGGTTAAGACTGTGAGCCCCCCGTGGGACAACCTGATCACCTTGTATTTCCCCCAGTAGCACACAGTAAGCGCTTAATAAATGCCATTATTATTATTATTACTACTATTCTCTGGGCCTCAGTTACTTTATCATCTGTAAAAAAGGGGGTTAAGACTGTGAGCCCCACGTGGGACAACCTGATCAACTTGTATCTCCCCCAGCGCTTAGCACATAGTAAGCACTTAATAAATGCCATTATTCATCATCAATTGTATTTATTGAGCGCTTACTGTGTGCAGAGCACTGTACTAAGCGCTTGGGAAGTACAAGTTGGCAATATATAGAGACAGTCCCTACCCAACAGTGGGCTTAATAAATGCCATTATTATTATTACTACTACTATTCTCTGGGTTTCAGTTACTTTATCTGTAAAAATGGGGTTTAGGACTGTGAGCCCCCCGTGGGACAACCTGATCACCTTGTATCTCCCCCAGCGCTTGGCACATAGTAAGCGCTTAATAAATGCCATTATTATTATTATTATTATTACTACTATTCTCTGGGCCTCAGTTACTTTATCTGTAAAAAAGGGGGTTAAGACTGTGAGCCCCACATGGGACAACCTGATCACCTTGTAACCTCCCCAGAGCTTAGAACAGTGCTTTGCATACAGTAAGCACTTAATAAATACCATCATTATTATTATTATTACTATTATTCTCTGGGCCTCAGTTCCCTTAACTGCAAAACGGGGATGAAGACTGTGAGCCCCCCGTGGGACAACCTGATTACCTCGTATCTCCCCCAGCGCTCAGAACAGTGCTTGGCACATAGTAAGCACTTAACAAATACTATTATTATCATTATTATTCTCTGGATCTCAGTTCCCTCATCTGTAAAACGGGGATTAAGCCTGTGAGCCCCCCGTGGGACAACCTGATCACCTTGTATCTTCCCCAGCGCTTAGAACAGTGCTTGGCACATAGTAAGTGCTTAACAGATACTATTCTTCTTCTTATTATTCTTACTATTCTCTGGGCCTCAGCTACCCCATCTGTAAAATGGGGATGAAGACTGTGAGCCCCACGTGGGACAACCTGAGCACCTTACAACCTCCCCAGCACTTAGAACAGTGCTTTGCACATAGTAAGCGCTTAATAAATGCCATTATTATTACTATTACTATTATTCTCTGGGCCTCAGTTACTTTATCTGTAAAAAAGAGGGTTAAGACTGTGAGCCCCATGTGGGACAACCTGATCACCTTGTATCCCCCGCCCCCTCCCCCGCCCCAGCGCTTAGAACAGTGCTTAAGAAATAATGATAATAATGGCATTTATTAAGCGCTTACTAGGTGCCAAGCACTGTTCTAAGCGCTGGGGAGGTTACAAGGTAATGAGATTGTCCCACTGGGGGCTCCCAGTCTTCATCCCCATTTTACAGATGAGGGAACTGAGGAACAGAGAAGTGAAGTGACTTGCCCAAGGTCACACGGCTGACAGTTGGCAGAGCCGGGATTCGAACCCATGACCTCTGACTCCAAAGCCCGGGCTCTTTCCACTGAGCCATGCTGCTTACTAACTAATAATAATACTATGGTTATTATTATTATTATTCTCTGAGCCTCACTTACCTCATCTGTAAAATGGGGATGAATACTTATTACTCTATTTTATTTGTACATATTTATTTTATTTTGTTAATATGCTTTGTTGTCTGTCTCCCCCTTCTAGACTGTGAGCCCACCGTTGGGTAGGGACCGACTCTATGTTGCCAACTTGGACTTCCCAAGCGCTTAGTCCAGTGCTCTGGACGCAGTAAGCGCTCAATAAATAATAATAATAATAATGTTGGTATTTGTTAAGCACTTACTACGTGCAAAGCACTGTTCAAGGCGCTGGGGGGATACAAGGTGATCAGGTTGTCCCACGAGGGGCTCACAGTCTTCATCCCCATTTTGCAGATGAGGGAACTGAGACAGAGAGAAGTGAAGTGACTTGCCCAAGGTCACCCAGCAGACATGTGGGGGGAGGCGGGATTCGAACCCATGACCTCTGACTCCCAAGCCCGGGCTCATTCCACTGAGCCACGCTGCTTCTCTAAATACGATTATAAATAATCATAAATCATCATCATCATCAATCGTATTTATTGAGCGCTTACTATGTGCAGAGCACTGTACTAAGCGCTTGGGAAGGACAAATTGGCAACAGATAGAGACGGTCCCTACCCAACAGTGGGCTCATAACAATAATCAATACGATTGAATGAATGAATGAAGACTGGGAGCCCCCCGTGGGACAACCTGATCACCTTGTATCCTCCCCAGCGCTTAGAACAGTGTTAGGCACATAGTAAGCGCTTAACAAATGCCATTATTATTATTATTATTGCGAGCCCACTGTTGGGTAGGGGCTGGTAGAATTATCATCATCATCAATCGTATTTATTGAGCGCTTACTGTGTGCAGAGCACTGGACTAAGCGCTTGGGAAGTACAAGTTGGCAACATATACCATGTTCCATATTGTTACCATATAACCATATAATAAGTTTGGTATTTGTTAAGCGCTTACTATGTGCAAAGCACTGTTCTAAGCGCTGGGGAGGATATAGGAGATCTTTGACTTGTACCTATCTATTCTATTTATTTTATTTTGTTAGTACGTTTGGTTTTGTTCTCTGTCTCCCCCTTTTAGATTGTGAGCCCACTGTTGGGTAGGGACTGTCTCTATGTGTTGCCAACTTGGACTTCCCAAGCGCTTAGTACAGTGCTCTGCACACAGTAAGCGCTCAATAAATACGATTGATTGATTGATTGATTGATTATGCACACAGTAAGCGCTCAATAAATACGATTGATTGATTGATTGATTATTATTATCATTATTACTATAAACCGGGCTTTCCCCACTGGGCCTCGCTGGGCCCTGCCTGTTTGGGGGGTGTCTTTGTGGGTGCCTCCCCTCTTCCTCCTCCTCCTCCCGGCCGCCCCCCAGGATTGCTCCCCTTCCCTCCTACCTCCAGGCTCCACAGGCCCATTTCTCCAACTGCGCATGCGCGGGTGCGCCCCCGCGCATGCGCGACCCGCCATGCGCACGCGCACCACCGCCGTCCTCGGGGCACGGTTACTTCCGGCCCTCGCGCATGCGCGACCCGCACCGCCGCTTTCCTCGGGGCAGAGCCACTTCCGGGTCCCCCCCGCGCATGCGCAGCCCCGCCCACCCCGCGTCCTGCCGCCGCGCCCCCTGGAGGCCGCGCCGCGTCACGGCGCCGCCCTCTCTGATGGGGAGACGCGGGAGGCCCGGCGACCGCGGTTGCCCGGCAACCGTGTGGTCCGGGGAGGAGGAAGAGGAAAAGGAGGAGAAGAAAGCAGGAGGAGGAGGAAGAGAAGGTGGTGGAGGAGGAGGAGGAGGAGGAAGGGGAGCAGGAAGGAGGAGGTGGAGGAAGAGGAGAAAGAGGAGGAGCAGATGGAGGAGGAAGGGGAGCAGGAAGATGGAGGTGGATAATAATAATAATAATGATGGCATTTGTTAAGCGCTTACTATGTGCAAAGCACTGTTCTAAGTGCTGCGGGGGATACAAGGTGATCAGGTGGTCCCATGCGGGGCTCACAGTCTTAATCCCCATTTTACAGATGAGGGAACTGAGGCTTAGAAAAGATAAGTCTTTTAGACTGTGAGCCCACTGTTGGGTAGGGACTGTCTCTATGTGATGCCAATTTGTACTTCCCAAGCGCTTAGTACAGTGCTCTGCACATAGTAAGTGCTCAATAAATACGATTGATTGATTGATAAGTGACTTGCCCACGGTCACACAGCTGACAATAACAATGATAATAAGGGCGGAAGAGGGGAAGGAGGACGAGGAGAAAGAGGAGGAGCAGAAGGAGGAGGAGGAAAGGGAGAAGGAAGGTGGAGGAAGAGGGGGAGGAGGAGGAGGAGGAGGAGGAGGAGGAGGAGGGGAAGGTGGAGGAGAAAGGAGGAGCAGGAGGAGGAAAAGGAGAAGGAAGATGGAGGTGGAGGAGGAAGGAAAGGAGGTTGAAGAGCAGGAGGGGGAAGAGAAGGTGGAGGAGGAAGATGACGAGGAGGAGGAGGAGGAAGATGAGGAAGAGGAAGATGAGGAGGAGGAAGATGAGGAGGAAGAGGAAGATGAGGAGGAGGAGGAGCAGAAGGAGGAGGAGCTGAAGGAGGAGGAAGAGGATCAGGAAGGTTGGAGGTGGAGGAGAGGAAGGTGGATGAAGAGGAGGATGAGGAGGAGGTGAAGCAGGAGGAAGAGGAGGAGATGGAGGAGCAGGAGGAAGAAGAGGAAGTGGAGGAGGAATAAGAGGAGGAGGAGGAGGAAGAGGAGGAGATGGAGGAGCAGGAGGAAGAAGAGGAAGTGGAGGAGGAATAAGAGGAGGAGGAGGAGGAAGAGAAGGAGATGGAGGAGCAGGAGGAAGAAGAGGAAGTGGAGGAGGAAGAAGAGAGCAGGAGGGGGAGCAGAGGAGGAGGAGGAAATGGAACAGGAGGAGAAGCAGGCTTCTGTTAGCAATGGCACATCAATTAATCAATGGTATTGAGCGCTTACTGTGTGCGAAGCACTGTACTAAGCACCTGGGAGAGGACAATAGAATAATAAATGGACATAGTTCTTGCCCACAGGGAGCTGACAGTCTAGAGGGGGAGACAGACATGAATAGAAATAAACGAGAGAGGTGGACGTCAGTGATGTGGGGCTGGGAGGGGGGATGAAGGAAGGGAAGAGAAGCAGCGTGGCTCAGTGGAAAGATCCTGGGCTTTGGAGTCAGAGGTCATGGGTTCAAATCCCCGCTCCGCCACTTGTCAGCTGTGTGACTTTGGGCAAGTCACTTCACTTCTCTGGGCCTCAGTTCCCTCACCTGTAAAATGGGGATGAAGACTGTGAGCCCCCTGTGGGACAACCTCATCACCTTGTATTTCCCCCAGCGCTTAGAACAGTGCTTGGCACATAGTAAGCGCTTAATAAATGCCATTATTATTATTATTAAGGGAGCGAGTCAGGATGAGGCAGAAGGGAGTGGGAGAGGAGGAAAAGTGGGGCTCAGTCAGGGAAGGCTTCTGGGAAGAGATGGGCCTTCAGTAAGGCTTTGAAGTTGGGGGAGAGTCATCGCATTGTCTGTCACATAATAATGATGGCATTTATTAAGCGCTGACTATGTGCAAAGCACTGATCTAAGCGCTGGGGAGGTTACAAGGTGATCAGGTTGTCCGACAGGGGGCTCGCAGTCTTCATCCCATTTTCCAGATGAGGTCACTGAGGCCCAGAGAAGTGAAGCGACTTGCCCCAAGTCCCACAGCTGACAGTTGGCGGAGCCGGGATTTGAACCCGTGACCTCCGACTCCAAAGCCCGGGCTCTTTCCACTGAGCTGCTTCTCATGGGGATTGACACTGTGAGTCCTACGTGGGACAGGGACCGTGTCCAGCCCCGTCTGCTCTTATTCACCCCAGCGCTTACTACAGTGCGTGACACATAATAAGCGCTCAATACCACCATCATCATCATTTTTAATACTTGTGCAATGTGGCGTACACAGACACGGCCAGACGCGCTCCGCCGCAGACGCGGAGTATGCGTTAAGCTCTTACTATGTGCCGAACAATGTTCAAAGCGCTGGGGTGGATAATAATAATAATGATGATGATGGCATTTGTTAAGAACTTACTACAATAATAATGATAATAATAGTAATAGTCCAGTGCTCTGCACACAGTAAGTGCTCAATAAATACGATTGATTGATTGATTGCCCCCGGTCCCAGCGGAAAGAGCACGGGCCTGGGACTCGGAAGATCAGGCTTCTGATCCCGGCTCTTCCCGCCGGGTGACTTTAGGGCAAGACATCGGACTTCTGGGCCTCGGCTTCCCGTTCTATTAAAAAAATAAAAACGGGGATGAGATACCTGTTCTCCCTCCTCCCCATGTGGGACAGAGATGGTGTCCACCCTGATTATCTCACATCTATCCCAGCACTTAGTTGAGCGCTTGGCCCAGAGCGAGCGCTTAACAATAACCCCGGTGATTATTAAAGACCTGGTACGATCGGACTCCATACTCCATCGGTGGGTCTGTCACTCGGGTACTTCCCTGTCCCTCCCTCCCTCCTCCCCCCACCTCCTTGCTTTTATTTATTTATTTTACTTGTACAGATCTATCCTATTTATTTTATCTTGTTAGTATGTTTGTTCTTTTTAGACTGTGAGCCTGTTGTTGGGTAGGGACCGTCTCTATGTGTTTAGACTGTGAGCCCACTGTTGGGTAGGGACTGTCTCTCTATGTTGCCAATTTGTACTTCCCAAGCGCTTAGTACAGTGCCCTGCACACAGTAAGCGCTCAATAAATACGATTGATGGTGATGATGATAATAGGGGTATGCGTTAAGCTTTTACTATGTGCCGAACAACGTTCAAATCACTGGGGTGGATAATAATAATAATGATGATGGCACTTGTTAAGCACAGATTCTCCGCCGCAGACGCGCTCCCGGCTCCTGGACGCTTTCGTGGCTTTCTCCCTTCCCAGCGAGGAGGCTTTTTCCTCCGTGTCTGAAGTATCTTTATTGCTATTTTCACACCGCACTTATATCAGCTCCTCTCCGCGGGCCTCGGCCCCCAACGTCCCCCGGTTTTCTTCTTCGCATCCACAGCGCAGCCCTCTTCTCTTACGAACGATAAAATGGTCTAAAAAACAGCATCTAAAAGAGCGTCCCTAAACACAGGCCCGGTGGAGAGAGACGACCGCAGAAGCGACTCCGGACATTTCTCTATCAAGCGGCGGGGCTGGAGGAAGGAAAAATAGAAATAAACGCAGGCCAAGTCGTCGTATTTACAGGAAAACGGTATCTACAGGTTCGCCGCCGTCCGGATGGGAAGTCCGCGGAGGCCGTCTCCAGGGCAGTCGTCGCTTCCCTCCGTCTCCTCCGTGACCGAGAGGCGTCTAAGACCCTTCCTCGTCCTCGATCTTGGGAGCCAGGTAGTATTTCAAGTGGCCCATATCCGCGATCTTGTACTCCACCACTGAAAGGGAGAGGGGATCAATCAATCAGTCGTATTTAGTGAGCGCTTACGGTGCGCAGAGCACTGGACTAAGCGCTTGGGAAGTCCAAGTCGGCAACATCCGGAGACGGTCCCTACCCGACAGCGGGCTCACGGTCGAGAAGGGGGAGACGGACGACGAAACGGAACATATTCACACAATAAAATAAATAGGATATGTACAAATAAACTGAGTAATAAATTCGTAGAAACATGAGCCGAGGAGGGGGCCGGGGGCTCTTACCGAGCGGGACGTCGGCCGACATGCTGAGCGTCACCGTCGGGGACAGCGGGGTGGCTTTGGTGAAGAAGTTCAAATAGCGCAGGGCGAAGGTCAGCTGGACGGGCTCGTTCATCTCGATCGTGACCTGACGGAGCACAAGACGCCCATCAGGCGGGATAATAATAATAATAATAGTTAGAATAATAATAATAATAGTAATTGGGGTATGCGTTAAGCTCTTACTATGTGCCGAACAATGTGCAAAGTGCTGGGGTGGATAATAATAATAATGATGATGGCACTTGTTAAGCACTTACGATAATAATAATGATAAATAATAAGAGTAATAGGGGTATGCGTTAAGCTCTTACTATGTGCCGAACAATGTGCAAAGTGCTGGGGTGGATAATAATAATAATGATGATGGCACTTGTTAAGCACTTACTATAATAATAATGATAATAATGATAATAGTAATAGGGGTATGCGTTAAGCTCTTACTATGTGCTGATCAATGTTCAAAGTGCTGGGGTGGATAATAATAATAATGATGATGGCATTTGTTAAGCACTTACGATAATAATACTGATAATAGGTATAGGGGTATGTGTTAAGCTCTTACTATGTGCCGAACAATGCTCAAAGCGATGGGGTGGATAATAATGATAATAATGGCGTGGGGGTGGATAGTAATAATAATAATAATGATGGTATTTGTTAAGCACTTACGATAATAATAATAGTAATTGGAGCATACGTTAAGCTCTTACTATGTGCCGAACAATGCCCAAAGCACTGGGGTGGATAATAATAATAATGATGATGGCATTTGTTAAGCACTTACTATAATAATAATGATAATAATAATAATAGTAATAGGGGTATGCGTTAAGCTCTTACTATGTGCCGAACAATGTTCAAAGTGCTCGGGTGGATAATAATAATAATGATGATGGCATTTGTTAAGCACTTACTATAATAATAATGATAATAATAGTAATAGGGGTATGCGTTAAGCTCTTACTATGTGCCGAACAATGTTCAAAGCGCGGGGGTGGATAATAATAATAATGATGATGGCATTTGTTAAGAACTTACTACAATAATAATGATAATAATAATGATAATAATAGTAATAGGGGTATGCGTTAAGCTTTTACTATGTGCCGAACAATGTTCAAAGCACCGGGGTGGATAATAATAATAATGATGATGGCATTTGTTAAGCACTTACTATAATGATAATGATAATAATAATAGTAATAGGGGTATGCGTTAAGCTCTTACTATGTGCTGATCAATGTTCAAAGTGCTGGGGTGGATAATAATAATAATGATGGCATTTGTTAAGCACTTACGATAATAATAATGATAATAGTAATAGGGGCATGCGTTAAGCTCTCACTATGTGCCGAACAATGTTCAAAGCGCCGGGGTGGATAATAATAATCATAGCATTTGTTAAGCACTTACTATAATAATAATGATGATAATAATAACAATAATAATAATAGTAATAGGGGTATGTGTTAAGCTCTTACTATGTGCCGAACAATGTTCAAAGCGCTGGGGTGGATAATAATAACAATAATAATGACGGCATTTGTTAAGCACTTACTACATGCGAAACACTAGATAAAAGGCGATCAGGTTGTCCCCCATGGGGCTCACAGTCTTCACCCCCATTCTCCAGGTGAGGGAACTGAGGCCCAGAGAAGTGAAGCGACTCGCCCAAGGTCACGCAGCTGACGAGTGGCGGGGTCGGGATTGGAACCCACGACCCCTGACGCCCAAGCCACTGAGCCACGCTTCTTCTCCATACGAGCTAATCGGAGCGGACGCAGTCCCCGCCCCGCGTGGGGCTCACAGTCAATCAATCAAATCGTATTTATTGAGCGCTTACTGTGTGCAGAGCACTGTACTAAGCGCTTGGGAAGTACAAATTGGCAACATCTAGAGACGGTCCCTACCCAACAGCGGGCTCACAGTCTAAAAGGGGGAGACAGAGAACAAAACCAAACAGACTAACAAAATAAAATAAATAGAATAGATAGGTACAAGCAAAATAAATACAGTAATAAATCTGTACAAACATATATACGTATATACAGGAGCTGTGGGGAAGGGAAGGAGGTAAGATGGGGGGATGGAGAGGGGGATGAGGGGGAGAGGAAGGAAGGGGCTCAGTCTGGGAAGGCCTCCTGGAGGAGGGCCTTCCTCCTCATTTTACTCCTTATTTTACTTGTCTTCCCCCTCATTTTAGAGACGAGGAGGCCGAGGCCCAGAGAAGGTGAGTGACTTGTCCAAGGTCACAGAGCAGATATCGAGAAGCGACGTGGCTCAGTGGCGAGGGCTTCTAGCCCGTGAGCCCGCTGTTGGGGAGGGACCGTCTCTCGATGTTGCCAACTTGGACTTCCCAAGCGCTTAGTCCAGTGCTCTGCACACAGGAAGCGCTCAATAAATACGATTGATTGATTGATTGATTACTCTATTTATTCTATTTGTACATATCTATTCTATTTATTTTGTTATGACGTTTTGTTTTGTTCTCTGCCTCCCCCTTCTAGACGGTGAGCCCGCCGTTGGGTAGGGACCGTCTCTAGATGTTGCCAACTTGGACTTCCCATGCGCTTAGTCCAGTGCTCTGCACACAGTAAGCGCTCAACAAATACGACTGATTGATTGATTGATTCACTCGTATTTATTGAGTGCTTACTGCAAGCGTATTACTCTATTCGATTTGTACATATCTATTCTATTTATTTTATTCTGTTGATATGTTTGGTTTTGTTCTCTGCCTCCCCCTTCTCGCCTGTGAGCCCGCTGTTGGGTAGGGACCGTCTCTATACGTTGCCAACTTGGACTTCCCATGCGCTTAGCCCAGTGCTCTGCACACAGTAAGCGCTCAATAAATACGATTGATTGATTGAATGAGCAGGGTAGCGGTTTGGATGGAGGGGAAATGGGCGGATCTTGGCGATGTTGCGGAGCTGAGGCCGGCGGTACAGTGCTTTGCACATTGTAAAAGGGGGATGAAGACTGGGAGCCCCGCCGTGGGACAACCTGATCACCTTGTAACCTCCCCAGCGCTTAGCACAGTGCTTTGCACATAGTAAGCGCTTAATAAATGCCATTATTATTATTATTATTATTATTGGGGCTACATATATATTATGCTTTATATAATGTTTATAATACATATACAATATAATATATATCTATGATGTATGTACACACAAACACATATATAAATATATACATACACATATATATGTGTATAAAAATACACACACACATATACATAAACGTATGTACATAAATGCATATACACATACACACACATCTATACATACATATATTACTGTGTGCAAAGCACAGTGCTTTGCACATAGTAAGCGCTTAATAAAGGCCATTATTATTATTATCGGGGCTACATATACATATACTTTATATAATGCATATAATACATATACAATATAATATATATCTATGATGCACGCACATACACACATATAAATATATGCATACACGTATATATGTGTATATAAATACACACACATATATACATAAACGTATATGTAAATACACACACACACACACACACAGGTGCTGTGGGGAGGGGAAGAGGGGGAGAGGAAGGAGGGGGCTCAGTGTGGGAAGGCCTCCTGGAGCATATACACATACACACATATACATATATATATAAATATATACACATACACACCCATAAATATATACATATACATACATATATATACACACACACTTATATATACAGGCATATATATACATATATGTATATACAGGTGCTGTGGGGAGGGGAAGAGGGGGAGAGGAAGGAGGGGGCTCAGTGTGGGAAGGCCTCCTGGAGCACGCACGCACGCACACACACACACACACACACGTATATATGTAAATATATACATATACACACACATATATACATATATAAATACACACACACACACATATATATAAAAATATACACACACACACACACAGGTGCTGTGGGGAGGGGAAGAGGGGGAGAGGTAGGAGGGGGCTCAGTGCGGGAAGGCCTCCTGGAGCGCGCACACACACACACACACACACACACACACACATACATATATGCATACATATATGCATACACGTATATATGTGTATATAAACACGCACACATATATACATAAACGTATATATAAATGCGCGTGCACACACACACACACACACAGGTGCTGTGGGGAGGGGAAGAGGGGGAGAGGTAGGAAGGGGCTCAGTGCGGGAAGGCCTCCTGGGACACACACACACAGACACACACACACACACACACACACACACATATATACATATATATACATATATGTATATACAGGTGCTGTGGGGAGGGGAAGAGGGGGAGAGGCAGGAGGGGGCTCAGTGTGGGAAGGCCTCCTGGGGCGCGCGCACACACACACACACACACACACACACATATATATACAAATATACACATATACATATGTGTGTGTGTGTGCGTGTGTGTGTGTGTGTGTGTGTATATATATATATATACACACAGACAGGTGCTGTGGGGAGGGGAAGAGGGGGAGAGGAAGGAGGGGGCTCAGTGTGGGAAGGCCTCCTGGAGCATATACACACACACATATACACATATACACATATTATATATATACACACACACACAGGTGCTGTGGGGTGGGGAAGAGGGGGAGAGGCAGGAGGGGGCTCAGTGTGGGAAGGCCTCCTGGGGCACGCACACACACACACACACACACACACATATATATACAAATGTACACATATACATACGTGTGTGTGTGTGTGCGTGTGTGTGTGTGTGTGTGTGTATGTATATATACAGGTGCTGTGGGGAGGGGAAGAGGGGGAGAGGAAGGAGGAGGCTCAGCGTGGGAAGGCCTCCTGGGGCACATACACACACACACACACACAGACATATACAAATATACACATATACATACGTGTGTGTGTGTGTGTGCGCGCGTGTGTGTATATATATACATATATATACAGGTGCTGTGGGGAGGGGAAGAGGGGGAGAGGAAGGATGGGGCTCAGTGTGGGAAGGCCTCCTGGAGCACACACACACATACATATATATATATATACATATATGTATACACAGGTGCTGTGGGGAGGGGAAGAGGGGGAGAGGAAGGATGGGGCTCAGTGTGGGAAGGCCTCCTGGAGCACACACACACATACATATATATATATATATACATATATGTATACACAGGTGCTGTGGGGAGGGGAAGAGGGGGAGAGGCAGGAGGGGGCTCAGTGCGGGAAGGCCTCCCGGAGGCGGTGGGAGCGGAGCCGGGCCGGGCCGAGCCGCCGGCGAGCGCTTACGGCCTCTTCCTCCTTGTCCACGCTGCCGGTCTGGGACAGCTTGACGTTGCCGTTGCCCAGCTCTCCGTTGGCGGAGAACTTCACCCCGTCCTTGGCGCAGGAGATGACCACGGCGTCGCCGATGTGGCTCAGGTCGCGGCAGATGCGGGCGAACTCGCCCGAGGGCATCTTCACCACGCAGCTGTACTCCTGCTCCTGGGACGGGGGAGACGGGCGGGCGGGGAGCTGACCCATCGCTCTCTCGGCCGCCTGCGCCGGGCGCTTACCCTGTGCGCAGCGCTGCGGCGAGCGGCTTCGTTGGGTCCTCCGTCCCCCCCCTTCTCGACCGTGGGCCCGCCGTCGGGTAGGGACCGTCTCTATCTGTTGCCGAACTGGACTTCCCAAGCGCTCAGTCCGGTGCTCTGCGCACGGGAGGCGCTCAATAAATACGACTGAATGAATGAATGAATAATAATAATAATAATGACGGCATTTATTAAGCGCTTCCCATGTGCCAAGCACCGTTCTAAGCGCTGGAAACAAGGTGATCAGGTTGTCCCACGGCGGGGGCTCGCAGTCTTAATCCCCATTTTTACAGAGGAGGGAACTGAGGCCCAGAGAAGTGAAGCGGCTTGCCCGAAGGCACACAGCTGACAAGTGGCGGGGGCGGGATTTGAACCCACGACCTTCGGCTGCAAAGCCCGGGCTCTTTCCACGGAGCCGCCGCGCATTCCCCGCCCGCCACGCGGACGCTCGGTAGGGACGGGCCGCTTACTGCAGCAGCGCTGACGTAGAAACGGGGGTTAAGATAAAGATGATGATGGCATTTGCTGAGCGCTTACTACGTGCCAAGCACTGTGCTAAGCGTTGGGGGGGGGTTAATTATAATAATGGTGGTATCTGTTAAGCGCTTACCACTAATAATAATGATAACGGCATTTGTTAAGTGCTTACGATGTACAAAGCACTGTTCTAAGCAATGGGGGGATACAAGGTGATCGGGTTGTCCCAAGGGGGGCTCACAGTCTTCATCCCCATTTTACAGATGAGGTCACTGAGGCTTAGAGAAGATGACTTGCGCCCAAGGTCACACAGATGACAGTGATAATAATAATGATGGCATTTGTTAAGCGCTTACTATGTGCAAAGCACTGTTCTAAGCGCTGGAGAGGTTACAAGGTGATCAGGTTGTCCCATGTGGGGCTCACAGTCTTCATCCCCATTTTCCAGATGAGGGAACTGAGGCCCAGAGAAGGGAAGTGGCTTGCCCCAAGTCACCCAGCTGACAGTTGGCGGAGCCGGGATTCCCAGGAATGGGAAAGACGCTTCCCTGACAATGTACTAACCGCCGATACACCCGGGGCTCGATAAATAACGACTGAAGAAATGAATGAAGGCGCCGCCCCCCCCGGGAACCCCGATACTCACTGGAATTCCAAGCTGTTCCACATCCAAATCCATGAGCTTCATCTCATAGTCCGAAACCTTCTCCTGATCTGCGGGAAGGACGACAAATCCGTTCACTCAGACATTCAACCGTATTTACTGAGCGCTTACTGTGGGCAGAGCACTGTACTAAGCGCTCGGGAAGTCCAAGTTGGCAACACCTAGAGACGGTCCCGACCCAACAGCGGGCTCCTATCTGTTCTACTTGTACATAGAGAAGCAGGGTGGCTCAGTGGAAAGAGCCCGGGCTTGGGAGTCAGAGGTCATGGGTTCAAATCCCGGCTCCTCCAATCGTCAGCTGTGTGACTTTGGGCCAGTCACTTGACTTCTCTGGGCCTCAGTTACCTGTTAAATGGGGATGAAGGCTGTGAGCCCCACGTGGGACAACCTGATCACCTCGTATCCTCCCCGGCGCTTAGAACAGTGCTTTGCACATAGTAAGCGCTTAACAAATGCCAATATATTATATTATTATTATTTTATATCTATTCTATTTATTTTATTTTGTGAGTATGTTTGGTTTGGTTCTCTGTCTCCCCCTTTAAGACTGTGAGCCCGCTGTTGGGTAGGGACCGTCTCTATACGTTGCCAACTTGGACTTCCCAAGCGCTTAGTCCAGTGCTCTGCACACAGTAAGCGCTCAATAAATACGATTGATTGATTGATTAGAAGGGGGGGACGGGACAAACGGGGTGTCACGGACAGAGGGTCCATCCTCAGTTTGGGCTGCGCCAAGATTTCCCCTCTCGCCGGGAAGCTCGGGGCGGGCAGGGAATAGGTCCGTTCACTGTTCATTCATTCATTCAATCGTATTTATTGAGCACTTCCCCTCATCCTCTGTGTGGTGCCAACTTGTACTTCCCAAGCGCTTAGCACAGTGCTCTGCACATAGTAAGCGCTCAATAAATACGATTGATGATGATGATGATTGACGTGATTTTTGGTAGGGTCTAATGATACTCTACTGAGCCCCTTCCTTCCTCTCCCCCTCGTCCCCCTCTCCATCCCCGCCATCTTACCTCCTTCCCTTCCCCACAGCACCTGTATGTATGTATATATGTTTGTACAGATTTATTACTCTATTCACTTATTTATTTTACATGTATATATCTATTCTATTTATTTTATTTTGTGAGTATGTTTGGTTTTGTTCTCTGTCTCCCCCTTTTAGACTGTGAGCCCACTGTTGGGTAGGGACTGTCTCTAGATGTTGCCAGTTTGTACTTCCCAAGCGCTTAGTACAGTGCCCTGCACATAGTAAGCGCTCAATAAATACGATTGATGATGATGATGATGATCCTCCCCCGAGTGCTTAGGACAGAGTCCGTTGTTGGGTAGGAACCGTCTCTAGATGTTGCCGACTTGTCCTTCCCAAGCGCTTAGTCCAGTGCTCTGCACACAGTAAGCGCTCAATAAATACGATTGAATGAATGAATTTGTACTTCCCAAGCGCTTAGTCCAGTGCTCTGCACACAGTAAGCGCTCAATGAGTACGATTGAATGAATGAATGAGAGAGCAATACAACAACAGACGCATTCCTTGCCCGCAACGGGCTTCTAGTTTAGAGGAGGGTGGTGGGGGAGGGAGATAATCAATATCGGAAGCAGCGTGGCTCAGTGCAAAGAACAGGGGCTTTGGAGTCAGAGGTCATGGGTTCAAATCCCACTCCCCACATGTCTGCTGTGTGACCTTGGGCAAGTCACTTCATTCATTCAATTGTATTTATTGAGCGCTTACTGTGTGCAGAGCACTGTACTAAGCGCTTGGGAAGTCCAAGTTGGCAACATAGAGAGACGGTCCCTACCCAACAACGGACTCGCAGTCCTCCCTCCTCATATTCATTCATTCAATCGTATTTATCGAGCGCTTACTGTGTGCAGAGCACTAGACTAAGCGCTTGGGAAGTCCAAGTTGGCAACATACAGAGACGGTCCCTACCCAGCAACGGGCTCACAGTCCGCCCTCCTCATATTCATTCATTCAATCGTATTTATTGAGCGCTTACTGTGTGCAGAGCACTGTACTAAGCGCTTGGGAAGTCCAAGTTGGCCACATCTAGAGACGGTCCCTACCCAACAACGGGCTCACAGTCTTCCCTCCTCATATTCATTCATTCAGTCGTATTTATTGAGCGCTTACTGTGTGCAGAGCACTGGACTAGGCGCTTGGGAAGTCCAAGTTGGCAACATATAGAGACGGTCCCTACCCAACAACGGGCTCACAGTCCTCCCTCCTCATATTCATTCATTCAATCGTATTTATCGAGCGCTTACCGTGTGCAGAGCACTGGACTAAGCGCTTGGGAAGTCCAAGTTGGCAACATAGAGAGACGGTCCCTACCCAACAGTGGGCTCACTTCACTTCTCTGGGCCTCAGTTCCCTCATCTGTCCAATGGGGATGAAGACTGTACTTCATCCCCACCTTGTACTTCCCAAGCGCTTAGTCCAGTGCTCTGCACACAGTAAACGCTCAATAAATACGATTGACTGATGATTGACTGATTGACTGTGAGCCCCCCGGGGGACAACGTGATCACCTTGTACCCTCCCCAGTGCTTAGAACAGTGCTTGGCACATAGTAAGCGCTTAATGAATGCCATCAACGAATGCCATCATTATTATCGATACAAATACGTGAGAGGTGTGGACATGAGCAGCGTGGGGCTGGGAGGAGGAGATGAAGAAAAGGGGGAGAAGCAGGGCGATGGCGAAGGGAGAGGGAGGAGAGGAAAAGCGGGGCTTTGGGAAGGCCTCCTGGAGGAGGCGGGCGTGTCTGTCCCCTCTTGGACTGTGAGCCCACTGTTGGGTAGGGGCCGCCTCTGTATGTTGCCTACTCGTACTTCCCAGGCGCTTAGTACAGTGCTCTGCACACAGTAAGCGCTCAATAAATATGATTGATTGATTGATAGAAGGGGGAAACCACATCATCCCACAGTAAGCGCTCAGTAAATACGACGGAAGGAATATATGTGTGTGCATATTAATTACTCTATTTTACTCGTACACACCTATTCATTTTATTTTGTCAGTATGTTTGGTTTTGTTCTCTGTCTCCCCCTTTTAGACTGTGAGCCCGCTGTTGGGTAGGGCCCGTCTCTAGATGTTGCCAACTTGGACTTCCTAAGCGCTTAATACAGTGCTCTGCACACAGTAAGCGCTCAATAAATACGATTGATTGATTCGGTAAGGTTTTGAAGGGGAGGGAGAGAGACGGCGTGGGGGATTCGAGGACGAGGGCCGACGGCGGGACGGGCGGGGAGGAGGTGAGCGGCGGCCGAGGAGCGGAGGGTGCGGGATGCGATGGAGGAGGACAGAATCAATCAATCAATCCATCGTATTTATTGAGTGCTTACTATGTGCAGAGCACTGTACTATCAATCAATCAATCAATCGTATTTATTGAGCGCTTCCTATGTGCAGAGCACTGGACTAAGCGCTTGGGAAGTACAAACTGGCATCACATAGAGACAGTCCCTACCCAACAGTGGGCTCACAGTCTAAAAGGGGGAGGCAGAGAACAGAACCAAACATAGCAACAAAATAAAATAAATAGGATAGATATGTATAAATAAAGTAATAAATAGAGTAATAAATATGTACAACCATATATACATATATACAGGTGCTGTGGGGAAGGGAAGGAGGTAAGATGGGGGGATGGAGAGGGGGACGAGGGGGAGAGGAAGGAAGGGGCTGAGTGTGGGAAGGCCTCCTGGAGGAGGTGAGCTCTCAGAAGGGCCTTGAAGGGAGGAAGAGAGCTAGCTTGGCAGGTGGGCAGAGGGAGGGCATTCCAGAGGGTGGGCCGGGGGTCGATGGCGGGACAGGCGAGAACGAGGGGAGGGGGCCCGTACGCAGCGCTCGGCCGCCAAAGCGATCAATAAAGCACGGCGGGAAGCGGTCCGACTTACTGGGTGCCTCGAACACGAGCGCCAACGTGTCGGCGTTGTCTTCGGCCCGGAGGGTGATGATGTCCTCGTTGCCGGCGCACTTGAGGATTTTGGACATGCTGGGAGAGAGGAGGAGGCGACCGGGTTGGGAACCGGCCGACCGCGTCGGCCCGGCGCTCAGTACAGTGCCAGGCCCACCGAAAGCGCTGAGATACCGTTATCCTTATAGCCGCAGGTCACTCAGTACAGTGCCAGGCGCACGGTAAGCGCTGAAATATCGTTATCTTTATAGCCACGGCCTTCTGGTCTGTGAGCTCCTTGTGGGCGGGAAACGTGGCAACCGTCTCCCCTGCGAGCGCTTAGCAGTCGGTGGGATTTATTCATTCGATCGTATTTATTGAGCGCCGACTGTGTGCAGAGCACTGGACTAAGCGCTTGGATTTGTTGTCTGTCTCCCCCTTTTAGACCGTGAGCCCGCTGTTGGGTCGGGACCGTCTCTAGATGTTGCCGACTTGGACTTCCCAAGCGCTTAGTCCAGGGCTCTGCACACAGGAAGCGCTCAATAAATACGATTGAGGATGATGATTTGGCAACATTTAGAGACGGTCCCTACCCAACGGTGGGCTCACAGTCTAGAAGATAAATTAATAAATCCTAGATGGTGAGCCCGCTGTTGGGTAGGGACCGTCTCTATCTGTTGCCAATTTGGACTTCCCAAGCGCTTAGTGCAGTGCTCTGCACACAGTAAGCGCTCGATAAATACGATTGATGATGATGACAGTCTAGAAGAGACTAGTGTCTAGACTAGGCTCGAGACTAGAGTCTAGAAGAGAAGTGTTTGTGGCCTGTGGCCTCGTGGCTCAGTGGAAAGAGCCCGGGCTTTGGAGTCAGAGGTCATGGGTTCAAATCCCGGCTCCGCTAATTGTCAGCTGGGTGGCTTTGGGCAAGTCGCTTCACTTCTCTGGGCCTCAGTAACCTCGTCTGTAAAATGGGGATAAAGACTGTGAGCCCTCCGTGGGACAACCTGATCACCTTGTAACCTCCCCAGCGCTTAGAACAGTGCTTTGCACAGAGTAAGCGCTTAATCAATGCCATCATTAGTATTATCTGTAAAATGGGGATGAAGACTGTGAGCCCCCCGTGGGACAACCTGATCACCTTGTAACCTATCCAGCACTTAGAACAGTGCTTTGCACATAGTAGGCGCTTAACAAATGCCATCACTATTATTATCTGTAAAATGGGGATTAAGACTGTGAGCCCCCGGTGGGACGACCTGATCACCTTGGAACCTCCCCAGGGCTTTGCACATAGTAAGCGCTTAATAAATGCCATAATTATTATCCTCTGTAAAATGGGGATTAAGACAGTGAGCCCCCCGTGGGACAACCTGATCACCTTGTAACCTCCCCAGCGCTTAGAACAGTGCTTTGCACAGAGTAAGCGCTTAATAAATGCCACCATTATTATTATCTGTAAAATGGGGATTAAGACTGTGAGCCCCCCGTGGGACAACCTGATCACTTTGTAACCTTCCCAGTGCTTAGAACAGTGCTTGGCACATAGTAAGTGTTTAATAAATGCCATCATTATCATTATTATTCTGTGCCTCAGTTACCTCCTCTGTAAAATGGGGATTAAGACCGTGAGCCCCCCGTGGGACAACCTGATCACCTTGTAACCTCCCCAGCGCTCAGAACAGTGCCTGGCACATAGTAAGCGCTTAATAAATGCCATCATTATCATTACTATTCTCCGTGCCTCAGTGACCTCATCTGTAAAATGGGGATGAAGACTGTGAGCCCCCGGTGGGACAACCTGATCACCTTGTAAACTTCCCAGTGCTTAGAACAGTGCCTTGCACATAGTAAGCGCTTAATAAATGCCATTATCATTATTATTGGGGCGAGTATCAAATGTCCAAAGGTCACAGATCCCAAGTGCCCGGGCGACACAGAAGGGGGAGCGGGATTGATGTGGGACCTTTCCCGACTAATCCCCCTGTCCCCTTTTCCTCTTCTCCCACCCCACTTATGGAGTAAGAATGGTATTTAAGCGCTTACTATGCGCCAAGCACTGTACTAAGCCCTATTTATTTATTCATTTATTTTATTTGTACCTATCTATTCTATTTATTTTATTTTGCTAGTATGTTTGGTTTTGTTCTCTGTCTCCCCCTTTTAGACTGTGAGCCCACTGTTGGGTAGGGACCGTCTCTATATGTTGCCAATTTGTACTTCCCAAGCGCTTAGTACAGTGCTCTGCACATAGTAAGCGCTCAATAAATACGATTGATGATGATGGGGGGGGCGGGCGGATACGAGCCAGTTGGGCTGGACGCAGTCCCTGCCCCACGTGGGGCTCACAGTCTCCATCCCCATTTTCCAGACGAGGGAACTGAGGCCCAGAGAAGGGAAGTGACTTACCCAAGATCACCCAGCAGACAAGTAACGGGGCCGGGATTAGAACCCAGGACCTTCTGACTTTCTACTAGGCTGAGATGCTTCTCGTATCTGCATGTGTTGCCGGTTGGTACTTCCCAAGCACTTAGTACAGTGCTCTGCGCATTCATTCATATTTACTGAGCGCTTACAGTGTGCCGAGCACTGTACTAAGCGCTAGAGAAGTACAGATCAGCAACAGATAGAGACGGTCCCTACCCAACAAAACAAAATATGGATTCAGGTGTCAACACCATCAGGACAAGTAGAATTACAGCAAATGCACATCAGTAATAAAATAATAATAATGGCATTTATGAAGTGCTTACTATGTGCAAAGCACTGTTCTACGATTGATTGAATGAATGAATGTGCCGAGCACTGTCATGTCGAGCGGTTCCCTAGTGTAGTGGTTATCACGTCTGCTTTACACGCAGAAGGTCCTGGGTTCGAGCCCCAGTGGAACCAGAAATCGATTCCTTATTTTCAAAAAATCATTCATGGCAACCTTTAAACAACATCAGACTCTTCTGGGGAGGTTCCCTGAATAAACACATCTGTCGTTTCGTTCAGCTGTTGAATTCAAACAGGTTTAATTACTTATTAGAGAAGTAGTGTGGCTCAGTGGAAAGAGCCAGGGCTTGGGAGTCAGAGGTCGTGGGTTCAAATCCCGGCTCCGCCACTTGTCAGCTGGGTGACTTTGGGCAAGTCACTTCACTTCCCTGGGCCTCAGTGACCTCATCTGTAAAATGGGGATGAAGACTGTGAGCCCCCGTGGGACAACCTGATCAGCTTGTATCCCCCCAGAGCTTAGAACAGTGCTTTGCACATAGTAAGCGCTTAACAAATGCCATTATTATTACTATTATTAGGATCTCAGTAATGACTGAAGCACCCAATAAATACGACTGAATGAATGAGGATGAGTGGCTGAATGAATGATTACTGCTGGAGTGAGTGAGAGGTGTGGAGGCGGGGGGGTGGGGAGGGTCGCTGTGTCCTCTCCTGAGCACAGTGTTGTGCACACAGTGTTGTGCACACAGTGTTGTGCACACAGTGTTGTGCACACAGTGAGCGCCCCGCTGTGGGGGCCTCAGGCCCCGCCATTGTCACTTTGGCGCCCAAATGACGTGAGGCGGCCCCCACCCCCCGCGCGCATGCGCCCCACGGCCCCGCTCGCTCCCCCCGCCCCACACGCATGCGCGAACAGTCCCGCTCGCTTCCCCACTTAACGCGCGCATGCGCCCCCACGGCCCCGCGCGCTCCCCCCCCCCCGCCCCACACGCATGCGCGAACAGTCCCGCGCGCTTCCCCACCGAAGGCGCGCATGCGCCCCCACGGCCTTTCCCGCCAACTCCCTCGCCCACACTCGCGCGCGCTCCCCAAGACCCGCCCCTCCCAGCGCGCATGCGCCCCCACGAACTTTCCCAGCAACCCCCGCTCCCTCCACCACACTGGCGCGCGCGCGCCCCACAAGCCCCGCCCCCTCTCCTCACAGCCCCGCCCCTTCATTCATTCATTCATTCATTCAATCAGTCGTATTTATTGAGCGCTTACTGTGTGCACAGCACTGTACTAAGCGCTTATAAAGTACAAGTAGGCAACATCTAGAGACAGTCCCTACCCAACATTGGGCTCACAGTCTAAAAGGGGGAGACAGAGAACACAACCAAACATACTAACAAAATAAAATGAATAGAATAGATATGTACAAGTAAAATAAGTAGAGTAATAAATATGTACAAACATATATTCCTTCCGTCGTATTTACTGAGCGCTTACTGTGGGATGATGTTGTTTCCCCCTTGTATCAATCAATCAATCGTATTTATTGAGCGCTTACTGTGTGCAGAGCACTGTGCTAAGCGCGTGGGAAGTCCAAGTTGGCAGCATATAGAGACAGTCCCTACCCAACAGCGGCTCACAGTCTAAAAGGGGGAGACAGAGAACAAAACCAAACATACTAACAAAGTAAAATAAACAAAATAGATATGTACAAGATAGATAAATAGAGTAATAAATACGTACAAACATATATTCCTTCCGTCGTATTTATTGAGCGCTTACTGTGGGATGATGTTGTCTCCCCCTTCTAGACTGTGAGCCCACTGTTGGGCAGGGACCGTCTCTACATGTTGCCAACTTGGACTTCCCAAGCGCTTAGTACAGTGCTCTGCCCACAGTAAGCGCTCAATAAATACGATTGAATGAATGACATTTATGGGTAGGGACTGTCTCTATATGTTGCCAACTTGTACTTCCCAAGCGCTTAGTACAGTACTCTGCACACAGTAAGCGCTCAATAAATACAAATGATTGATTGATTAAGTGCTTACTATGTGCCAAGCACTGTTCTAAGCGCTGGGGAAGTTACAAGGCCATCAGGTTGTCCAACAGGGGGCTCCCGGTCTTCATCCCCATTTTACAGATGAGGGAACTGAGGCCCAGAGAAGTGAAGTGACTTGCTCAAAGTCACACAGCTGACAGTTGGCGGAGCTGGGATTTGAACCCATGACCTCTGACTCCAAAGCCCGGGCTCGTTCCATTGAGCCATGCTGCTTCCCCACCTTTTTCCTCTCCTCCTCCCCACCCCACCTCCTTCCCCTCCCCACAGCACCTGTATATATGTTTGTACAGATTTATTACCCTTTTTATTTTACTTGTACATTCATTCATTGAATCGTACTTATTGAGCGCTTACTGTGTGCAGAGCACTGGACTAACCCCTTGGGAAGTCCAAGTTGGCAACATATAGAGACGGTCCCTACCCAAAAGCAGGCTCACGGTCTAGAAATAAACAAAATGAATAGAATAGCAAATATGTACATATTTACCATTCTATTTATTTTGTTAATGATGTGCATCTATGTGCTCTGCACATAGTAAGCGCTCAATAAATACGATTGATTGATTGATTGATCTAGCTTTACTTCTATTTACTCTGATGACTTGACACCTGTCCACAGGTTTTGTTTCGTTGTCTGTCTCCCCCTTCTAGACTGTGAGCCCACTGTTGGGGACCGTCTCTCTATGTTGCCGACTTGGACTTCCCGAGCCCGGGCTTGGGAGTCAGAGGTCATGGGTTCAAACCCCGGCTCCGCCACTTGTCAGCTGTGTGACTTTGGGCAAGTCACTTCACTTCTCCGTGCCTCAGTTCCCTCATCTGTCAAATGGGGATGAAGACTGTGAGCCCCCTGGGGGACAACCTGATCACCTTGTAACCTCCCCAGCGCTTAACCTCCCCAACCCCTCAAATCTCTCCAGGGGCTCCCAATCAATCTGCGCATCAGGCAGAAACTCCTCGCCCTGGGCTTCCAGGCTGTCCATCCATCCATCCAACCCCTGGCCCCCTCCTACCTCACCTCCCTTCTGTCCTTCTCCAACCCAGCCCGCACCCTCCACCGCTAATCTCCTCCCCGTTAGGCCTCATTCTCACCTGTCCCGCCATCGACCCCCGGCCCCCGTCCTCCCCCGGGCCCGGAATGCCCCCAATCCCTCTGCCCATCCGCCCAGCTCGCTCTCTTCCTCCCTTCAAGGCCCTGCTGAGAGCTCACCTCCTCCAGGAGGCCTTCCCACACTCAGCCCCTTCCCTCCTCTCCCCCTCGTCCCCCTCTCCATCCCCCCATCTTACCTCCTTCCCTTCTCCACAGCACCTGTATATGCTTGTACAGATTTATTACTCTATTTATTTATTTATTTTACTTGTACATATCTATTCATTTTATTTTGTTAGTATGCTTGGTTTTGTTCTCTGTCTCCCCCTTTTAGACTGTGAGCCCGCTGTTGGGTAGGGACCGTCTCTAGATGTTGCCAGCTTGTACTTCCCAAGCGCTTCGTACAGTGCTCTGCACACAGTAAGCGCTCAATCATCATCATCATCAATCGTAGTTATTGAGCGTGTATTTATCAATAAATACGATTGATTGATTGGAACAGGGCTTTGCACGGAGTAAGCACTGAATACAATCATTAATATTATCATTAAATATGATTGAATGAATAGGCGAGGATCAAGCGCTTACAAACAAGGATTGCTAAGCCCCGCTCAGTCCCTGCCTCTCAAATCCTCTTCACTCCAGCTCTCCAGCGTAAAAGATTGCTCTTCAGAGCTCGTTTCCACTACAATCCCTGTTTCTTAGATATAAAGACATCACATGTTGATAATGACGGCATTTATTCAATGCTTACTATGTACCAAGGACTGTGCTTGACCACTCAGATGAACAGATCGGACACAGTCCCCGCCCCACGCGGGGCTCATCATTTAGGGGGAAAGGAGAACCGTTATTTAATCCCCATTTCACAGGTGAGGGAAATGAAGCGCGCAGAGAAGTTAAGTAACGGGACCAAGGTCTCACGGCAGGCAACTGTCAGAGGTAGGGCAAACTTGGATCACTGGACTCATAGGAAGTATGTGCTCAATAAAAACCATAAAAACGATTGATTGAATGAATCTCCTCCAGCCCCGCCCCCTCCCGCCGTCCCATCCATTTTAGATAGTCCCACCCCTTTTAGACTGTGAGCCCACTGTTGATTGATTGAAGCGCTGCACATAGTAAGCGCTCAATAAATACGATTGATGATGATGATGATGATGATGATTACTCCCCTCCTCAAAAACCTCCAATGGCTACCGATCAATCTGCGCATCAGGCAGCAACTCCTCCCCCTGGGCTTCCAGGCTGTCCATCCCCTGGCCCCCTCCTACCTCCCCTCCCTTCTCCCCTTGTCCAGCCCAGCCCGCACCCTCCGCTCCTCCGCCGCTAATCTCCTCACCGGGCCTCCTTCTCACCCGTCCCGCCATCGACCCCCGGCCCACGTCCTCCCCCGGGCCCGGAATGCCCCCAATCCCTCTGCCCCTCCGCCAAGCTAGCTCTCTTCCTCCCTTCAAGGCCCTGCTGAGAGCTCACCTCCTCCAGGAGGCCTTCCCAGACTGAGCCCCTTCTTTCCAATCCCCCTCGTCCCCCTCTCCATCCCCCCGTCTTACCTCCTTCCCTTCCCCACAGCACCTGTATATATGTATATATGGTTGTACATATTTATTACTCTACTTATTTATTTATTTATTTATTTTACTTGTACATTTCTATCCTACTTATTTTATTTTGTTGGTATGTTTGGTTCTGTTCTCTGTCTCCCCCTTTTAGACTGTGAGCCCACTGTTGGGTAGGGACTGTCTCTATGTGATGCCAATTTGTACTTCCCAAGCGCTTAGTACAGTGCTCTGCACATAGTAAGCGCTCAATAAATACGATTAATTGATTGATTGAAGCGCTGCACATAGTAAGCGCTCAATAAATACGATTGATGATGATGATGATCCATTCAACACCCTGCTCTCCCACCCCGCAAGCGCCGCCCCTCGCGCCCCCACTAGGAGGCGCTGCGCGGCCAACCGCGCCCCCGGCCCCGCCCCCACAAATCCCGCCCCTCTGATAGGCTCTCGCCCCCAAGCCCCGCCCCCACCACCCATCCCGCCCTCCCCGAGCCCCGCCCCTCCGCTAGGCTCCTGCCCCACGCCCCCCTCTGATAGGCTCTCGTCCCCCAAGCCCCGCCCCCTCCCGCTGTCCCGCGCGCGCCCAGCCCCGCCTTTTCTGATAGGCTCTCGCCCCCGCCCGCCGTCTCGCGCGCCCCAAGCCCCGCCCCTCTGATAGGCTGCCGCTCCAGGCCCCGCCCCCAACAGCCACTTCGCGCACTCCCCCTCCAGACCGCGCCCCTCTGATAGGCTCGCACCCCGCCCGCCGGATAGGCTGTCGCCCCAGGCCCCGCCCCTTTATCCGCCCCTAGACGGAAGGCGCGCGCGCCCAGCCCCGCCTCTTCTGATAGGCTCCCGCGCGCCTTTGAGCCCCGGCCCTCTGATAGGCTGTCGCCCCAAGCCCCGCCCCCCCGGCCGTCCCGCGCGCCGCCGTGCCCCGCCTGCCTGGTAATCTCTCGCCCCAAGCCCCGCCCCCCTAGTAGTCTCTCGCCCCGCCCCCTCTGATTGGCTGTCGCCCCAAGCCCCGCCCCCTCTGATTGGCTGTCGCCCCAAGCCCCGCCCCCTCTGATTGGCTGTCGCCCAAGTCCCGCGTGCCCCAAGCCCCGTCCCTCTGATAGGCTGCCGCCCCAAGCCCCGCCCCCCGCTACTTTCGCTTCACCCCTCTGATAGGCTGTCGCCCCAGGCCCCGCCCCCGCTGAGGCTGTCGCCCTAAGTCCCGCCCACCCGGCCTTCCCGCGCGCCCCAAGATCCATCCCTCTGATAGGCTGTCGCCCCAACCCCCGTCCCCTCTGATAGGCTGCCGCCCCCCCCCCCGCCGTCCGGCGTGCCGCCGAGCCCCGCCCCTCTGGCAGTCTCTCGCCCCATGCCCCGCCCCTCTGATAGGCTGCCGCCCCAAGTCCCGCGCTCCGCCGAGCCCCGCCCCTCTGATAGGCTGTCGCCCCACGCCCCGTCCGTCTGATAGGCTGTCGTCCCAAGCCCCGCCCCCCGGCCTTCCCGCGCGCCGCCAAGCCCCATCCCTCCGATAGGCTGTCGCCCCAGGCTCCGCCCCCTCCGATTGGCTGTCGCCCCAAGCCCCGCCCCCCGACCGCCCCGCGCGCGCGCGCGCGTCCCTTCCCCCCGGCCGTGCCTCGCGGGCCCCTCGTCGTGGCCCACCTGGTGAGGTTGACGCCCATGGCCAGGTTGCGGTCGCAGCGGTAGGTGTCGAAGCCCTCAGAGCGCAGGGTGAGCTGCACCAGGGAGACGTGCGAGGAGTCCATGCTCTGCAGGTTCACCCCGCCCGAGCTGATGTCCCAGCAGGCCTCCGTGATCAGGTCCTTCAGGGCCTCCAGCACCTTCTTCAGGATGGAGCCCTGCACCAGCCGCGCCTCGAACATGGTGACGGCGGGAAGGACGGACTGACGGACGAAGGGACGGCCACACGCTGCGGCTCCGACCGCCAAATGCCGCTTCGCGCGCGCCGACTCCCGCTTCCGCCCGCCTTCGCGTCGATGACGTCACCGCGCGCCCACGCCCCCCGCGCGCCCGGCCAATGAGAGGAGCGCACCGCCCCGGGCCACCTCCCCGCCTTCCCCCTGCTACTGCGCCTGCGCATCCCGCCGCCCGCCACCGCGCCTGCGCACGGCCCGCAGCCCTTCCCCGCGCCTGCGCGTCCGGCTGCCCGCCACTGCGCCTGCGCGCGCCCGCCGACTTGCGCGTGCTCCTGTTAGTTGCCCTGGGCTGCAGGGGGCGCTCGCCCACCCGTCCTAATAATCATTCATTCATTCATCCATTCATCCAATCGTACTTCTTGAGCGCTTACTGTGTGCAGAGCACTGTACTGAGCGCTTGGAAAGTCCAATTCAGAGTTGGTATATATATACTTATATATACTTATATATATATATATATATATATATATATACCTGTATATTCATTCATTCAATCGTATTTATTGAGCGCTTACTGTGTGCAGAGCACTGGACTAAGTGCTTGGGAAGACCAATTCAGAGTTGTTGGTAAATATATGTATATGTGTATATACCAGTATATTCATTCATTCAATCATATTTATTGAGCACTTACTGTGTGCAGAGCACTGTACTAAGCGCTTGGAAAGTCCAATTCAGAGTTGGTATATATATAAGTATGTGTATATATATACCTGTATATTCATTCATTCAATCGCATTTATTGAGCGCTTACTGTGTGCACAGTGCTGGACTAAGTGCTTGGAAAGACCAATTCAGAGCTGTTGGTAAATATATATATGTGTATATACCTGTATATTCATTCAATCGTATTTATTGAGCACTTACTGTGTGCAGAGCACTGTACTAAGCGCTTGGAAAGTCCAATTCAGAGTTGGTATATATATGTGTGTGTATATATATACCTGTATATTCATTCATTCAATCGCATTTATTGAGCGTTTACTGTGTGCAGAGCACTGGACTAAGCGCTTGGAAAGTCCAATTCAGAGTTGATATATATATATGTGTGTGTGTGTATATATATACCTGTACATTCATTCGATCGTATTTATTGAGCGCTTACTGTGTGCAGAGCACTGGACTAAGCGCTTGGAAAGTCCAATTCAGAGTTGGTATATATATATATATATATATATATATATATATGTGTGTGTGTGTGTGTATATACCTGTATATTCATTCATTCATTCAATCAATCGTATTTATTGAGCACTTACTGTGTGCAGAGCACTGTACTAAGCGCTTGGAAAGTCCAATTCACAGTTGGTATGTGTGTGTGTGTGTGTGTATACACCTGTATATTCATTCATTCAATCAATCATATTTATTGAGCACTTACTGTGTGCAGAGCACTGTACTAAGCACTTGGAAAGTCCAATTCAGAGTTGGAATATATGTGTGTGTGTGTGTGTGTGTGTGTGTGTGTGTGTGTGTGTATATATATATATATATACACCTGTATATTCATTCATTCAATCAATCGTATTTATTGAGCACTTACTGTGTGCAGAGCACCGTACTAAGCGCTTGGAAAGTCCAAATCAGAGTTGGCGTATGTGTGTGTGTGTGTGTATACCTGTATATTCATTCATTCATTCAATCAATCATATTTATTGAGCACTTACTGTGTGCAGAACACTGTACTAAGCGCTTGGAAAGTCCAATTCAGAGTTGGTATATCTATCTGTGTGTGTGTGTGTATTCATTCTTTCATTCAGTCGTATTTATTGAGCCCTACTGTGTGCAGAGCACTGGACTAAGCGCTTGGAAAGTCCAATGCAGAGTTGGTGTGTGTGTGTGTGTGTGTGTATACCTGTATATTCATTCATTCATTCAATCGTATTTATTGAACGCTTCCTGTGTGCAGAGCACTGGACTAAGCGCTTGGGAAGTCCAAGTTGGCAACATCTAGAGACGGTCCCTACCCAACAGCGGGCTCACAGTCTAGAAGGGGGAGACAGACAACAAAACAAAACATACTAACAAAATAAAATGAATAGAAATGTACAAGTAAGATAAATAAATAAATAGAGTAATAAATATGTACAAGCATATCCAGGTGCTGTGGGGAAGGGAAGGAGGTAAGATGGGGGGATGGAGAGGGGGACGAGGGGGAGAGGAAGGAAGGGGCTCAGTCTGGGAAGGCCTCCTGGAGGAGGTGAGCTCTCAGTAGGGCCTTGAAGGGAGTCAGTCACAAGAGGCCTGAGGCCACAAACAGAACGGCTTAACTAGAGTCGGGGAGTCCCAGGGCAGGGGCTGAACTCAGGCATGATTTTAGACTGTGAGCCCACTGTTGGGTAGGGACTGTCTCTATGTGATGCCAATTTGTCCTTCCCAAGCGCTTAGTACAGTGCTCTGCACATAGTAAGCGCTCAATAAATACGATTGATTGATTGATTGATTGATTTTAGGGCCCGAAAGACTCCTGAACCCCCGTCCTCTGATTCCAAGCCCTTGCCGCTAGGCCATGCCGCTTCCCTCTGCATAACGTGCCCCGAGTGCGGCTATCGATAATTCCGTTTATTTCTATCACTGCCTGCTTACTTGTTTGGATGCCTGCCTCTCCCCCTTTAGAGTGGAAGCCCGCTGTGGACCGGGATCGTCTCCATTCCTGTACTGTATTTTCCAAGCGCTTAGTACAGCGCTCTGCACACTGTAAGCCCTCAGTAAACAGGATTGAGTGAATGAACGAGTGTCCTGGGTTCTAATCCTGACCCTGCCTCCTACCTGCCGTGTGACCTGGGGCAAGTCACTTCGGTCTATTCTATTTATTTTATTTTGTTAATATCTTTTAGACTGTGAGCCCTCTGTTGGGTAGGGACCGTCTCTGTATGTTGCCAACTTGGACTTCCCAAGCGCTTAGTACAGTGCTCTGCACACAGTAAGCGCTCAATAAATACGATTGATGATGTTTTGTTTGGTTGTCTGTCTCCCCCTTCTAGACTGTGAGCCCCGTTGTTGGGTAGGGACCGTCTCTACATGTTGCCAGCTTGTACTTCCCAAGCGCTTAGTACAGTGCTCTGCACACAGTAAGCGCTCAATAAATACGATTGATGATGGGAGGTCATTTTTAGGCGCTCAGAAAGGCCCAAATTCTGGAATCCAGGCTCGACAAAATAATAATAATAATGATAATGGTATTTGTTAAGCGCTTACTATGTGCCAAGCACTGTTCTAAGCGCTGGGGAGCATACAAGGGGATCAGGTTGTCCCACGGGGGGCTCACGGTCTTCATCCCCATTTTACAGATGAGGGAACTGGAGCACAGGGAAGTGAAGTGACTCGCTCAAAGTCACCCAGCTGACAGTTGGCGGAGGCGGGATTCGAACCCATGACCTCTGACTCCAAAGCCCGGGCTCTTTCCACTGAGCCACGCTGCTTCTCCACAACCCAGCCGCCCCAAGGAAACCTCTCAAAGGTGGGGCGAGGCAAGCACCGAATCAGGCTCACTCACTTGGGGGTGATTTTCTCTCCCGCCCGCAACACGAACCCAAGATATTTTACCAGGGGCTGACACCGCTGCAGTTTCTCGCGGCTGACTTTAAGACCAAGCTGATAATAATAATGATAATAATAATAATAATAATAATAATAATAATAATAATAATAATAATGGCATTTATTAAGCACTTACTATGTGCAAAGCACTGTTCTAAGCGCTGGGGAGGTTCCAAGGTGATCAGGTTGTCCCACGGGGGGCTCACAGTCATCATCCCCATTTGACAGATGAGGGAAATAAGGCCCAGAGAAGTGACTTGCCCAAAGTCACCCAGCTGACAAGTGGCAGAGCCGGGATTCGAACCCGTGACCTCTGACTCCAAAGCCCGGGCTCTTTCCACTGAGCCGCGCTGCTGCTTCACTGCAGCCCGGTGGTCAGAGCACGCCTCGGTTCTGTCAATCAATCAATCAATCAATCGTCTTTACTGAGCGCTTCCTGTGTGCGGAGCACTGGACTAAGCGCTTGGGAAGTGCAAGTCGGCAACATAGAGAGACGGTCCCCACCCAACAGTGGGCTAAAGCAGACCAAATCTGCTTGATTGACAGCCCCAAGCGGGAGTCCAGAGGGTGTCCCTCGCCCCCGTGCCAATCAAGTGAGGCGCGGGAGGGGGATTGGATAGACTGAGGCCGGAAGCTGGGATGGCCCCGAGGCCCAGGTGATAAATACCTGTCCCCTCTGACCTTGGCGGCCACAACGGAGCGACCACCACCACCAGCGACGGCGGCGGCGGCCCGCACGTGCCTCTCTCCGCCCGCAAGGCCCGATGCCCGCTCTGCCGCCAGAACCGACGCACCGAGGCAAGGGCCGCCGACCGGTGAGTGTCTCCTGGCTGGGACCCCGGGGGCCCCCGCTGCTGATCGATCGATCGATCGATCAGTCGTATTTACTGAGCGCTTACTGTGCGCAGGGTCCTCCCGTGTAGGGACATTACATAATCATAATTCATTCATTCAGTCGTCTTGATTGAGCGCTCACTGTGTGCAGAGCACCGGACTAAGCGCTTGGGAAGTCCAACTTGGCAACATATAGAGACAGTCCCTACCCAACAGTGGGCTCGTGGGAATCCTGAGTGGATTCAAGCGCTTAGTACGGTGCTGTGCACGCAGTAAGCGCTCAATAAATACGATTGATTCCTCCCATGTAGGGACATTACACAATAATAATCATTCATTCATTCATTTCATTCATTCAATCGTCTTGATTGAGCGCTTACTGTGTGCAGAGCACTCTACTAAGCGCTTGGGAAGTCCAAGTTGGCAACATAGAGAGACGGTCCCGACCCAACAGTGTGCTCATGGGAATCCTGAGTGGATTCAAGCGCTTAGTACTGTGCTCTGCGCGCAGTAAGCGCTCAATAAATACGATTGATTGATTGATTCCTCCCATGTAGCGACATTACACAATAATAATTCATTCATTTCATTCATTCAATCGTCTTTATTGAGCGCTTACTGTGTGCAGAGCACTGGACTAAGGGCTTGGGGAGTACAAGTTGGCAACATAGAGAGACGGTCCCGACCCAACAGTGGACTCGTGGGAATCCTGAGTGGATTCAAGCGCTTAGTACAGTGCTCTGCACGCAGTAAGCGCTCAATAAATACGATTGATTGATTCCTCCCATGTAGGGACATTACACAATAATAATCATTCATTCATTTCATTCATTCAGTCATTGATTGAGCGCTTACTGTGTGCAGAGCACCGGACTAAGCGCTTGGGAAGTCCAAGTTGGCAACATAGAGAGACGGTCCCAACCCAACAGTGGGCTCGTGGGAATCCTGAGTGGATTCAAGCGCTTAGTACGGTGCTCTGCACGCAGTAAGCGCTCAATAAATACGATTGATTAATTGATTCCGCCCATGTAGGGACATTACACAATAATAATCATTCATTCATTTCATTCATTCGTCTTTATTGAGCGCTTACTGTGTGCAGAGCACCGGACTAAGCGCTTGGGAAGTCCAAGTTGGCAACATAGAGAGACGGTCCCGACCCAACAGTGGGCTCGTGGGAATCCTGAGTGAATTCAAGCGCTTAGTACGGTGCTCTGCACGCAGTAAGCGCTCAATAAATACGATTGATTGATTCTTCCCATGGAGGGACATTACACAATAATAATAATTCATTCATTTCATTCATTCAATCGTATTTATTGAGCGCTTACTGTGTGCAGGGCACTGGACTAAGTTGGGTCTCGTGGGAATCCTGAGTGGATTTAAGCGCTTAGTACGGTGCTCTGCACGCAGTAAGCGCTCAATAAATACGATTGATTGATTCTTCCCATGGAGGGACATTACACAATAATAATAATTCATTCATTTCATTCATTCAATCGTATTTATTGAGCGCTTACTGTGTGCAGGGCACTGGACTAAGTTGGGTCTCGTGGGAATCCTGAGTGGATTCAAGCGCTTAGTACGGTGCTCTGCACGCAGTAAGTGCTCAATAAATACGATTGATTGATTGATTGGTTCCTCCCATGTAGGGACATTACATAATAATTCATTCATTTCATTCATTCAATCGTCTTTATTGAGCGCTTACTGTGTGCACAGCACCATACTAAGCGCTTGGGGAGTACAAGTTGGCAACATAGAGAGACGGTCCCGACCCAACAGTGGGCTCGTGGGAATCCTGAGTGGATTCAAGCGCTTAGTACAGTGCTCTGCACGCAGTAAGCGCTCAATAAATACGATTGATTGATTCCTCCCATGGAGGGACATTACATAATAATAATAATTCATTCATTTCATTCATTCAATCGTCTTTATTGAGCACTTACTGTGTGCAGAGCACTGGACTAAGGGCTTGGGGAGTACAAGTTGGCAACATAGAGAGACAGTCCCTACTCAACAGTGGGCTCGTGGGAATCCTGAGTGGATTCAAGCGCTTAGTACAGTGCTCTGCACGCAGTAAGCGCTCAATAAATACGATTGATTGATTCCTCCCATGTAGGAACATTACACAATAATAATCATTCATTCATTTCATTCATTCAGTCATTGATTGAGCGCTTACTGTGTGCAGAGCACCGGACTAAGCGCTTGGGAAGTCCAAGTTGGCAACATAGAGAGACGGTCCCAACCCAACAGTGGGCTCGTGGGAATCCTGAGTGGATTCAAGCGCTTAGTACAGTGCTCTGCACGCAGTAAGTGCTCAATAAATACGATTGATTGATTGATTGATTGGTTCCTCCCATGTAGGGACATTACACAATAACAATAATTCATTCATTTCATTCATTCAATCGTCTTTATTGAGCGCTTACTGTGTGCAGAGCACCGGACTAAGCGCTTGGGAAGTCCAAGTTGGCAACATAGAGAGACGGTCCCGACCCAACAGTGGGCTCGTGGGAATCCTGAGTGGATTCAAGCGCTTAGTACGGTGCTCTGCACACAGTAAGCGCTCAATAAATACGATTGATTGATTCCTCCCATGTAGGGACATTACATAATAATAATTCATTCATTTCATTCATTCAATCGTCTTGATTGAGCGCTCACTGTGTGCAGAGCACTGTACTAAGCGCTTGGGAAGTCCAAGTTGGCAACGTATAGAGACAGTTCCTACCCAACAGTGGGCTCGTGGGAATCCTGAGTGGATTCAAGCGCTTTGTACGGTGCTCTGCACGCAGTAAGCGCTCAATAAATACGATTGATTGATTGATTGATTCCGCCCATGTAGGGACATTACACAATAATAATCATTCATTCATTTCATTCATTCAATCGTCTTTATTGAGCGCTCACTGTGTGCAGAGCACTGTACTAAGCGCTTGGGAAGTTGGCAACATCTAGAGACAGTCCCGACCCAACAGTGGGCTCGTGGGAATCCTGAGTGGATTCAAGCGCTTAGTACAGTGCTCTGCACGCAGTAAGCGCTCAATAAATACAATTGATTGATTCCTCCCATGTAGGGACATTACACAATAATAATTCATTCATTTCATTCATTCAATCATCTTGATTGAGCGCTTACTGTGTGCAGAGCACCGTACTAAGCGCTTGGGAAGTCCAAGTTGGCAACATATAGAGACGGTCCCTACCCAACAGTGGGCTCATGGGAATCCTGAGTGGATTCAAGCGCTTAGTACGGTGCTCTGCACGCAGTAAGCACTCAATAAATACGATTGATTGATTCCTCCCATGGAGGGACATTACACAATAATAATAATTCATTCATTTCATTCATTCAATCATATTTATTGAGCACTTACTGTGTGCAGAGCACTGGACTAAGTTGGGTCTCGTGGGAATCCTGAGTGGATTCAAGCGCTTAGTACAGTGCTCTGCACGCAGTAAGCGCTCAATAAATACGATTGATTGATTCCTCTCATGTAGGGGCATTACATGATAATAATTCATTCATTTCATTCATTCAATCATCTTTATTGAGCGCTGTGTGCAGAGCACCATACTAAGCGCTTGGGGAGTACAAGTTGGCAACAGCTAGAGACGGTCCCGACCCAACAGTGGGCTCGTGGGAATCCTGAGTGGATTCAAGCGCTTAGTACGGTGCTCTGCACGCAGTAAGCGCTCAATAAATACGATTGATTGATTGATTGATTCCGCCCATGTAGGGACATTACACAATAATAATAATTCATTCATTTCATTCATTCAATCGTCTTTATTGAGCACTCACTGTGTGCAGAGCACCGTACTAAGCGCTTGGGAAGTCCAAGTTGGCAGCATATAAAGACGGCCCCTACCCAACAGTGGGCTCGTGGGAATCCTGAGTGGATTCAAGCGCTTAGTACGGTGCTCTGCACGCAGTAAGCGCTCAATAAATACGATTGATTGATTGATTCCTCCCATGGAGGGACATTACATAATAATAATTCATTCATTTCATTCATTCAATCATCTTTATTGAGCGCTTACTATGTGCAGAGCACCGTACTAAGCGCTTGGGAAGTTGGCAACATCTAGAGACGGTCCCGACCCAACAGTGGGCTCGTGGGAATCCTGAGTGGATTCAAGCGCTTAGTACAGTGCTCTGCACGCAGTATGCGTTCAATAAATATGATTGATTGATTGATTCCTCCCATGTAGGGACATTACACAATAATAATAATTCATTCATTTCATTCATTCAATCGTATTTATTGAGCGCTTACTGTGTGCAGAGCACTGGACTAAGCGCTTGGGAAGTACAAGTCGGCAACATAGAGAGACGGTCCCGACCCAACAGTGGGCTCATGGGAATCCTGAGCAGATTCAAGCGCTTAGTACAGTGCTCTGCACGCAGTAAGCGCTCAATAAATACGATTGATTGATTGATTGATTCCGCCCATGTAGGGACATTACACAATAATAATCATTCATTCATTTCATTCATTCAATCGTCTTTATTGAGCACTCACTGTGTGCAGAGCACCGTACTAAGCGCTTGGTAAGTACAAGTTGGCAACAGAGAGAGACAGTCCCTACCCAACAGTGGGCTCACTGTACTAAGCGCTTGGGAAGTCCAAGTTGGCAACATCTAGAGACGGTCCCTACCCAACAGTGGGCTCATGGGAATCCTGAGTGGATTCAAGCACTTAGTACAGTGCTCAAGCGCCTAGTACAGTGCTCTGCACACAGTAAGCGCTCAATAAATACGATTGATTGGTTGATTGGTTCCTCCCATGTAGGGACATTACACAATAATAATTCATTCATTTCATTCATTCAATCGTCTTTATTGAGCGCTTACTGTGTGCACAGCAATAAATCAATCGTATTTATTGAGCGCTTACTGCGCGCAGAGCACTGTACTAAGCGCTTGGGAAGTCCAAGTTGGCAACATCTAGAGACGGTCCCTACCCAACAGTGGGCTCTCGTGACTGATATTCATTCATTCATTCATTCAATCGTATTTATTGAGCACTTACCGTGTGCAGAGCACTGTGCTAAGCGCTTGGGAAGTCCAAGTTGGCAACATCTAGAGACAGTCCCTCCCCAACAGCGGGCTCACAGTCTAGAGAAGAAGCGTGGCTCTGTGGGAAGAGAAATTCACCCTCCGTGTGAATTTCTTCACGCCTTCTCACACCTTATTAATGATTCTCAACTCCACAACTCATTTGGGCAGCGACTAGGCCTTCCGCACTGCTACACTGTCAGCACAGTGCTCCGCACACAGTCAGCGCTCGATAAATCATCATCACAATAACGACGGCATTTATTAAGCGCTTACTATGTACAAAGCACTGTTCTAAGCGCTGGGGAGGTTACAAGGTGACCAGGTTGTCCCACGGGGGGCTCACAGTCTCGATCCCCATTTTCCAGATGAGGTCACTGAGGCCCAGAGAAGCGAAGTGACTCGCCCAAAGTCACCCAGCTGACAATTGGCGGAGCCGGGATTGGAACCCGTGACCTCTGACTCCAAAGCCCGGGCTCTTCTCCACTGAGCCACGCTGCTTCTCATCATCATCGTCATTAATCGTATTTATTGAGCGCTTGCTGTGTGCAGAGCACTGTACTAAGCGCTTGGGAAGTCCAAGTTGGGAACATCCGATTGACTGACTGACTTCCTGGGGCAATGAATTCCATATGTTACCTCTTGCCGTTTGAAAAACCTTTTTCCTGAGGTATCTAGTCAGTCTAGTATCTCAGGTTTCACTACGTGCCTGAGCGTCTCTGGTGTGGGGTGATAGAGTGAACGCCAACTCACCTGTATATATGGATATATGTTAGTACATATTTATTACTCTATTTATTTTACTTGTACCTATCTATTCTATTTATTTTCTTTTGTTAGTATGTTTGGTTTTGTTCTCTGTCTCCCCCTTCTAGACCGCGAGCCCACAGTTGGGTAGGGACCGTCTCTAGATGTTGCCAACTTGTCTTTCCCAAGCGCTCAGTCCAGTGCTCCGCACACAGCAAGCGCCCAATAAATACGATTGATGATGATGATGATTTATTTTATTTTGTTAGCATGTTTGGTTTTGTTCTCTGTCTCCCCCTTCTAAACTGCGAGCCCACAGTTGGGTAGGGACCGTCTCTCTGTGTTGCCAACTTGGACTTCCCAAGCGCTTAGTCCAGTGCTCTGCACACAGCAAGCGCTCAATAAATACGATTGATGATGATGATGATTTATTTTATTTTGTTAGCATGTTTGGTTTTGTTCTCTGTCTCCCCCTTCTAAACTGCAAGCCCACAGTTGGGTAGGGACCGTCTCTAGATGTTGCCAACTTGTCTTTCCCAAGCGCTCAGTCCAGTGCTCCGCACACAGCAAGCGCTCAATAAATACGATTGATGATGATGATGATTTCTTTTATTTTGTTAGTATGTTTGGTTTTGTTCTCTGTCTCCCCCTTCTAGACTGCGAGCCCACAGTTGGGTAGGGACTGTCTCTCTGTGTTGCCAACTTGGACTTCCCAAGCGCTCAGTCCAGTGCTCTGCACACAGCAAGCGCCCAATAAATACGATTGATGATGATGATGATTTATTTTATTTTGTTAGCATGTTTGGTTTTGTTCTCTGTCTCCCCCTTCTAAACTGCGAGCCCACAGTTGGGTAGGGACCGTCTCTAGATGTTGCCAACTTGTCTTTCCCAAGCGCTCAGTCCAGTGCTCCGCACACAGCAAGCGCCCAATAAATACGATTGATGATGATGATGATTTATTTTCTTTTGTTAGCATGTTTGGTTTTGTTCTCTGTCTCCCCCTTCTAGACCGTGAGCCCGCTGTGGGGTAGGGCCCGTCTCTAGATGTTGCCAACTTGGACTTCCCAAGCGCTCAGTCCAGTGCTCCGCACACAGCAAGCGCCCAATAAATACGATTGATGATGATGATGATGAACTCACCGTTCCTTCTCCCCACACCCTTCGTAATTTGGAAAGCTCAATCCCGTCCTCGGTCAGCTCTCTTATAGTAGGCCGCCAAAGTCCTCATCTTTTCAGACTCTTTTCACGCCGAGACCGCTCCGCTGGCCAGCAGATCAATCCGCGGTAATTCCTGAGCGGTCGCTGTGTGCCGACCAATCAATCAATCAATCAATCAATCGTATTTATTGAGCGCTTACTGTACCAATCAATCAATCAATCAATCAATCGTATTTATTGAGCGCTTACTGTGTGCCGAGCACTGTACTAAGCGTTTGGGAAGTACAAGCTGGCAACATACAGAGATGCTCCCTACCCAACAGTGGGCTCACAGTCGAGAAGGGGGAGACAGAGAACAAAACCAAACATACTAACAAAATAAAAGAAATAGAATAGATATGTACAGGTAAAATAAATAAATAGAGTAACAAATATGTACAAACATATATACAGGTGCTGTGGGGAAGGGAAGGAGGTAAGATGGGGGGGGATGGAGAGGGGGACGAGGGGGAGAGGAAGGAAGGGTACTGTACTAAGCGCCAGCCTCGTGATCACCGGGGTTGTTCCCGGGACTTTTTCCAGCGCGATTATGTCCTTCCTAAGATACGGTGACCGTAACGGCACGCAGTTTTCCAGGTGCAGATGAACAGGAGTGTTAAGATGGCATTTGTTAAGCGCTTACTATGTGCAAAACACCGTTCTAAGCGCTGGGGAGGATACAAGGTGATCAAGTTGTCCCACGTGGGGCTCACAGTCTTCATCCCCATTTGACAGATGAGGGAACTGAGGCACAGAGAGGTTAAGTGACTTGCCCAAGGTCACACAGCTGACAATTGGGCAGAGCTGGTACCGGGGCTAATCATCATTTGTAATAATAGTAATGACGGTATTTATTAAGCGCTTACTATGCAGAAAGCACTGTTCTAAGCGCTGGGGAGGATACAAGGTGATCAGGCTGTCCCACGGGGGGCTCACAGTCTTCATCCCCATTTGACAGATGAGGTCACTGAGGCCCAGAGAAGTGAAGTGACTTTCCCAAAGTCACACAGCTGGCAATTGGTGGAGCCGGGATTTGAACCCATGGCCTCTGACTCCAAAGCCCGGGCTCTTTCCACTGAGCCACGCTGCTTCTCTCCTGATAACAGGGTGCCAAAGTTTCGCGCGCGCGCGCGCGGGAATCCTTTGTGTAGCTCCGATGGGGAACCAAATAAAAGGAAAGAAGCGGCTGGGATCGGGGCTGTTTGTCACTCGTAATAATAAAATAATCAATCATCATCATCAATCATATTTATTGAGCGCTTACTATGTGCAGAGCACTGTACTAAGCGCTTGCACTGTACTAAGCGCTTAGTATAAAATAATAATAATGTATAAAATAGTAATAATGATGGCATTTATTAAACGCTTACTATGTGCAGTACACTGTTCTAAGCGCAAGGTGATCAGGTTGTCCCACGGGGGGCTCACGGTCTTCATCCCCATTTTCCAGATGAGGGAACTGAGGCCCAGAGAAGTGAAGCGACTTGCCCAAAGTCACACAGCTGACAACTGGCGGAGCCGGGATTCGAACCCATGACCTCTGACTCCAAAGCCCCCGCTCTTTCCACTGAGCCACGCTGCTTCTCCAATCCTCCTTTGTATAGCTCGGATGGGGAACCAAATACAAGGAAAGAAGCCGCTGGGATCGGGGCTGTTTGTCACTCGTAATAATAATAATAATAATAATAATAGCATTTATTAAGCGCTTACTATGTGCAAAGCACTGCTCTAAGCGCTGGGGCGGTTACAAGGTGATCAGGTTGTCCCATGGCGGGGGGCTCACAGTCTTCATCCCCATTTCACAGATGGGGGAACCGAGGCCCAGAGAAGTGACTGGCCCAAAGTCACCCAGCTGACAGTTGGCGGAGCTGGGATTCGAACCCGTGACCTCTGACTCCAAAGCCCGGGCTCTTTCTACGGTGCCAACTTGGACTTCCCAAGCGCTTAGTCCAGCGCTCTGCACACAGTAAGCGCTCAATAAATACGATGGATGGATGGATTGATTGATTTCCACTGGGACACGCTGCTTCTCCACCTCTCGGGAGGCGAACCTTATCAATCATCATCATCATCATCATCAATCGTATTTATTGAGCGCTTACTATGTGCAGAGCACTGGACTGAGTTGAGTTGTACTCAACAATGAGTTGTTGCGAGGTGTGAGGCACGGGCGCGCGCAAACACACGTCCACACACAGCGTGTCCCTAACATCAGGGGACCCCCATTTATTTATATAATCAGAAAAATCGTGGTCCTTATCAAAGCGCTGATTTCGTGCCAAGCACTGTGCTGAGGGCTGAGGTAGATACGCCGTTGAAAAGATGGAGCACGGTCCCTGTCCCACCTGGGCTTCAGAGCCCGGTCATGGGTTCAAATCCCGGCTCGGCCGCTTGTCAGCTGTGTGACCGCGGGCAAGTCGCTTCTCTGGGCCTCGGTTCCCTCATCTGTAAAATGGGGATGAAGCCTGTGAGCCCCACGTGGGACAACCTGATCTCCTGGTATCCTCCCCAGCGCTTAGAACAGTGCTTTGCACGTAGTAAGCGCTTAACAAATACCAAACTTATTATTGTTATATGGTAACAATCAATCAATCAATCAATCGTATTTATTGAGCGCTTACTGCTCTCTTCCTCCCTTCAAGGCCCTACTGAGAGCTCACCTCCTCCAGGAGGCCTTCCCAGACTGAGCCCCTTCCTTCCTCTCCCCCTCGTCCCCCTCTCCATCCCCCCATCTTACCTCCTTCCCTTCCCCACAGCACCTGTATATATGGATATATGTTTGTACATATTTATTACTCTGTTTATTTTACTTGTACATATCTATTCTATTTATTTTATTTTGTTAGTATGTTTGGTTTTGTTCTCTGTCTCCCCCTTTTAAACTGTGAGCCCACTGCTGGGTAGGGACTGTCTCTATATGTTGCCAATTTGTACTTCCCAAGCGCTTAGTACAGCGCTCCGCACATAGTAAGCGCTCAATAAATACGATAGATGATGATGATGCAGAGCACTGTACTAAGCGCTTGGGAAGTACAAGTTGGCAACATATATGGTAACAATATGGTCCATGGTATATGTTGCCAACTTTTACTTCCCGAGCGCTTCGTACAGTGCTCTGCACACAGTAAGCGCTCAATAAATACGATTGAATGAATGAACAAATGCCATTATTATTATTATTAACTTATTTTGGCCCGTATCTTCGATACCAGTTTTGTTGTCTGTCGCCCCCTTCTGGACTGTGAGCCCGCTGTTGGGTAGGGGCCGTCTCTCGATGTTGCCAACTTGTACTTCCCAAGCGCTTAGTACAGCGCTCTGCACACAGTAAGTGCTCGATAAATACGATTGAATGAACGAATGAATGATTGCTGGGTTGACCGACGGCCCTCCGGGCTCCCAGTGGCCGCTAGAGGGCGCCCGCGCCAACGGGCCGTTGCCCCACCCCCCTTCTCCCATTGGTCCGTTTTCGGCCTTTCCCCGCCCCCCTCTCCTCCCATTGGTCCGTTCTCTCCCGGCACCCCAGTTCCCGGGACATGTCCCCGCCCTTCTGCTCTCCCATTGGTCCGTTCTCCCCTTCGGGACACGCCCCCTTTTCTCCCATTGGTCCGTTTTAGGGCTTTCCTAGCCCCCTCTTCTCTCATTGGTCCGTTCTCCCCTCACCAGGGCCCCGTCCCCGCCCCTACTTCTCCCATTGGTCCGTTCTCTCTCTCGGCGCCCCAGCTCCCGGGACATGTCCCCGCCCTCCTCCTCTCCCATTGGTCCGTTCTCTTCCTCGGCGCCCTGCCCACCGGACATGTCCCCGACCCTTTCTTTCTTCTCCCATTGGTCTATATATTCTCTCTCTCTCTCTCTCTCTCTCTCTCTCTCTCTCTCTCTCTCTCTCTCTCTCTCTCTCTCTCTCTCTCTCTCTCTCTCTCTCTCTCTCTCTCTCTCTCTCTCTCTCTCTCTCTCTCTCTCTCTCTCTCTCTCTCTCTCTCTCTCTCTCTCTCTCTCTCTCTCTCTCTCTCTCTCTCTCTCTCTCTCTCTCTCTCTCTCTCTCTCCCTCTCTCTCTCCCTCTCCCTCTCCCTCTCCCTCTCCCTCCCTCTCCCCTCCCCCTCTCTCTCTCTCTCCTCTCTCTCCCTCCCTCCTCCTCTCTCTACCTCCCCGGTCCCCTCTTCTCCCATTGGTCTATATATTCTCTCTCTCTCTCTCTCTCTCTCTCTCCCCCTCTCTCTCTCTCCCCCTCTCTCCCTCTCCCTCCCTCTCTCTCCCTCTCTCTCCCTCCCTCTCTCCCTCTCCCTCTCCCTCCCTCTCCCTCCTCTCCCCTCCCCCTCTCTCCTCTCCCCTCCCCCTCTCTCTCTCTCTCCTCTCTCTCCCTCCCTCCTCCTCTCTCTACCTCCCCGGTCCCCTCTTCTCCCATTGGTCCGTTCTCTCCGTCGGCGCCCCCTCTCCCGGGACACGTCCCCGCCCCCTCCTCGCCCATTGGTCCGTTCTCGGCCTGTCCCCGCCCCTCTCTTCTCCCATTGGTCCGTTCTCTCCTTCGGCGCCCCGCCTGCTTACGTGTCCCCGCCCCCTCCCCCTCCTCGCCCATTGGTCCGTTCTCGGCCTGTCCCCGCCCCCCTCGTCTCCCATTGGCCCGTTCTATCCCTCGGCGCCCCGCCTGCTGACATGTCCCCGCCCCCTCCTCGCCCATTGGTTCGTTCTCGGCCTCTCCCCGCCCCCCTCCTCTCCCATTGGTCCATTCTCTCTCTCTCGGCCCCGCCCTGGTCCCGGCTCCTGTGACATGTCCCCGCCCCCTCTTCTCCCATTGGCCCGCTCTCCCCCTTTCCCCGCTCCCCCTCCTCCCATTGGTCCGTTCTCGGCCTTTCCCCGCCCCCTCTTCTCCCATTTCCCGGCGCGCGCGCGGTCGGGGCCAGGTTTCTCGACCGGCGCATGCGCCGCTTCCCCTCCCCTCCCCGGGGCGGGAGGAGGAGGAGGAGGAAGAAGGAGGAGGGGGTTCGGGGGCGTCAGTGAAGGAGGGAAGGAAGGAAGGAGTGGGCGGCAGCAGGAGCAGCAGTAGCGGTAGCAGCAGTAGCCGCCGCAATAATGACGGAGCTGAGGCAGCGGGCCGCCCCCGCCCCCGCCCCCCCTGGCCCGGGGGACAAGGTCAGCGCGGGGAGGAGGGAGGGAGGAAGGAGAAGGGAGGGGGCCGTTATATAGGTCGGTAGGGACGGACAGACAGACAGACAGACAGAGCTGGGGGGGCTGGGGGAAGGGCGGTGGGCGTGTGCGCGCATGCGCGCCTCCAGGGGAAAGGGGGGGTGGGGGGTGGGAAGGGGAGGGGGGAGATGATGATAATAATAATAATAATGTTGGTGTTTGTTAAGCGCTTACTCTGTGCAAGGCACTGTTCGAAGCGCTGGGGGGATACAAGGTCATCAGGTTGTCCCCCGTGGGGCTCCCAGTCTTCATCCCCATTTTCCAGATGAGGGAACTGAGGCCCAGAGAAGTGAAGTGACTGGCCCAGAGTCACCCAGCTGACACCTGGCAGAGCCGGGATTTGAACCCACGACCTCTGACTCCCAAGCCCGGGCTCTTTCCACTGAGCCATGGGCGGGGGGAGACGGGGAGGGAGGGGGAGAGAGGAGATGGGGGGAAATGGGAGGAGGGTCGAGATGAGGGGAGAGGGGGAGGGAAGGCCCTGCTGAGAGCTCACCTCCTCCAGGAGGCCTTCCCAGACTGAGCCCCCTTCCTTCCTCTCCCCCTCGTCCCCCTCTCCATCCCCCCCGCCTTACCTCCTTCCCTTCCCCACAGCACCTGTATAGATGTATATATGTTTGTACAGATTTATTACTCTATTTATTTATTTTACTTGTACATATCTATTCTATTTTGTTTTGTTGGTATGTTTGGTTTTTTTTCTCCGTCCCCCCCTTCTAGACCGTGAGCCCACTGTTGGGTAGGGACCGTCTCTAGACGTTGCCAATTTGTGCTTCCCAAGCGCTTAGTCCAGTGCTCTGCACATAGGAAGCGCTCAATAAATACGATTGATGATGATGATGGTGATGATGAATGAATGAGAGGGGGAGGGGGGAGTGAGCAGAGGGGTGTAGGGCGAGATGTAGGTTTGTGGGGGGAGGTGCGCGCGCAGCTCGGGTGTGTGTGTGTGTGTGTGTGTGTGTGTGTGTGTGCGCGCGCGCCCTCCGGGGGGGGGGTGGAGAGAGAGAGAGATGGGGGTGTTTGTGTGGGGGGGGAGGTGCGCGCGCATCTCGTGTGTGTGTGTGTGTGTGTGTGTGTGCGTGCGTGTGTCTGTGTGTGCGCGCGCGCCCCCTCCGGGGGGGGAGGGGGAGAGAGAGAGAGAGAGATGGGGGTGTTTGTGGGGGGGAGGTGCGCGCGCATCTCGTGTGTGTGTGTGTGTGTGTGTGTGTGTTTCTGTGTGCGCGCGCGCGCGCCCCCTCCGGGGGGGGGGGAGAGAGAGAGAGAGATGGGGGTGTTTGTCGGGGGGAGGTGCGCGCGCATCTCGTGTGTGTGTGTGTGTGTGTGTATGGTGTGTGTGGTGTTTGTACGCGCGTGCGCGCCAACGGGGGGGGTGTATGGAGAGAGATGGGGGTGTTTTGGGGGGAGGGGGTGTGTATATATATATATAGAGAGAGAGAGAGAGAGAGATGGGGGTGTTTGTGGGTGTGTGTGCGCGTGCGCGCCTCTGGGGGGGAGGGGGTGTATGGAGAGAGAGAGAGATGGGGGTGTTTGGGGGGAGGTGCGCGCGCATTTCGGGTGTGGGGGTGTGTGTACGCGCGTGCGCGCCAACGGGGGAAGGGGGGGTGTATGGAGAGAGAGATGGGGGTGTTTGGGGGGGAGGTGCGCGCGCATTTCGGGTGTGTGTGTGTGTGTGTGTGTGTGGTGTGTGTACGCGCGTGCGCGCCAACGGGGGAAGGGGGGGTGTATGGAGAGAGATGGGGGTTTTGGGGGTGGAGGTGCGCGCGCATCTCGGCGGGGTGGGGGGAGTGTGTATTCATTCATTCAGTCGTATTTATTGAGCGCCGACTGTGTGCAGAGCACCGGGCTTCTGCAGCGTGGCTCAGTGGAAAGAGCCCGGGCTTGGGAGTCGGAGGTCGTGGGTTCGAATCCCGCCTCCGCCACTCGTCAGCTGGGTGACTTGGGCCAAGTGGCTTCGCTTCTCCGGGCCTCAGTGACCTCATCTGTCAAGTGGGGATGAAGAATGGGAGCCCCGCGTGGGGCAACCTGATCAATCAATCGTAATTATTGAGCACTTACTGTGTGCAGAGCGCTGTACTAAGCGCTTGGGAAGTACAAGCTGGCAACATCTGGAGACGGTCCCTACCCAACAGTGGGCTCACAGTCTAGAAGTCTATTCCTCACACATCCTGCTGTTGAGCCCTGCACACAATGTACAAGTAAAATAAATAAATAGAGTAATAAATATCAATCAATCGATTGTATTTATTGAGCACTTACTGTGGGCTGAGCACTGTACTAAGCTCTTGGGAAGTACAAGCTGGCAACATATAGAGACAGTCCCTACCCAACAGTGGGCTCACAGTCTAGAAGTCTATTCCTCACACATCCTGCTGTTGAGCCCTGCACACAATGTACAAGTAAAATAAATAAATAGAGTAATAAATATCAATCAATCAATCGTATTTATTGAGCACTTACTGTGTGCTGAGCACTGTACTAAGCTCTTGGGAAGTACAAGCTGGCAACATATAGAGACGGTCCCTACCCAGCAGTGGGCTCACAGTCTAGAAGTCTATTCCTCACACATCCTGCTGTTGAGCCCTGCACACAATGTACAAGTAAAATAAATAAATAGAGTAATAAATATCAATCAATCAATCGTATTTATTGAGCACTTACTGTGTGCAGAGCGCTGTACTAAGCGCTTGGGAAGTACAAGCTGGCAACACATAGAGACAGTCCCTACCCAACAGTGGGCTCACAGTCTAGAAGTCTATTCCTCACACACCCAGCTGTTGAGCCCTGCACACAATGTACAAGTAAAATAAATAAATAGAGTAATAAATATCAATCAATCGATCGTATTTATTGAGCACTTACTGTGGGCTGAGCACTGTACTAAGCTCTTGGGAAGTACAAGCTGGCAACATATAGAGACAGTCCCTACCCAACAGTGGGCTCACAGTCTAGAAGTCTATTCCTCACACATCCTGCTGTTGAGCCCTGCACACAATGTACAAGTAAAATAAATAAATAGAGTAATAAATATCAATCAATCAATCGTATTTATTGAGCACTTACTGTGTGCTGAGCACTGTACTAAGCTCTTGGGAAGTACAAGCTGGCAACATATAGAGACGGTCCCTACCCAGCAGTGGGCTCACAGTCTAGAAGTCTATTCCTCACACATCCTGCTGTTGAGCCCTGCACACAATGTACAAGTAAAATAAATAAATAGAGTAATAAATATCAATCAATCGATCGTATTTATTGAGCACTTACTGTGGGCTGAGCACTGTACTAAGCTCTTGGGAAGTACAAGCTGGCAACATATAGAGACAGTCCCTACCCAACAGTGGGCTCACAGTCTAGAAGTCTATTCCTCACACATCCTGCTGTTGAGCCCTGCACACAATGTACAAGTAAAATAAATAAAGAGTAATAAATATCAATCAATCGATCGTATTTATTGAGCACTTACTGTGTGCTGAGCACTGTACTAAGCTCTTGGGGAAGTACAAGCTGGCAACATCTAGAGACAGTCCCTACCCAACAGTGGGCTCACAGTCTAGAAGGGGGAGACAGAGAACAAAACCAAACATACTAACAAAATAAAATAAATAGGTACAAGTAAAATAAATAAATAGAGTAATAAATATGTCCTTCTATTCCCCCCCGGCGCTTAGAACAGTGCTTGGCACACAGTAAGCGCTTAACAAATACCATCATCATCATTATTAGTATTATTAGAAACTAGATTCCGATTCTAATCTAGGGATGGGACCCCATAGCCTTCTGACTCCCGGCCTCCACCCACTAGGCCACACCGCTCCTCCCGACGTAGGAATAAAAAGAAAATCCTCCTCGCTCTCCCTCTCTCATTCATTCATTCAGTCGTATTTATGGAGCGCTTACTGTGTGCGGAGCACTGTGCTAAGCGCTTGGGAAGTACAAGTCAGCAACATAGAGAGACGGTCCCTCTCCTGCCGAGACCCGGCAGGGACAGTGACAACATTTGCGTGTATATTTATAATTGTGCATAGATCTCTAATTCTATTCATTTTGATATCTGTAATCATGTCCATATCTATAATTCTGTTTATTCTGATACTACTGACGCCTGTCTAATCGTTTTGTTGTCCGTCTTCCCCTTCTAGACCGCGAGCCCGTTGTTGGGTAGGGACCGTCTCTAGATGTTGCCGAATTGAACTTTCCTAAGCGTTTAGTCCAGCGCTCTGCACACAGTAAGCGCTCGATAAATACGATTGATGATGACTGATGATGATAAATACCACTGAGTGAACGACCAGGGCCACTCCGAGTCCGAGAGCCGGATCCCTTTGTCCCTCTTTCCAAGAGTTGGAGCGTTTCCTTGAAATTCCTCGGCCCGGGCGCCCCGCTCTCCGGCCGACGTCCGCTTCCAAATAAGCCCATCGTCGCTCGGTGGTTTGGGCTGGCCGGAAATCATCACGCAGACCGTCTCTCACACTCCCGAGCCCGTTTCTCATTCATTCAGTCGTATTTATTGAGCGCTTACTGGGTGCAGAGCGCTGGACTAAGCGCTTGGGAAAGTACAGTTCGGCAACAGAGACGATCCCTGCCCACGACGGGCTCACAGTCTAGAAGCAGCATCGTGGCTCGGTGGAAAGAGCCCGGGCTTTGGAGTCGGAGGTCACGGGTTCAAATCCCGGCCCCGCCACTTGTCAGCGGTGTGACTTTGGACAAGTCACTGCACTTCTCTGGGCCTCAGTTCCCTCATCTGGAAAATGGGGATGAAGACTGTGAGCCCCCGTGGGACAACCTGATCACCTTGTAACCTCTCCAGCGCTTAGAACAGTGCTTTGCACATAGTAAATGTGTAACGAATACCATTAATGATGATTAACAATGGCATTTATTGTTTTCTACTAATGTCTGTCTCCCCCTCTAGACTGGGAGCTCCTTGTGGGGTAGGGATTGTCTTTCGTTTTGTTGTCCGTCTCCCACCTTCTAATAGTAATAATAGTAGAGGACGGGGACCTGACTCCCCATTCTACGGACGGAGGAGGGACCCGAGGCCCGGAGGCGGCGGAGCCGGGATGGGATGCTCCCACTCCCAGGCCCGGGCTCTTTCCACTAGGCCACGCCGTGGGAAGGGAAGCGGGGACCGTGCTTCGGGATCAGAAAAGAGAGCCCGGAGAAATGGAGGTTAAGGGTCTTCTGCCCGGTCCCCACCCATCCCCAGGGGAGAGGAGGGAGAGAGGAGAGAAGGAGGGGAAGAGAGAAAGATGGAGAGGAGGAGGGAGAGAGAGAGAGAGAGAGGATGGAGAGAGGAGGAGGGAGAGACAGAGGATGGAGAGAGGAGGAGGGAGAGACAGAGAAGGATGGAGAGAGTGAGAGAGAGACAAGGGAGGGAGAGACAGAAGGATGGAGAGAGTGAGAGAAGGAGGAGAAGGGAGGGAGAGAAGGATGAAGGGAGAGAAGTTTGGAGAGAGTGAGAGAAGGAGGGGGAGGTAGAGAAAGAAGGATGGGGGAGTGAAGGAGGGAGGGAGAGAGAAAGAAGGAGGGGAGAGGAAGAGAAGGATGTGTGAGGGAGGGAGAGAAGGAGGGGGGAGAGAGACAGAAGGATGGAAAGAGGGAGAGGGAGGGAGAGAGGAAAGGATGGAGGAGGGGGGAGAAGGAGGGAAGAGAAGGGAGAGACAAGATGGAGAGAGTGAGAGGGAGGGGGAGAGAGGGAGAGAGAAGGATGGAGGGAGAGAGAAGGGAGAGACGGAGGGAGAGAAGGATGGAGGGAGAAAAAAGGAGGGAGAGAGAAAAAAGGATGGGGAGTGAGTGAGGGAGGGAGAGAGACGGAGAAGGATGGAGAGAGTGAGAGGAGAGAGAAGGTTGGGAGAGAAGGTTGGAGTGAGTGAGAGAAGGAGGGGGGAGGTAGAGAAAGAAGGATGGGGAGGGAAAGGGAAGGAGGGAGAGAAGGAGGGGGAGGGAGAGAGAGACAAGGATGAAAAGAGACAGAAGGAGGGAGAGAGAAAGGATGGGGAGAGAGGGAGAGAGAAAGGGGGAGAAGGAGGGGAGAGAAGGGAGAGAAAGAAGGATGGAGGGAGGGAGGGAGGGAAAGAGGAGAGAGAGAAGGAGGGAGAGAAGGATGGAGGGAGAGAGAAGGGAGAGAAGGATGGAGAGAGTGAGAGAGAAGGATGGAGGGAGAAAAAGGAAGGGAGAGAAAAAGGGATGGGGAGTGAGAGGGAGGGAGAGAAAGATGGAGAAGGATGGAGAGAGAGAGAGGAGGAGGGGGAGGGAGAGACAGAGAAGGACGGAGAGAAGGATGGAGGGAGAGAGAAGGACAGGGAGGGGAGAGGGAGGGAGAGAGAAAGGATGGGGAGTGGGAGGGAGAGAGGGGGGGAGAAGGAGGAAGAGACAGAAGATGGAGAGAGTGAGAGGGAGGGAGAGAGAAGGATGGAGGGAGAGAGAGACAAGGATGGAGAGAGGATGGAGGGAGAAAAAGGAAGGGAGAGAGAAAAAAGGATGGGGAGTGAGAGGGAGGGAGAGAAAGATGGAGAAGGATGGAGAGAGCGAGAGAGAAGCAGGGGGAAGGAGGGAGAAAAAGGAAGGGAGAGAAAAGGATGGGGAGTGAGAGGGAGGGAGAGAAAGATGGAGAAGGATGGAGAGAGAGAGAGGAGGAGGGGGAGGGAGAGACAGAAGGATGGAGGGAGAGAGAAGGACAGGGAGGGAGAGGGGGAGGGAGGGAGGGAGAGAGAAGGATGGGGGGGAGGGAGAGAGAAGGATGGGGGGGAGAGAGAGAGAGAGAAAAAAACACAGCATGGTTTAGAGGAAAGAGCCTGGGCTTGGGAGTCAGAGGATGTGGGTTCTAATCCTGACTCCACCCCTGGGCTGTTGTGTGACCTTGGGCAAGCCACTTCACTTCTCTGGGCCTCAGTTCCCTCACCTGGAAAATGGGGATGAAGACTGTGAGCCCCACAGGGGACAACCTGATTACTTTTTTTTTCCTCCTGTGGAGAAGCAGCATGGCCTAGTGGGTGGAGCCCGGACCTGGGAGCCAGAAGGTCATGGATTCTAATCCTGCTTCCTCAGGTGACCTTGGGCGAGTCACTTCACTTCTCTGGGCCTCAGGTGCCTCATCTGTAAAATGGAGCCAGTGAGCCCCGCGTGGGACGGGGACTTGTCCAACCCGATTAGCTGGTTTGTTCCCCAGTGTTTAAAACAGTGCTTGGCAAATGAGGCGTGGGTTCAAATCCCGGCCCCGCCGCTTGTCGGCCGTGTGACTTTGGGCAAGCCACTTCACTTCTCTGCGCCTCAGTTCCCTCCTCTGTAAAATGGGGGTGAAGACTGTGAGCCCCACAGGGGACAACCTCATCACCTTGCATCTATCCCAGCACTTAGAACGGTGCTTGGCACAGGGTAAGCGCTTAACAAATACCATCATTATTATCATTATTAAGTAGTAAGCGCTTAAAAAAAGTAATTATTCTTATTATTAGGAGGGAGGGAAGGAGGGAGAGAGAGAAAGAAGGATGGAGAGAGAGTGCTAGCTCATTCTGCGGCTGATAAATAGCCCCTCGCTCACTTCCCGACTCTTTCCCGTCACTGGCGTTGGGAAGGTTCGGATCCCCGGAGGGATTGGGAATGATTCCGCTCGATCCCTGCCAACACTCCACTCCTCCCTGTCGAAGCCCCACGGGACGTCTCCCTCTCCAGTCCTTTAATGGTGCTTATCGAGCGCTGTACTAAGCGCCCGGGAGGGTCCACCGATTCCCGCCAACGCCCTCCATTCGATTTCTCGTTGTGTTCACATTTTAGCGTGGCTTAATGGGTAGAATAATAATAATAATAATGATGGCATTTATTAAGCGCTTGCTATGTGCAAAGCACTGTTCTAAGCGCTGGGGTAGATACAAGGTGATCAGGTTGTCCCACGGGGGGCTCACAGTCCTAATCCCCATTTTACAGATGAGGGAACTGAGGCACGGAGAAGTTGTGACCCACCCGAAGTCACCCAGCTGACAAGCGGAGGAGCCGGGATTTGAACCCCTGACCTCTGACTCCAAGCCCGGGCTCTTTCCACTGAGCCACGCTGGGGAAAGGTTAAGGGTAGAACCAGGGCTTTGGGAGTCAGAGGTCGTGGGTTCTAATCCCGCCTCCGCCGCTTGTCGGCTGGGTGACTTTGGGCAAGTCACTTCACTTCTCTGGGCCTCAGTTCCCTCATCTGGAAAATGGGGATGAAGACTGTGAGCCCCACGGGGGACAACCTGATCACCTTGTATCCCCCCACCAGCGCTTAGAACAGGGCTTTGCACATAGTAAGCGCTTAACAAATGCCATTATTATTGGAGGCCTCCCCAGACTGAGCCCCTTCCTTCCTCTCCCCCTCGTCCCCCTCTCCATCCCCCCCATCTTACCTCCTTCCCCTCCCCACAGCACCTGTATGTATGGATAGATGTTTGTACGGATTTATTACTCTATTTATTTTACTTGTACATATTTACCATTCTATTTCTTTTATTTTGTTAGTATGTTTGGTCTTGTTCTCTGTCTCCCCCTTCTAGACTGTGAGCCCACTGTTGGGTAGGGACCGCCTCTAGATGTTGCCAACTTGGACTTCCCAAGCGCTTAGTCCAGTGCTCTGCACACAGTAAGCGCTCAATAAATACGATTGAATGAATGAATGAATACCCAGAGCACATGTAATAATAATAATGATGGCATTTGTTAAGCGCTTACTATGTGCAAAGCACTGTTCTAAGTGCTGGGGAGGTAACAAGGTGATCAGGTTGTCCCACGGGGGGCTCACAGTCTTCATCCCCGTTTTACAGATGAGGTCACTGAGGCACAGAGAATCAATTGTATTTATAGAGCGCTTACTGTGTGCAGAGCACTGTACTAAGCGCTTGGGAAGTCCAAGTCGGCAACATATAGAGACAGTCCCTACCCAACAGTGGGCTCACAGTCTAAAAGGGGGAGACAGAGAACAAAACAAAGCATACTAACAAAATAAAATGAATAGATAGGTACAAATAAAATAGAGTAATAAATATGTACAAACATATATACATATAGTGTATGGGAAGTGAAGTGACTTGCCCAAAGTCACACAGCTGACAGTTGGCGGAGCCAGGATTTGAACCCACGATCTCTGACTCCAAAGCCCGGGCTCTTTCCACCGAGCCACGCTGCTTCTCATGTTTGTGCAGATTTATGACTCTATTTTACTTGTACACATTTACTATTCCATTTATTTGGCTAATGATGTGCATCTGGCTTTACTTCTATTTATTCTGATGACTTGCATTCATTCAGTCGTATTTATTGAGCGCTTACTGTGTGCAGAGCACTGTAGTAAGCGCTCGGGAAGTACAAGTTGGCAACATATAGAGACAGTCCCTACCCAACAGTGGGCTCACAGTCTAGAAGACTGTGGGCACCCCCTCCCCCAAACTTCCCGTCTTCCCATCCGGTCCCGGTTGGAATCCCGATATCCCACCCCCGCGTGCGATCCCGTCCTGCCTTCCCAGGATGTGGCGGGATATTTCCGGAGTATGTGCGGCTATTTATAGATGGCGTGGCCTCCCTGGGCCGGGTTCCCGGATGCCTTCCTAGCCCCGGGAAGGCCTGGTGGTCTCACTCACTCTCCTAATAATATTTTTTATTTTATTATTTTATTTTATTTTATTATTTTATAATTTATTTTATTTTATAATGGTGTGCATATACAGCGCTTTGCACATTGTAAGCGCTTAATAAAGCGCTTCTAGCCTGTGAGCCCACTGTTGGGTAGGGGCCGTCTCTATATGTCGCCAACTTGTACTTCCCGAGCTCTTAGTACAGTGCTCTGCACACAGTAAGCGCTCAATAAATATGATTGATTAATAAATGCCGTCATTATTATTATTCATTCATTCAATCGCCTTTATTATTATTAATAATGATGGCATTTATTAAGCGCTTACTATGTGCAAAGCACTGTTCTAAGCGCTAGGGAGGTTCCAAGGTGATCAGGTTGTCCCACGGGGGGCTCACAGTCTTCATCCCCATTTTACAGATGAGGGAACTGAGGCCCAGAGAATAATAATAATGATGGCATTTATTAAGCGCTTACTACGTGCAAAGCACTGTTCTAAGCGCTGGGAAGGTTCCAAAGTGATCAGGTTGTCCCATGGGGGGCTCACAGTCTTCATCCCCATTTTACAGCTGAGGGAACTGAGGCCCAGAGAAGTGAAGCGACTTGCCCAAAGTCACACAGCCGACAGTTGGTGGAGCTGGGATTCGAACCCATGACCTCTGACTCCAAAGCCCGGGCTCTTTCCACTGAGCCACGCTGCTTCTGCTTATTGAGCGCTTACTGTGTGCAGAGCACTGGACTAAGCGCTTGGGAAGTACAATCAATCAATCAATCGTATTTATTGAGCGCTGACTGTGTGCAGAGCACTGGACTAAGCGCTTGGGAAGTACAAGTCGGCAACATATAGAGACGGTCCCTACCCAACAGCGGGCTCGCAGTCTAGAAGTCTAGAATTCTAAGTCTAGAATTATTATTATTATATACCTGTAGTTCATTCAGTTGTATTTATTGAGCGCTTACTGTGTGCAGGGCACTGTACTAAGCGCTTGGGAAGTACAAGTCGGCAACATATAGAGATGGTCCCTACCCAACAGCGGGCTCACAGTCTAGAAGTCTAGAATTTCAAGTCTAGAATTATTATATACCTATAATTCATTCAGTTGTATTTATTGAGCGCTTACTGTGTGCAGAGCACTGTACTAAGCGCTTGGGAAGTACAAGTCGGCAACATATAGGGATGATCCCTACCCAAATTCCATTTATTCTGATGGTTTTGACACCTGTCTACCTGTTTTGTTGTCTGTCTCCCCCTTCTAGACTGTGAGCCCAATGTTGGGTAGGGGCCGTCTCTATATTCATTCATTCACTCAATCGTATTTATTGAGCGCTTACTGTGTGCAGAGCACTGTACTAAGCGCTTGGGAAGTACAAGTCGGCAACATATAGGGACGGTCCCGACCCAAATTCTATTTATTCTGACGGTTTTGACACCCGTCCACCTGTTTTATTTTGTTGTCCGTCTCCCCCTTCTAGACTGTGAGCCCGCTGGTGGGTAGGGACCGTCTCTATAATAATAAATAATAACGATGGCATTTATTAAGTGCTTACTAGGTGCAAGGCACTGTTCTAAGCGCTGGGGAGGTTCCAAGGTGATCAGGTTGTCCCACGGGGGGCTCACAGTCTTAATCCCCATTTTAGGGATAATAATACTAATAATGGCATTTATTAAGCGCTTACTATGTGCAAAGTACTGTTTTAAGCACTGGGGAGGTTACAAGGTGATCAGGTTGTCCCCCGGGGGGGCTCACAATCTTCATCCCCATTTTCCAGATGAGGGAACTGAGGCCCAGAGAAGTGAAGTGACTTGCCCAAAGTCACCCAGCTGACAAGTGGCGGAGCCGGGATTTGAACCCATGACCTCTGACTCCAAAGCCCGGGCTCTTTCCACTGAGCCACGCTGCTTCTCTATATTCATTCATTCAGTCGTATTTATTGAGCGCTTACTGTGTGCAGGGCACTGTACTAAGCGCTTGGGAAGTACAAGTCGGCAACATATAGGGCCGGTCCCGACCCAAATTCTATTTATTCTGACGGTTTTGACACCCGTCCACCTGTTTTATTTTGTTGTCTGTCTCCCCCTTCTAGACTGTGAGCCCGTTGGTGGGTAGGGGCCGTCTCTATGGCAGCGTGGCTCAGTGGAAAGAGCCCGGGCTTTGGAGTCAGAGGTCATGGGTTCGAATCCCGACTCCACCACATGTCTGCTGTGTGACCTCGGGCAAGTCACTTCACTTCTCTGCGCCTCAGTTCCCTCATCTGTAAAATGGGGATGAAGACTGTGAGCCCCACATGGGACAACCTGATCGCCTTGTATCCCCCCAGCGCTTAGAACAGTGCTCTGCACATAGTAAGCGCTTAATAAATGCCTTCATTATTATTATTATTATTATTATTATTATAGGTTGCCGACTTGTAACAGTAATAATAATAATAATGGGATGAAGACTGTGAGCCCCACGTGGGACCACCTGATCGCCTTGTATCCCCCCAGCGCTTAGAACAGTGCTCTGCACATAGTAAGCGCTTAATAAATGCCTTCATTATTATTATTATTATTATTAAGGTTGCCGACTTGTAACAGTAATAATAATAATAATGGGATGAAGACTGTGAGCCCCACGTGGGACAACTTGATCACCTTGTATCCCCCCAGCGCTTAGTGCTCTGCACATAGTAAGCGCTTAATAAATGCCGTCATTATTATTATTATTATTATAGGTTGCCGACTTGTAACAACAATAGTAATAATAATCATGGTATTTGTTAAGCGCTTACTACGTGCAAAGCAGAGAAGCAGCGTGGCTCAGTGGAAAGAGCCCGGGCTTTGGAGTCAGAGGTCATGGGTTCAAATCCCGGCCCCGCCACTTGTGACTTTGGGCAAGTCACTTCACTCTTCCGGGCCTCAGTTCCCTCATCTGGAAAATGGGGATGAAGACTGTGAGCCCCCCGTGGGACAACCTGATCACCCTGTAACCTCCCCAGCGCTTAGAACAGTGCTTGGCACATAGTAAGTGCTTAATAAATGCCATCATTATTATTATTATTACTCTCTGGGCCTCAGTGACCTCATCTGTCAAATGGGGATGAAGACTGTGAGCCCCCCGTGGGACAACCTGCTCACCCTGTAACCTCCCCAGCGCTTAGAACAGTGCTTGGCACATAGTAAGCGCTTTACAAATGCCATCGTTGTTATTATTATTATTATTACCGGATGCCGAGTGAGTTGCCGCCATGGGATGGCAGGGCCAGGTTTGGACGCTGAGTGAATTCATCCATCCAGTCGTATTTATTGAGCGCTTACTGTGTGCAGAGCAGTGTACTAAGCGCTTGGGAAGTACAATTCGGCAACAGATAGAGACAATCCCAACCCAACAACGGGCTCCCAGTCTAGAAGGGGGAGACGGACTCCATCCCCATTTTCCAGATGAGGGAACCGAGGCCCAGAGAAGCGAAGTGACTTGCCCAAGGTCACCCAGCAGGCAAGCGGCAGAGCCAGGATTAGAACTCAGGTCCTTCCACCTCCCAGGTCTGGGCTGTAGCCACCAGGCCACACAGAAGCAGCGTGGCTCAGTGGAAAGAGCCCGGGCTTGAGAGTCAGAGGTTATGGGTTCGAATGCCGGCTCTGCCACTTGTCAGCTGTGCGACTCTGGGCAAGTCACTTCACTTTTCTGGGCCTCGGCTACCTCATCTGTAAAATGGGGATGAAGACTGTGAGCCCCCCATGGGACAACCTGATCACCTTGTATCCTCCTCAGTGCTTAGAACAGTGCTTGGCACGTAGGAAGCGCTTAACAGCATGGCTCAGTGGAAAGAGCCCAGGCTTTGGAGTCAGAGGCTGCGGGTTCAAATCCTAGTTCCACCACTTGTCAGCTGTGAGACTTTGGGCAAGTCACTTCGCTTCTCTGGGCCTCAGTTCCCTCATCTGGAAAATGGGGAAGAAGACCGTGAGCCCACCGTGGGCAACCTGATCACCTTGTAACCTCCCCAGCGCTTAGAACAGTGCTTTGCACATAGTAAGCGCTTAACAAATACCAACATTATTATCATTATTAACAAATACCAACGTTATTATTATTATTAACAAATACCAACATTATTATTTTCATTCAGTCGTACTTATTGAGCGCTTACTGTGTGCAGAGCACTGGACTAAACGCTTGGGAAGTACAAGACCGTGAGCCCCCCGTGGGACAACCTGATCACCTTGTAACTTCTCCAGCGCTTAGGACGGTGCTTGGCACATAGTAAGCACTTAACAAATACCAACATTATTATTATTACTATTATTATTATTAACAAATACCAACATTATTATTTTCATTCAGTGGTACTTATTGAGCGCTCACTGCGTGCAGAGCACTGGACTAAGCGCTTGGGAAGTACAAGACCGTGAGCCCCCCGAGGGACAACCTGATCACCTTGTAACCTCCCCAGCGCTTAGAACAGTGCTTTGCACATAGTAAGCGCTTAACAAATACCAACATTATTATTATTATTATTAATAACAAATACCAACATTATTATTTTCATTCAGTCGTACTTATTGAGCGCTCACTGTGTGCAGAGCACTGGACTAAGCGCTTGGGAAGTACAAGACCGTGAGCCCCCCGAGGGACAACCTGATCACCTTGTAACCTCCCCAGCGCTTAGAACAGTGCTTTGCACATAGTAAGCGCTTAACAAATACCAACATTGTTGTTATTATTAATAATAACAAATACCAACATTATTATTTTCATTCAGTCCTACTTATTGAGCTCTTACTGTGTACAGAGCACTGGACTAAGCGCTTGGTAAGTACAAGACTTTGAGCCCCCCGTGGGACAACCTGATCACCTTGTAACTTCTCCAGCGCTTACAAATACCAACATTATTATTATTACTATTATTATTATTAACAAATACCAACATTATTATTTTCATTCAGTCGTACTTATTGAGCGCTTACTGTGTGCAGAGCACTGGACTAAGCACTTGGGAAGTACAAGACCGTGAGCCCCCCGAGGGACAACCTGATCACCTTGTAACTTCTCCAGCGCTTAGAACAGTGCTTGGCACATAGTAAGCACTTAACAAATACCAACATTATTATTATTATTATTAATAACAAATACCAACATTATTATTTTCATTGTCGTACTTATTGAGCGCTTACTGCGTGCAGAGCACTGGACTAAGTGCTTGGGAAGTACAAGACTTTGAGCCCCCCGAGGGACAACCTGATCACCTTGTAACCGCCCCAGCGCTTAGGACAGTGCTTTGCACAGGGTAAGCGCTTAACAAATACCAACATTATTATTGTTATCATTATTAATAACAAATACCAACATTATTATTTTCATTCAGTCAACAACGGTATTTTGCGGTTAATGAGATGGAGGAAATGAGTCAGCCCAGCAGCCCAGCCCCTCCCCCTCCCCCAGTCCTATTTACTGAGCGCTTCCAACGTGCAGAGCGCTCAGAGCACAGCACGACTTCCCAAGCGCTTAGTACAGTGCTCTGCACATAGTAAGCGCTCAATAAATGCGATTGATGACGATGATGACAATAAAACAGACCCATTCCCTGCCCACAGTGAGCTCACGGTCTAGAGGGAGAGTACAACAATTACTTTAATTATTAATCATCATCGTCACAAAGGAGTCCGCCAGTCAGCAGTGGTATTTATTGAGCACTTAATCTGTGCGGAGCACTGTACTGAGCGGGCGGAAGAGGACAGTTCATTCATTCATTGTCGTACTTCCCAAGCGCTTAGTACAGTGCTCTGCGCACAGTAAGCGTTCAATAAATACGATTGATGATGATTTATTGAGCGCTTACTGTGTGCGGAGCACTGTACTGAGCGGGCGGAAGAGGACAGTTCATTCATTCATTCATTCAGTCGTGCTTCCCAAGTGCTTAGTACAGTGCTCTGCGCACAGTAAGCGTTCAATAAATACGATTGATGATGATGATGATTTATTGAGCGCTTACTGTGTGCGGAGCACTGTACTGAGCGGGCGGAAGAGGACAGTTCATTCATTCAGTCGTGCTTCCCAAGCGCTTAGTACAGTGCTCCACACACAGTAAGCGCTCAATAAATACGATTGAATGAATGAATGAACCACAAACAGACATTCCCTGCCCACAGTGAGCTTCCAGTCTAGAGGGACGGAGACAGTCAGTGGTGGTATTTATTGAGCGCTTACCGTGTGCAAAGCACTGTATTTTTATTTTTTATTTAATGGCATTAAATAAAATTTTTATTCCCAAGCGCTTAGTACAGTGCTCTGCACACAGTAAGTGCTCAATAAATACGATTGAATGAATGAATGAAGAATGGCATTTATTAAGCGCTTACTATGTGCAAAGCACTGTTCTAAGCGCTGGGGAGGTTGCAGGGTGATCAGGTTGTCCCACGGGGGGGTTCACCGTTTTAGAGAAGCAGCGTGGCTCAGTGGAAAGAGCCCGGGCTATGGAGTCACAGGTCATGGGTTCGAATCCCTTCTCCGCCACATGTCTGCTGTGTGCCCTTGGGCAAGTCACTTCACTTCTCTGAGCCTCAGCTCCCTCATCTGTAAAATGGGGATTAAGACTGTGAGCCCCACGGGGGACAACTTGATCACCTTGTATCCCCCCCCAGCGCTTAGTGCTCTGCACATAGTAAGCGCTTAACAAATGCCAACATTATTATTAATCATCTGTAAAATGGGGATTAAGACTGTGAGCCCCCCGTGGGACAACCTGATCACCTTGTAACCTCCCCCGCGCTTAGAACAGCGCTTTGCACATAGTAAGCGCTTAACAAATACCATCATTATTATTATACACCAGAGACAGTCATCACTGTTATTTATTGAGCGCTTACCGTGTGCAGAGCACTGTACTAAGCGCTTGGCACAGACTTTTAGACTGTGAGCCCACTGTTGGGTAGGGACCATCTCTATATGTTGCCAACTTGTACTTCCCAAGCGCTTAGTACAGTGCTCTGCACACAGTAAGCGCTCAATAAATATGATTGATTGATTGATTGGGAGAGGACAGTAGAACTGTAAACGGACACATCCCCTGCCCACAGTGAGCTAACAGTCACTCGGGAGAGGGCAATCAATCAATCAATCAATCAATCGTATTTATTGAGCGCTTACTGTGTGCAGAGCACTGTACTAAGCGCTTGGGAAGTCCAAGTTGGCAACATCTAGAGACAGTCCCTACCCAACAGTGGGCTCACAGTCTAGAAGGGGGAGACAGAGAACAAAACCAAGCATACTAACAAAATAAAATAAATAGAATAGATATGTACAAGCAAAATAAATAAATAAATAGAGTAACAGAGTAAATAGGGCAACAGAGTCGGTCGGTGATATTTATTGAGCGCTTACTGTTTGCGGAGCGCTGTACTGAGCGCTGGGGAGAGGACTATATATGGATAGATGTTTGTACATATTTATTACTCTATTTACTTTACTTGTACATATCTATTCTATTTATTTGATTTTGTAATCCCGGCTCCGCCACTTGTCAGCTGTGTGACTTCGGGCAAGTCACTTCACTTCTCCGGGCCTCAGTTCCCTCGTCTGGAAAATGGGGATGAAGACTGCGAGCCCCTCGTGGGACAGCCCGATTACCTTGTATCTCCCCCAGCGCTTAGAACAGTGCTTGGCACATAGTAAGCGCTTAACAAATACCAACATTATTATTATTATTATTTTGTGAATACGTTTGGTTTTGTTCTCTGTCTCCCCCTTCTAGACTGCGAGCCCACTGTTGGGTAGGGACCGTCTCTGTACGTTGCCAACTTGGAATTCCCAAGCGCTTAGTACAGTGCTCTGCACACGGTAAGCGCTCAATAAATGCGATTGATTGATTGATTGACTGTATTGAACAATGTAAAGGACACGATTCCTGTCTCCCCCCTCCCCGGCTTCCCTCCACTCCTTTTCCTGTCGGGAAACAGAAAACAGTCGGCCGACCCGAGGGAGAAACCCAAAATAGGTTCGCCACGTCGGCCCGGCCCCCCGAGACGCCGCGTCCCCCCATCTCCGACCTCCTTCCTTTATTCATCCAGTCGTATTTATTCACTCTGGCGTATTTATTGAGCGCTTACCATGCGCAGAGCACTGTACTAAGCGCTTGGGAAGTACAGATCGAGACAGTCCCTACCAACCGCGGGCCCGCTGTTGGGTAGGGACCGTCTCGACATCATCATCATCAATCGTATTTATTGAGCGCTTACTATGTGCAGAGCACTGTACTAAGCGCTTGGGAAGTACAAAATGTTGCCGACTTGGACTTCCCAAGCGCTTAGTACAGTCTGCGTGCAGGAAGTGCTCAATAAATACAGTCGGCTGATTGACTCACTGTACTAAGCACTTGGGAGAGCAAAATACAACAGCACGTTCCCTGCACACCCATCGACTTGTACTTCCCAAGCGCTTAGTACAGTGCTGTGCACACAGTAAGCCCTCAATAAATACGATTGAATGAATGAATGAATGAATCATATGTTTTGTTTTGTTGTCTGTCTCCCCCTTCTAGACTGTGAGCCCGCTGTTGGGCAGGGACCGTCTCTAGATGTTGCCAACTTGGACTTCCCAAGTGCTTAGTACAGTGCTCTGCACTCAGTAAGCGCTCAATAAATATGATTGAATGAATGAATGAATAATATGTTTTGTTTTATTCTCTGTCTCACCCTTCTAGCCTGTGAGCCCGCTGTTGGGTAGTGACCGTCTCTAGATGTTGCCAACTTGGACTTCCCAAGCGCTTAGTCCAGTGCTCCGCGCACAGTAAGTGCTCAATAAATACGATTGAATGAATGAATGAATGAATAATATGTTTTGTTTTATTCTCTGTCTCCCCCTTCTAGACTGTGAGCCCACTGTTGGGTAGGGACCGTCTCTAGATGTTGCCAACTTGGACTTCCCAAGCGCTTAGTACAGTGCTCCGCGCACAGTAAGCGCTCAATAAATGCGATTGAAAGAAAAAACAACGGGCTCACGGTCTCGAATTCATTCATTCATTCATTCCATCGTATTTATTGAGCGCTTGCTGCGTGCAGAGCAGTGGACTAAGTGCTTGGGAAGTACAAGTTGGCAACATCTAGAGATGGTCCCTACCCAACAGCGGGCTCACCGTCTAGAAGGGGGAGACAGACAACAAAACAAAACATATTATTCATTCATTCATTCATTCAATCGTATTTATTGAGCACTTACTGAGTGCAGAGCACTGTACTAAGCGCAGAGCACTGTACTAAGCGCTTGGGAAGTCCAAGTTGGCAACATCTAGAGACAGTCCCTACCCAACAGCGGGCTCACAGTCTAGAAGGGGGAGACGGACAGCAAAACGAAACGTATTAACAAAATAAAATAAATGGAATAAATATGTACAAATAAAATAGAGTAATAAATCTGTACAAACATATATACGGGTGCGGTGGGGAGGGGAAGGAGGTAAGGCGGGGGGGGATGGGGAGGAGGTGGAGGGGGAGAGGAAGGAGGGGGCTCAGTCTGGGAAGGCCTCCTAGAAGTAGTGATGGTATTTGTTCAGCGCTTACTATGTGCCATGCACTGTTCTAAGCGCTGTGGTCTTTTGTTTTGTTGCCTGTCTCCCCCTTCTAGACTGTGAGCTCACTGTTGGGTAGGGACTCTCTCTAGATGTTGCCGACTTGGACTTCCCAAGCGCTCAGTACAGTGCTCTGCACACAGTAAGCGCTCAATAAATACGATTGAATGAATGAATGAATAATGATGGCATTTATTAAGCGCTTACTATGTGCAAAGCACCGTTCTAAGCAAGGTCATCGGGTTGTCCCACGTGGGGCTCACGGTCTTCATCCCCATTTTCCAGGTGAGGCCCAGAGAAGTGAAGTGAGTTGCCCAAAGTCACCCAGCTGATGTGGCGGAGGGAGGATTAGAACCCACGACCTCCGACTCCCAAGCCCGGGCTCTTTCCACTGAGCCATGCTGAGCGCTTGCTGTGTGCAGAGCACTGTACTAAGCGCTTGGAAAGGACAATTCAGCAACAGAGGCAATCCCTGCCCATGCTGGGCTCAACAGGCATTGATAGAAATAAATAGAATTATCGATAGGTCTACATCGAAACAAGTCAAAGGGCATCGATAGAAACAAATAGAATAATAGATATGTACACATCAGAGTAAGTCAACAGGCATTGATAGAAATAAATAGAATTATCGATAGGTCTACATCGAAATAAGTCAAAGGGCATCGATAGAAATAAAGAGAATAATAGATATGTACACATCAAAGTCAACAGGCATTGATAGAAATAAATAGAATTATAGGTAGAGCTACATCTAAACAAGTCAAAGGGCGCCGATAGAAATAAATAGAATAATAGATATGTACACATCAAAGTCAACAGGCGTTAATAGAAATAGAATTATCGATAGATCTACATCAAAACGAGTCAAAGGGCATCGATAGAAATAGATAGAACAATAGGTATGTACACATCAAAGTAAGTCAACAGGCATTGATAGAAATAAATAGAATTATAGGTAGATCTACATCAAAACAAGTCAGAGGGCGTCGATAGAAATAAATAGAATAATAGATATGTACACATCAAAGTAAGTCAACAGGCATTGATAGAAATGAATAGAATTATCGATAGGTCTACATCAAAACAAGTCAAAGGGCGTCGATAGAAATAAATAGAATAATAGATATGTACACATCAGAGTAAGTCAACAGGCATTGATAGAAATAAATAGAATTATCGTTAGATCTACATCGAAACAAATCAAAGGGCATCGATAGAAATACATAGACTAATAGATATGTACACATCGAAGTCAACAGGCATTAATAGAAATAAATAGAATTGTAGATAGATCCACATCAAAACACGTCAGAGGGCATCGATAGAAATAAGGAGAATAAATAGAATTATAGATAGATATGCACACATCAAAATAATTCGACAGGCATTGCTAGGAATAAATAGAATTATAGATAGAGCCACATCCAAGCATCCACATCAGACCCCCCCCCCCCCCCCCGGCTCTCTGGCCCCCCCAGCTCTTTGGCCCCTTGACCCCCGGCTCTCTGGCCCCCCGGCTCTCTGCCCCCCCCCCGGCTCTCTGGCCCCCAGTCCCTCTGGATCTCTGGCCCCCCCTCTCTCTGGCCTCCAGGGTCTCTGGCCCCCTGACCCCCCGGTTCTGTGGCCCCCCGGCTCTCTGCCCCACTGACCCTCTGGCTCTCTGGCCCCCTGACCCTCTGGCTCTCTGACCCCCCGATTCTCTGGCCCCCTGGCCCCCTGGCTCTCTGGCCCCCTGACCCCCCGGCTCTCTGGCCCCATGACCCCCCAACTCTCTGGCCCCGTGACCTTCTGGATCCCTGGCTGTCTGGCCCCCTGGCTCTCTGGCCCCCCGGCTCTCTGGCCCCCCGGCTCTCTGGCCCCCTGGTCCCCCAGCTCTCTGGCCCTCCTGACCCTCTGGCTCTCTGACCCCCGGTTCTTAGGTCCCCCGGCTCTCTGGCCCCCCCAGCTCTCTGGCTCGCTGGTTCTCTGACCCTCTGGCTCTGTGGCCCCCTGACCCTCTGGCTCTGTGGCCCCCTGACCCTCTGGCTCTGTGGCCCCCTGACCCTCTGGCTCTCTGACCCCTGGCCCTCTGGCTCTCTGGCCCCCTGGCCCCCTGACCCCCCGGCTCTCTGGCCCCGTGACCCTCTGGCTCTCTGGATCCCCGGCCGTCTGGCTCCCCGGGTCTCTGACCCCCAGCTCTCTGACCCCCACCTCTCTGGCCCCCTGACCCTCTGGCCCCCCAGCTCTCTGGCCCTCCTGACCCTCTGGCTCTCTGACCCCCGGCTCTCTGGCCCCCTGGCTCTCTGCCCCCCCCCCCCCCCCCCCCCCAGCTCTCTGGCTCGCTGGTTCTCTGACCCTCTGACTCTGTGGCCCCCTAACCCTCTCGCTCTCTGACCCCTGGCCCTCTGGCTCTCTGGCCCCATGGCTCTCTGGCTTCCCAGCTCTCTGGCCCCCTGACCCCCCGGCTCTCTGGCCCCCTGACCCCCCGGCTCTCTGGCCCCCTGACCCCCTGGCTCTCTGGCCCCATGACCCTCTGGCTCTCTGGATCCCTGGCTGTCTGGCTCCCCGGCTCTCTGACCCCTGACCCTCTGGCCGCCTGATCCTCTGGCCGCCTGACCCTCTGGTCCCCTGACCCTCTGGTCCCCTGACCCTCTGGCCCCCCGGCTCTCGGGCCCCCCGGCTCTCTGGCCCCCTGGTCCCCCAGCTCTCTGGCCCTCCTGACCCCCTGGCTCTCTGACCCCTGGTTCTCTGGCCCCCAGGCTCTCTGGCTCGTTGGCTCTCTGACCCCTGGTTCTCTGGCCCCCTTGCCCCCGTCCCTCTGGCTCTCCATCCCCCTGGCTCTCCGTCCCCCTGGGCCTCCAGCCCCCCGGTCCCCTTCCCCCCAACCTCAGACACCTGTGGTCCCAGGGCTGGGAGGGCCAGGGCAGGAGCTGCATTTCCCAGAAGGCCTCATCATTCATTCGGTCATTCAGTTCAACATTCATTCAGTCATTTATTAAGCGCACAGAGCACTGTACTAACTGCTGGGGAAAGTACAATGCAACAATAAAGAGGGACAATCCCTGCTCACAACGCGCTCCCACTCTAGGGCCCAGTGGGGGAGGCAGACATCAAAACAAATAAACAGACATCAATAGAAATCAATAAAATGACAGATATGCACGTAAATGACGTAAGTTATTGAGAAGCAGCGAGGCTTAGCGGAAAGAGCCCGGGCTTGGGAGTCGGAGGATGTGGGTTCTAACCTCGGCTCCTCCCCTCGTCTGCTGCGTGACCTTGGGCAAGCCACTTCACTTCTTCCTGCCTCAGTGACCTCATCTGGGAAACGGGGATTAAGACTGGGAGCCCCACAGGGGACAACCTGATCAGCTTGTATCTGATCAGCGCTTAGAACAGTGCTTGGCCCGTAGTCAGCGCTTAAAAAATACCATTATTATTATTAGCATTATTTTACGGTTTATTTTTTTCCCCCCAAACAGTAAAGTTCAGAGAGTCCAACCCCCCTCAAACACATCCGCATCAGCCTCCTTTCTGACCTCCCATTCTCCTGTCTCGCTCCGCTTCAGTCTATATTTCACTCTGCTGCCCGGATTATCTTTCTACGGAAACGCTGTGGGCATGTCACTCCCCTCCTCAAAAATCTCCAGTGGCTGCCTGTCAACCTACAAATCAAGCAAAAACGCCTCACCCTCGGCTTCAAGACTTTTAGACTGTGAGCCCACTTTTTAGACTGTGAGCCCACTGTTGGGTAGGGACCGTCTCTATATGTTGCCAACTTGGACTTCCCAAGCGCTTAGTCCAGTGCTCTGCACACAGTAAGCGCTCAATAAATGCGATTGATTGTATTTATCAATCCTTCCGTCCTTGTCCATCCCATCCCGCACCCTCCGCTCCTCTGCGGCCGCTCACCTCCTCACCGGGCCTCGTTCTCTCCCGTCCCGCCGTCGACCCCCAGCCCGGAATTCCCTCCCTCCGCACATCCTCCAAACTCGCTCTCTTCCTCCCTTCAAATCCCTACTGAGCGCTCACCTCCTCCAGGAGGCCTTCCCAGATTAAGCCCCCCTTTTCCTCCCTTCCGCCTCACCCTGACTCACTTCGTTGGCTCTCCCCCCTCGCTCCCCTCCCCACCCCACTTACGTATATAGCTGAGAAGCGGCGTGGCTCAGTGGAAAGAGCCCGGGCTTTGAAGTCAGAGGTCATGGGTTCAAATTCCGGCCGCGCCATATGTCAGCTGGGTGTCTTTGGGCAAGTCACTTCACTTCTCTGGACCTCAGTTCCCTCATCTGGAAAATGGGGATGAAGACTGTGAGCCCCCCGTGGGACAACCTGATCACCTTGTAACCTCCCCAGCGCTTAGAACAGTGCTTTGCACAGAGTAAGTGCTTAATAAATGCCATCGTAATTATAATAATAATTATATGTCATTTATAATAATAATTATATGTCTGTCATTTAATTTATTTCTATTGATGCCTGTTTGCTCGTAGCCTGTTGTTGGGTAGGGACCGTCTCTATATGTTGCCAACTTGTACTTCCCAAGCGCTTAGTACATTGCTGTGCACACAGTAAGCGCTCAATAAGTACGATTGAATGAATGAATATATCTGTCATTTATAATAATGATTATATGTCTGTCTTTTAATTTATTTCTATTGATGCCTGTTTGCTCGTAGCCTGTTGTTGAGAAGGGACCGTCTCTATATGTTGCCACCTTGTACTTCCCAAACGCTTAGTACAGTGCTCTGCATACAGTAAGCGCTCAATAAATACGATTGAATGAATGAATATATCTGTCATTTATAATAATAATTATATGTCTGTCATTTAATTTATTTCTGTTGATGCCTGTTTGCTCGTAGCGTGTTGTTGGGTAGGGACCGTCTCTATATGTTGCCAAACTTGTACTTCCCAAGCGCTTAGTACATTGCCGTGCACACAGTAAGCGCTCAATAATAATAATAATAATGATGGTATTTATTAAGTGCTTACTATGTGCAAAGCACTGTTCTAAGCGCTGGGGAGGTTACAAGGTGATCAGGTTGTCCCACGGGGGGCTCACCGTCTTAATCCTCATTTTACAGATGAGGTCACTGAGGCCCGGAGAAGTGAAGTGACTTGCCCAAAGTCACACAGCTGACAAGGGACGGAGCCGGGATTTGAACCCGTGACCTCTGACTCCAAAGCCCGGGCTCTTTCCACTGAGCCACGCTGCTTCTCAATAAATATGAATGAATGAATAAATATGATTGAATGAATGAATGAATGTATTGATGTCCATCTCCCCATCCTATAGACTTGGAGCCTTTTGCGGGCAGGGATTGTCTCCCTTTATCGCTGTATTGTACTTTCCAAGTGCTTAGTACAGTGCTGTGCACGCGGTAAGCGCTCAATAAATACAACTGACGGGCAGAGGACGGCGTGGAGAGATCTCGGCGGGCCCGGCCCGGGCCTGAGGAGACTTGGCGTGTCAGCCGGGGCCGGCGTGGGCGTCGATGCTCGACCTCCCTGCAGCGTGGCTCAGTGGAAAGAGCCCGGGCTTTGGAGTCAGAGGTCACGGGTTCAAATCCCGGCTCCGCCAACTGTCAGCTGTGGGACTTCGGGCCAGTCACTTCACTTCTCTGGGCCTCAGTTCCCTCACCTGTCAAATGGGGATAAAGTCTGTGAGCCCCACGTGGGACAACTTGATTACTTTGTATCTACCCCAGCGCTTAGAACAGTGCTTGGCACATAGTAAGCGCTTAATAAATACCATCATCATCATCACTCCCTAAATCCCCACCCACCCAGCGCTGACGGGGCAGGCCGGACGCTGGCCGGGACTCCGGTGCCACCGGCCATCTTTCTGCCCCCCCAGGAGCCGGAGCCGCGGGTGGATGGAGAGACGGCGTCGGATGGCGAGGGTCAGGCGGGGCAACCGTCCGCCCCGGCCCCGGGGGACGACACGCCCGAGGTCCTCAACAGGGCCCTCTCCAACCTGTCCTCCAGGTAGGCCTTCCTCAGCCCTCCATCGCTCTCCTCAGCCGGCCAGCCCTCCACTGTTCTCCTCCGGCCTCCTCACCTTTCCTTTTCTCTCCTCAATAACAATAATGATGGCATTTATTAAGCGGTAACTATGTGCAAAGCACTGTTCTGAGCGCTGGGGAGGTTACAAGGCGATCAGGTTGTCCCACGGGGGGCTCCCAGTCTTAATCCCCATTTTACAGATGAGGTAGCCGAGGCCCAGAGAAGTGAAGTGACCTGCCCAAAGTCACACAGCTGACAAGCGGCTCCCTCCATTGCTCTCCTCAGCCCTTCTCCGCTTTCCTCACTTTTCCTCCTCAGCCCTCCCCTGTTCTCCTCCTGTCTCCTCAGCCGGCCTCAGCTCTCTCCTCCTCAGCCCTCCACTGTTCTCCTCCGGCCTCCTCAGCTTTCCTTTGCTCTCCTCAGCCCTCCATTGCTCTCCTCAGCCGGCCTCAGCTCTCTCTTCCTCATCTCTCCTCAGCTGTCTCCTCAGCCCTCCAGTCTCCTCAGCCAGCTTCAGCTCTCCTCTTCAGCCCTCCATTGCTCTCCTCAGCCCTTCTCAGCCGGCCTCAGCTCTCTCTTCCTCATCTCTCCTCAGCTGTCTCCTCAGCCCTCCAGTCTCCTCAGCCGGCTTCAGCTCTCCTCTTCAGCCCTTCACTGCTCTCCTCTGGCCTCTTCAGCTTTCCTTTGCTCTCCTCAGCCCTCCATTGCTCTCCTCAGCCCTTCTCAGCTTTCCTCAACTGGCCTCAGCTGTCTCTTCCTCAGCCGGCCTCAGCTGTCTCCTCAGCCCTCCACTGCTCTCCTCCGGCCTCTTCAGCGTTCCTTTGCTCTCCTCAGCCCTCCATTGCTCTCCTCAGTCCTTCTCAGCTTTCCTCAGCCGGCCTCAGCTCTCCTCAGCTCTCTCCTCCTCAGCCCTCCACTGTTCTTCTCCGGCCTCCTCACCTTTCCTTTGCTCTCCTCAACCCTCCATTGCTCTCCTCAGCCCTTCTCAGCTTTCCATTGCTCTCCTCAGCCCTCCATTGCTCTCCTCAGCCCTTCTCAGCTTTCCTCAGCTCTCCTCCTCAGCCCTCCACTGTTCTCCTCCGGCCTCCTCTGGCCTCCTCAGCCGGCCTCAGCTCTCTCCTCCTCAGCCCTCCACTGTTCTCCTCCTCAGCCCTCCACTGTTCTCCTCCAGCCTCCACAGCTTTCTTTTGCTCTCCTCAGCCCTCCACTGCTCTCCTCCGGCCTCCTCACCTTTCCTTTGCTCTCCTCAGCCCTCCATTGCTCTCCTCAGCCCTTCTCAGCTCCCTCAGCCCTCCTCCTTAGCCCTCCACTGTTCTCCTCCGGCCTCTTCACCTTTCCTTTGCTCTCCTCGACCCTCCATTGCTCTCCTCAGCCCTTCTCAGCTTTCCTCAGCCGGCCTCAGCTCTCCTCAGGTCTCCTCAGCCCTCCACTGCTCTCCCCTGGCCTCCTCAGCCGGCCTCAGCTCTCTCCTCCTCAGCCCTCCACTCTTCTTCTCCGGCCTCCTCACCTTTCCTTTGCTCTCCTCAGCCCTCCATTGCCCTCCTGAGCCCTTCTCAGCTTTCCTCAGCCAACCTCAGCTGTCTTCTCTTCCTCAGCCTTCTTCAGCTCTCCTCAGCTGGCCTCAGCTCTCCCCTCCTCAGCCCTCCATCATTCTCCTCTGGCCTCCTCACCTTTCCTTTGCTCCCCTCAGCTCTCCATTGCTCTCCTCAGCTCTCCTCCGGCCTCCTCAGCCGGCCTCAGCTCTCCTTCTCAGCCCTTCACTGCTCTCCTCCGGCCTCCTCATCTTTCCTTTGCTCTCCTCAGCCCTCCATTGCTCTCCTTAGCCCTTCTCAGCTGTCCTCAGCCGGCTACAGCTCTCCTCCTCAGCCCTCCATCGTTCTCCTCCGGCCTCCTCACCTTTCCTTTGCTCTCCTCGGTCCTCCACTGCTCTCCTCAGGCCTCCTCAGCTGGACTCAGCTTTCCTTTGCTCTCCTCAGTTCTCCTCAGCCCTTCTCAACTCTCCTCAGCTCTCCCCAGGTCTCTTCAGCTTTCCACTGCTCTCCTCAACTTTCTTCTGCTCTCCTCATCCCTCTTCATCCCTCCCCATCCCTCCTCAGCTCTCCTTATCCCTCTTCATCCCTCTCCATCCCTCCTCAGCTCTCCTTATCCCTCTTCATCCCTCCTCAGCCCTCTTCCTCAGCTCTCCTCATCTCTCCTCAGCTCTCCTCTTTACCGATCTTCATCCCTCCTCATCCCTTTATTTATTTATTTTGAACTTGTCTTCCCTCCCAAACCCTGCCCTCTCCCTGACTTTCCCATCTCCGTTGACGGCACTACCAGCCTTCCCGTCTCACGAGCCCGCAACCTTGGTGTCATCCTCGACTCCGCTCTCTCGTTCACCCCTCACATCCAAGCCGTCACCGAAACCTGCCGGTCTCAGCTCCGCAACATCGCCAAGATCCGCCCTTTCCTCTCCAACCCAACCGCTCCCCTGCTCCTTCAAGCTCTCCTCCTATCCCGTCTGGACTACTGCGCCAGCCTTCTCTCTGATCTCCCATCCTCGTGTCTCTCCCCACTTCAATCCATACTTCATGCTGCTGCCCGGATTGTCTTTGTCCAGAAACGCTCTGGGCCTGTTACTCCCCTCCTCAAAACTCTCCAATGGCTACCAATCAATCTGCGCATCAGGCAGAAACTCCTCACCCTGGGCTTCAAGGCTGTCCATCCCCTCGCCCCCTCCTACCTCACCTCCCTTCTCTCCTTCAACAGCCCACCCCTCCTCAACCCTCTCCATCCCTCCTCAGCCCTTCTCCTCCTCAGCTCTCCTCCTTATCCCTCTTCATCCCTCCTCTTTATTCCTCTTCCTCCCTCCTCATCCCTCTCCATCCCTCCTCAGCCCTCCTCCTCAGCTCTTCTCCTTATCCCTCTTCATCCCTCTTCATCCCTCCTCATCCCTCCTCATCCCTCCTCTTTATCCCTCTTCCTCCCTCCTCATCCCTCTCCATCCCTCCTGAGCCCTCCTCCTCAGCTCTCCTCCTTATCCCTCCTCATCCCTCCTCATCCCTCCTCCTCCCTCCGCATCCCTCTCCATCCCTCCTCAGCCCTCCTCCTCAGCTCTCCTCCTTATCCCTCTTCATCCCTCCTCATCCTTCCACTTTATCCCTCTTCCTCCCTCCTCAGCCCTCTCCATCCCTCCTCAGCCCTCCTCCTCAGCTCTCCTCCTTATCCCTCTTCATCCCTCCTCATCCTTCCACTTTATCCCTCTTCCTCCCTCCTCAGCCCTCTCCATCCCTCCTCAGCCCTTCTCCTCAGCTCTCCTCCTTATCCCTCTTCATCCCTCCTCATCCCTCTCCATCCCTTCTCAGCCCTCCTCCTCAGCTCTCCTCCTTATCCCTCTTCATCCCTCCTCAGCTGCCCTCTTTATCCCTCCTCATCCATCTTCATCCTCCCCCCCTCATCCCTCCTCCTCAGCTCTCCCCGGCTCTCCCCACCTCCATTAGGGTAACGTGACAGCGATGCCCACCCCACATCCCTCGATTGGGAGAAGCCGAACCCCCCTTCCCCATTATCCAGAGAGCGATCCCCACCCAGGATACCACATTATTGCGTGTCCCGACTCCCCCTGTTATCCAGAGACTGACCCCCGCCCCGGATCCCTCATTACTCCCTACCTCCTTCTCCTCCCCACAGCACCTGTATGTATGTTTGTACAGATTTATTGCTCTATTTATTTTACTTGGACATATTTACTATTTTATTTATTTTATTAATGATGTGTTATAGCTATAATTCTATTCTGACGGTATTGACACCTGTCTACTTGTTTTGTTGCCCGTCTCCCCCTTCTAGACCGCGAGCCCGTTGTCGGGTAGGGACCGTCTCTATAGGTTGCCGACTTGTACTTCCCAAGCGCTTAGTCCAGTGCTCCGCACACAGTGAGCGCTCAGTAAATACGATTGAATGAATGAATGAATGATTGAGGAAGTGATGCCACTTGCCCAAAGTCACCCAGGGGCTAAGCCGGGAGTCGAACCCATTCATTCATTCATTCATTCAGTTGTGTTTATTGAGCGCTTACTGTGTGCAGAGCACTGTACTAAGCGCTTGGGAAGTCCAAGTTGGCGACCTATAGAGACGGTCCGTACCCAACAGCGGGCTCACAGACAACAAAACAAAACATATTAACACACTCCCAGGCCCCCGCTCTGACCGGTGGTTTCTCCCCCGCGGACGCAGGTGGAAGAACTGGTGGGTTCGGGGCATCCTGACGCTGGCCATGATCGGCTTCTTCTTCGTCATCATCTACCTGGGACCCCTGGTGCTCATGGTCATCGTAAGTGACTCCCCTCCCACCACCGGTCGGTCAGCCAGACTGGACCCCCCCTCTCCCCCGCCCCTGGAAGCCGGAGGTCCCGGGTTCGAGTCTGGCCCGGTCCCGTGAGCCTGCTCTGCACACAGTAAGCGCTCAATAAATACGATTGATGATGCCGTGTGACCGCGGGTGAGTCCTTCTAGACCGTGAGCCCCCTGTTGGGTCGGGACCGTCTCTCTATGTTGCCAACTTGGACTTCCCAAGCGCTTAGTCCAGTGCTCTGCACACAGTAAGTGCTCAATAAATACGATTCAGTGAATGAATGAATGAGTCACTTCGCTGTACCTCAGTTTCTCTATCTGTAAAATGGGGCTGGGCAATATCCCCCCGGTGGGAGGGATAGGGCCCCCTTCTGGACAGCCGCAGAACTCCGCCCCCTGTCCCGGGGCTCACTGGATGGGGGGACCCCCCAACTGGCCCCTCGCCTCGCACATAATAATAATAATAACAATAATAATCGCTTGATTTGGTAATAATAATGATAATAATGATGATGGCATTTGTTAAGCACATACTATGTGCGAAGCACTGATAAGCGCTTACTATGTGCCAGGCACTGTAGTAAGCGCTGGGGTGGATTCATTCATTCATTCATTCATTCACTCATTCAGTCATATTTATTGAGCGCTGACTGCAGAGCACTGTACTAAGCGCTTGGAAAGTACACTTTGGGGTGGATTCATTCAGTCATTCACTCACAGTCATTCACAGTCTTTTAGACTGTGAGCCCACTGTTGGGTAGGGACTGTCTCTATATGTTGCCAATTTGTACTTCCCAAGCGCTTAGTACAGTGCTCTGCACATAGTACGTGCTCAATAAATACGATTGATTGATTGATTCACTCATTCAGTCGTATTTATTGAGCGCTGACTGTGTGCAGAGCACTGTACTAAGCCCTTGGGAAGTACACTTTGGGGTGGATTCATTCATTCATTCACTCAGTCGTATTTATTGAGCGCTGACTGTGTGCAGAGCACCGTACTAAGCGCTTGGAAAGTACACTTCAGGGTGGATTCATTCATTCACTCATTCAGTCGTATTTATTGAGCGCTGACTGTGTGCAGAGCACTGTACTAAGCGCTTGGAAAGTACAGTGCGGGGTGGATTCATTCATTCATTCATTCACTCATTCAGTCATATTTATTGAGCGCTGACTGTGTGCAGAGCACCGTACTAAGCGCTTGGAAAGTACACTTTGGGGTGGATTCATTCATTCACTCATTCAATCGTATTTATTGAGCGCTGACTGTGTGCAGAGCACCGTACTAAGCGCTTGGAAAGTACACTTCAGGGTGCATTCATTCATTCATTCATTCATTCACTCATTCAGTCGTATTTATTGAGCGCTGACTGTGTGCAGAGCACTGTACTAAGCGCTTGGAAAGTACACTTCAGGGTGGATTCATTCATTCATTCACTCAGTCGTATTTATTGAGCTCTGACTGTGTGCAGAGCACTGTACTAAGCGCTTGGGAAGTGCACTTCGGGGTGGATTCAGTCATTCATTCACTCATTCAGTCGTATTTATTGAGCGCTGACTGTGTGCAGAGCACTGTACTAAGCGCTTGGAAAGTACACTTCGGGGTGGATTCATTCATTCATTCACTCAGTCGTATTTATTGAGCGCTGACTGTGTGCAGAGCACCGTACTAAGCGCTTGGAAAGTACACTTCGGGGTGGATTCATTCATTCCTTCACTCATTCAGTCGTATTTATTGAGCGCTGTGTGCAGAGCACTGTACTAAGTGCTTGGAAAGTACACTTCGAGGTGGATTCATTCATTCATTCACTCATTCAATCATATTTATTGAGCTCTGACTGTGTGCAGAGCACTGTACTAAGCGCTTGGAAAGTACACTTCAGGGTGGATTCATTCATTCATTCATTCATTCACTCATTCAGTTGTATTGAGCGCTGACTGTGTGCAGAGCACTGTACTAAGCGCTTGGAAAGTACACTTCAGGGTGGATTCATTCATTCATTCACTCATTCAGTCGTATTTATTGAGCGCTGACTGTGTGCAGAGCACCGTACTAAGCGCTTGGAAAGTACACTTCAGGGTGGATTCATTCATTCATTCACTCATTCAGTCGTATTTATTGAGCGCTGACTGTGCAGAGCACTGTACTAAGCGCTTGGAAAGTACAGTGCGGGGTGGATTCATTCATTCATTCATTCACTCATTCAGTCATATTTATTGAGCGCTGACTGTGTGCAGAGCACCGTACTAAGCGCTTGGAAAGTACACTTTGGGGTGGATTCATTCATTCACTCATTCAATCGTATTTATTGAGCGCTGACTGTGTGCAGAGCACCGTACTAAGCGCTTGGAAAGTACACTTCAGGGTGGATTCATTCATTCATTCATTCATTCATTCACTCATTCAGTCGTATTTATTGAGCGCTGACTGTGTGCAGAGCACTGTACTAAGCGCTTGGAAAGTACACTTTGGGGTGGATTCATTCATTCACTCATTCAATCGTATTTATTGAGCGCTGACTGTGTGCAGAGCACCGTACTAAGCGCTTGGAAAGTACACTTCAGGGTGGATTCATTCATTCATTCACTCATTCAGTCGTATTTATTGAGCGCTGACTGTGCAGAGCACCGTACTAAGCGCTTGGAAAGTACACTTTGGGGTGGATTCATTCATTCACTCATTCAATCGTATTTATTGAGCGCTGACTGTGTGCAGAGCACCGTACTAAGTGCTTGGAAAGTACACTTCAGGGTGGATTCATTCATTCATTCATTCATTCACTCATTCAGTCGTATTTATTGAGCGCTGACTGTGTGCAGAGCACTGTACTAAGCGCTTGGAAAGTACACTTCAGGGTGGATTCATTCATTCATTCACTCAGTCGTATTTATTGAGCTCTGACTGTGCAGAGCACTGTACTAAGCGCTTGGAAAGTACACTTCGGGGTGGATTCAGTCATTCATTCACTCATTCAGTCGTATTTATTGAGCACTGACTGTGTGCAGAGCACTGTACTAAGCGCTTGGAAAGTACACTTTGGGGTGGATTCATTCAGTCATTCACTCATTCAGTGGTATTTATTGAGCGCTGACTGTGTGCAGAGCACCGTACTAAGCGCTTGGAAAGTACACTTCAGGGTGGATTCATTCATTCATTCATTCACTCAGTCGTATTTATTGAGCGCTGACTGTGTGCAGAGCACTGTACTAAGCGCTTGGAAAGTACAGTGCGGGGTGGATTCATTCATTCATTCACTCATTCAGTCATATTTATTGAGCGCTGACTGTGTGCAGAGCACCGTACTAAGCGCTTGGAAAGTACACTTTGGGGTGGATTCATTCATTCATTCACTCATTCAGTTGTATTTATTGAGCGCTGACTGTGTGCAGAGCACTGTACTAAGCGCTTGGAAAGTACAGTGCGGGGTGGATTCATTCATTCATTCACTCATTCAGTCATATTTATTGAGCGCTGACTGTGTGCAGAGCACCGTACTAAGCGCTTGGAAAGTACACTTTGGGGTGGATTCATTCATTCATTCACTCATTCAGTTGTATTTATTGAGCGCTGACTGTGTGCAGAGCACTGTACTAAGCGCTTGGAAAGTACAGTGCGGGGTGGATTCATTCATTCATTCACTCATTCAGTCATATTTATTGAGCGCTGACTGTGTGCAGAGCACCGTACTAAGCGCTTGGAAAGTACACTTCAGGGTGGATTCATTCATTCATTCATTCACTCATTCAGTCGTATTTATTGAGCGCTGACTGTGTGCAGAGCACCTTACTAAGCGCTTGGAAAGTACACTTCGGGGTGGATTCATTCATTCATTCATTCACTCATTCAGTCGTATTTATTGAGCGCTGACTGTGTGCAGAGCACCGTACTAAGCGCTTGGGAAGTACACTTCGGCAAGAAATAGAGACAATCCCTACCCAACAATGGGCCAGATGGGGTTGGGCACAGCCCCCGTCCCACGTGGGGCTCACGGTCTCCATCCCCATTTTCCAGATGAGGTCGCTGAGGCCCAGAGAAGTCGAGCGACTCTCCCGGGGTCACCCAGTGGCGGAGGCGGGATTAGAACCCATGACCCTCTGCCCCCCATGCGGCTTTGTAACATGATTAAAGGAGCCGAGGGCAGATGTGGGGGGGTCCGTTTCTGTTTGTGTGTGTGTGTGTGTTGCACACACATATAGAAGCAGCGTGGCTCAGTGAAAAGAGCCCGGGATTTGGAGTCAGAAGTCATGGGTTCAAATCCCGGCTCTGCCACTTGTCAGCTGTGGGACTTTGGTCAAGTCACTTCACTTCTTTCGGCCTCAGTTCCCTCATCTGGAAAATGGGGATGAAGACTGTGAGCCCCCCGTGGGACAACCTGATCACCTTGTAACCTCCCCAGCGCTTAGAACAGTGCTTGTCACATAGTAAACGCTTAATAAATGCCATTATTATTATTATTATTATTATTATTATTATTATTGCAGGTGATGTGTGTCCAGATTAAATGTTTCCATGAGATCATCACCATCGGCTACAACGTCTATCACTCGTACGAGCTGCCCTGGTTCAGGACCCTAAGCTGGTAAGTGCCGGCGGTGGCGGGCGGGGAACGAAGGACCCCTCCCGGGAGCCCGTCGTTGGGTCGGGATCATCTCCCTCTGTTGCCGACTTGTAATCAATCAATCAATAGGTTGCCAACTTGGACTTCCCAAGCGCTCAGTACAGTGCTCTGCACACAGTAAGCGCTCAATAAACACGACTGAATGAATGAATGAATGGGTTCGACTCCCGGCATGACTGCTGGGTGACCTTGGGCAATTGGCATCACTTCCTCAATCACTCATTCATTCACTCAATCGTATTTATTGAGCGCTTACTGGGTGCAGAGCACTGGACTAAGCGCTTGGGGAGTCCAAGTCGGCAACATCTAGAGACGGTCCCTACCCACCAGTGGGCTCACGGTCTAAAAGGGGGAGACAGAGAACAAAACCAAACATACTAACAAAATAAAAGAAATAGAATAGATAGGTACAAGTAAAATAAATAAATAGAGTAATAAATATGTACAGACATATATGCAGGTTCTGTGGGGAATCAATCAATCAATCGTATTTATTGAGTGCTTACTATGTGCAGAGCACTGGACTAAGCGCTTGGGAAGTACAAATTGGCAACATCTAGAGACAGTCCCTACCCAACAGTGGGCTCACAGTCTAAAAGGGGGAGACAGAGAACAAAACCAAACATACTAACAAAATAAAAGAAATAGAATAGATAGGTACAAGTAAAATAAATAAATAGAGTAATAAATATGTACAAACATATATACAGGCTCTGTGGGGAATCAATCAATCAATCAATCGTATTTATTGAGCGCTTACTATGTGCAGAGCACTGGACTAAGCGCTTGGGAAGTACAAATTGGCAACAACTAGAGACAGTCCCTACCCAACAGTGGGCTCACAGTCTAAAAGGGGGAGACAGAGAACAAAACCAAACATACTAACAAAATAAAATAAATAGAATAGATGTGTACAAGTAAAATAAATAAATAAATAGAGTAATAAATATGTACAAACATATATACATCATCATCATCATCATCAATCGTATTTATTGAGCGCTTACTATGTGCAGAGCACTGTACTAAGCGCTTGGGAAGTACAAATTGGCAACATATAGAGACGGTCCCTACCCAACAGTGGGCTCACAGTCTAAAAGGGGGAGACAGAGACCAAACATACTAACAAAATAAAATAAATAGAATAGATATGTACAAGTAAAATAAATAAATAAATAGAGTAAAAAAAAATATGTACAAACGTATATACATCTATACAGGTGCTGTGGGGAAGGGAAGGAGGTAAGATGGGGGGATGGAGAGGGAGACGAGGGGGAGAGGAAAGAAGGGGCTGAGTGTGGGAAGGCCTCCTGGAGGAGGTGAGCTCTCAGTAGGGCCTTGAAGGGAGGAAGAGAGCGAGCCTGGCGGATGGGCAGAGGGATTGGGGGCATTCCAGGCCTGTACCCAACCCCATCTGGCCCATTGTTGGGTAGGGACCGTCTCTAGATGTTGCCAGCTTGTACTTCCCAAGCGCTTAGTCCAGTGCCCTGCACACAGGAAGCGCTCAACAAATACGACTGGCTGGATGAATGCCCTCCACCTTCTATGCCCCCCAACTGCTCCCTCAGTATTTCACTCATTCGTTCGGTCGTATCGATTAAGCGCTTACTGGACTTTTAGACTGCGAGCCCGCTGTTGGGTAGGGACCGTCTCTATATGTTGCCAACTTGGACTTCCCAAGCGCTTAGTCCAGTGCTCTGCACACAGGAAGCGCTCAATAAATACGACTGATTGATTGATTAGTCCAGTGCTCTGCACACGGTAAGCGCTCAATAAATGCGATTGATTGATTGATTAGTCCAGTGCTCTGCACACAGTAAGCGCTCAATAAGTACGACTGACTGACTGACTGAATTATTATGATTATGCCACAATTATTATTATTATTATTGATTTCCCCCATCTATACGACTGAATTAATTGATTAATTATTATGATTAGGCCACAATTATTATTATTATTCTTATTGTTTTCCCCATCTATATGACTGACTGAACGAATGAATTATTATGATTATGCCACAATTATTATTATTATTCTGATTGTTTTCCCCCACCTATACGACTGAATGAATGAATTATTGTGATTATGCCACAATTATTATTATTATTCTTATTGTTTTCCCCATCTATACGACTGACTGACTGACTGAATTATTATGATTATGCCACAATTATTATTATTCTTATTGTTCCCCATCTATACGACTGAATGAATGAATGAATTATTATGATTATGCCACAATTATTATTATTATTCTTATCCCCCCCCCCATCTCTGCGGTGCGGGCAGGTACTTCCTGCTGTGTGTGAATCTATACGACTGACTGACTGAATGAATTATTATGATTATGCCGCAATTATCATTATTATCCTTATTGCTCCCCCCCCCCCATCTCTGTGGTGCGGGCAGGTACTTCCTGCTGTGTGTGAATCTATACGATTGACTGAATGAATGAATTATTATGATTATGCCGCAATTATTCTTATTATCCTTATTGCTTTTCCCCCCCAATCTCTGCAGTGCGGGCAGGTACTTCCTGCTGTGTGTGAATCTATTCGACCTACTGAATGAATGAATTATTATGATTATGCCGCAATTATTATTATTATTATTATTATTATTATTGTTTTCCCCCGCATCTCTACGGTGCGGGCAGGTACTTCCTGGTGTGTGTGAATCGATACGACTGACTGACTGAATGAATTATTATGATTATGCCACAATTATTATTATTAATATTATCATTTTTCCCCCCTCCATCTCTGCGGTGCGGGCAGGTACTTCCTGCTGTGTGTGAATCGATACGACTGACTGACTGAATGAATTATTATGATTATGCCGCAATTATTCTTCTTATCCTTATTGCTTTTCCCCCCCAATCTCTGCAGTGCGGGCAGGTACTTCCTGCTGTGTGTGAATCTATTCGACCTACTGAATGAATGAATTATTATGATTATGCCGCAATTATTGTTATTATTATTATTATTATTGTTTTCCCCCGCATCTCTACGGTGCGGGCAGGTACTTCCTGGTGTGTGTGAATCGATACGACCGACTGACTGAATGAATTATTATGATTATGCCACAATTATTATTATTAATATTATCATTTTCCCCCCCTCCATCTCTGCGGTGCGGGCAGGTACTTCCTGCTGTGTGTGAATCGATACGACTGACTGAATGAATGAATTATTATGATTATGCCGCAATTATTATTCTTATCCTTATTGCTTTTCCCCCCCAATCTCTGCAGTGCGGGCAGGTACTTCCTGCTGTGTGTGAATCTATTCGACCTACTGAATGAATGAATTATTATGATTATGCCGCAATTATTATTATTATTATTATTATTATTATTATTATTATTATTATTGTTTTCCCCCCCATCTCTACGGTGCGGGCAGGTACTTCCTGGTGTGTGTGAATCAATACGACTGACTGACTGAATGAATGATTATGATTATGCCGCAATTATTATTATTATCCTTATTATTTTTCCCCCCCATCTCTGCGGTGCGGGCAGGTACTTCCTGCGATTATGCCTCAATTATTATTATTATTCTTATTGTTTTTCCCCCATCCATACGACTGACTGACAATGAATTATTATGATTATGCCACAATTATTATTATTATCCTTATTGTCCCCCCGTCCCGTCCCCCCCCATCTCTGCGGTGTGGGCAGGTACTTCCTGCTGTGTGTGAATCTATACGACTGACTGACTGAATGAATTATTATGATTATGCCGTAATTATTATTATTATCCTTATTGTTTTTCCCCCCCCATCTCTGCGGTGTGGGCAGGTACTTCCTGCTGTGTGTGAATCTAAACGACTGAATGAATGAATGAATTATTATGATTATGCCACAATTATTATTATTATTGTTTCCCCCCATCTATACGACTGACTGACTGAATGAATTATTATGATTATGCTGCAATTATTATTATTATCCTTATTGTTTTCCCCTCCCCCATCTCTGCGGTGCGGGCAGGTACTTCCTTCTGTGTGTGAATCTATACAACTGACTGAATGAATGAATTATTATGATTATGCTGCAATTATTATTATTATTCTTATTATTTTCCCCCCCATCTCTGTGGTGCGGGCAGGCACTTCCTGCTGTGTGTGAATCGATATGACTGACTGACTGAATGAATTATTATGATTATGCCGCAATTATTATTATTATTACTATTATTATCATCATCATTTTTTCCCCCCTCCATCTCTGCGGTGCGGTCAGGTACTTTCTGCTGTGTGTGAATCGATATGACTGACTGAATGAATGAATTATTATGATTATGCCACAATTATTATTATTATTCTTATTATTTCCCCCCATCTCTGCGGTGCGGGCAGGTACTTCCTGCGATTATGCCGCAATTATTATTCTTATTCTTATTGTTTTTCCCCCATCTATACGACTGACTGAATGAATTAATTATTATTATTATGCCGCAATTATTATTATTATTATCCTTATTGTTTTTTCCCCCCCATCTCTGTGGTGCGGGCAGGTACTTCCTGCTGTGTGTGAATCTATATGACTGACTGAATGAATGAATTACTATGATTATGCCGCAATTATTATTATTATCCTTATTGTTTTTCCCCCCCATCTCTGCAGTGCGGGCAGGTACTTCCTGCGATTATGCCGCAATTATTATTATTATTCTTATTGTTTTTCCCCCATCTATATGACTGACTGACTGAATGAATTATGATTATGCCGCAATTATTATTGTTATTTTCCTTATTGTTTTTCCCCCCCCATCTCTGCGGTGCAGGCAGGTACTTCCTGCTGTGTGCGAATCTATACGACTGACTGACTGAATGAATTATTATGATTATGCTGCAATTATTATTATTATTCTTATTATTTCCCCCCCCCCCCCCATCTCTGCGGTGCGGGCAGGTACTTCCTGCGATTATGCCGCAATTATTATTATTATTCTTATTGTTTTTCCCCATCCATACGACTGACTGACTGAATTATTATGATTATCCCGCAATTATTTTTATTATTATTCTTATCGTTTTTCCCCCCTCCATCTCTGCGGTGCGGGCAGGTACTTCCTGTGATTATGCCGCAATTATTATTATTATTATTATTGTTTTCCCCCATCTATACGACTGACTGACTGAATGAATTATTATTATTATGCCGCAATTATTATCATTATTATTGTCCTTATTGTTCCCCCCCCCCCCCCCCCCATCTCTGCAGTGCGGGCAGGTACTTCCTGCTGTGTGCGAATCGATACGACTGACTGACTGAATGAATTATTATGATTATGCCACAATTATTATTATTATCCTTACTGTTTTTCCCCGCCATCTCTGCGGTGCGGGCAGGTACTTCCTGCGATTATGCCGCAATTATTATTATTATTCTTATTGTTTTTCCCCGTCCATACGACTGACTGACTGAATGAATTATTATGATTATGTTGCAATTATTATTATTATTATTATTATTATTATTATTGTTTTCCCCCCCATCTCTGCGGTGTGGGCAGGTACTTCCTGCTGTGTGTGAATCGATACGACTGACTGAATGAATGAATTATTATGATTATGCCACAATTATTATTATTATTATTGTTTTTCCCCCCTCCATCTCTGCGGTGCGGGCAGGTACTTCCTTCTGTGTGTGAATCTACACAACTGACTGAATGAATGAATTATTATGATTGTGCCGCAATTATTATTATTATTCTTATTATTTTCCCACCCCCATCTCTGCGGTGCGGGCAGGTACTTCCTGCGATTATGCCGCAATTATTATTATTATTCGTATTGTTTTTCCCCCATCCATACGACTGACTGAATGAATTATTATGATTATGCCACAATTGTTATTATTCTTATCGTTTCTCCCCCCTCCATCTCTGCGGTGCGGGCAGGTACTTCCTTCTGTGTGTGAATCGACACAACTGACTGAATGAATGAATTATTATGATTGTGCCGCAATTATTATTATTATTCTTATTATTTTCCCCCCCCCCAATCTCTGCGGTGTGGGCAGGTACTTCCTGTGATTATGCCGCAATTATTATTCTTATTCTATTGTTTTTCCCCCATCTATACGACTGACTGACTGAATGAATTATTATTATTATGCTGCAATTATTATTATTATTGTTCTTATTGTTCCCCCCCCCCCCCCCCCCCCCCCAATCTCTGCAGTGCGGGCAGGTACTTCCTGCTGTGGGTGAATCGATACGACTGACTGACTGAATGAATTATTATGATTGTGCCGCAATTATTATTATTATCCTTATTATTTTTCCCCCCCATCTCTGCGGTGCGGGCAGGTACTTCCTGCGATTATGCCGCAATTATTATTATTATTCTTATTGTTTTTCCCCCATCTATACGACTGAATGAATGAATTATTATGATTATGCCGCAATTATTATTCTTATTATTCTTATTGATTTTCCCCCCCATCTCTGCGGTGCGGGCAGGTACTTCCTGCTGTGCGTGAATTACTTCTTCTACGGCGAGACGGTGACGGATTATTTCTTCACGCTGGTGCAGAGGGAGGAACCCCTGAGGATCCTGAGCCGATACCATCGCTTCATCTCCTTCGCCCTCTACCTCACGGGTCAGCGTCTCCCCCACTGCCCTCCCGCTCCCGCCCGGGACCGTTTCCCGGGAAGCGGCGCGGCCTAGCGCGTCTCTCCCGGTCATGGGAGTCGGGGGTCATGGGTTCGAATCCCCAAGCGCTTCCCAATAATAATAATGATGGCGCTTATTAAGCCCTTCGAATCCCCAAGCGCTTCCCAATAATAATAATAATAATGGCGTTTATTAAGCCCTTCGAATCCCCAAGCGCTTCCCAATAATAATAATAATGGCGTTTATTAAGCCCTTCGAATCCCCAAGCGCTTCCCAATAATAATAATGATGGCGCTTATTAAGCCCTTCGAATCCCCAAGCGCTTCCCAATAATAATAATAATAATGGCGTTTATTAAGCCCTTCGAATCCCCAAGCGCTTCCCAATAATAATAATAATGGCGTTTATTAAGCCCTTCGAATCCCCAAGCGCTTCCCAATAATAATAATGATGGCGTTTATTAAGCCCTTCGAATCCCCAGGCGCTTCCCAATAATAATAATGGCGTTTATTAAGCCCTTCGAATCCCCAAGCGCTTCCCAATAATAATAATAATAATGGCGTTTATTAAGCCCTTCGAATCCCCAAGCGCTTCCCAATAATAATAATGATGGCGTTTATTAAGCCCTTCGAATCCCCAGGCGCTTCCCAATAATAATAATAATAATGGCGTTTATTAAGCCCTTCGAATCCCCAAGCGCTTCCCAATAATAATAATAATAATGGCGTTTATTAAGCCCTTCGAATCCCCAAGCGCTTCCCAATAATAATAATGATGGCGTTTATTAAGCCCTTCGAATCCCCAGGCGCTTCCCAATAATAATAATAATAATGGCGTTTATTAAGCCCTTCGAATCCCCAAGCGCTTCCCAATAATAATAATGATGGCGTTTATTAAGCCCTTCGAATCCCCAGGCGCTTCCCAATAATAATAATAATGGCGTTTATTAAGCCCTTCGAATCCCCAAGCGCTTCCCAATAATAATAATGATGGCGTTTATTAAGCCCTTCGAATCCCCAGGCGCTTCCCAATAATAATAATAATGGCGTTTATTAAGCCCTTCGAATCCCCAGGCGCTTCCCAATAATAATAATAATAATGGCGTTTATTAAGCCCTTCGAATCCCCAAGCGCTTCCCAATAATAATAATAATGGCGTTTATTAAGCCCTTCGAATCCCCAAGCGCTTCCCAATAATAATAATGATGGCGTTTATTAAGCCCTTCGAATCCCCAGGCGCTTCCCAATAATAATAATAATAATGGCGTTTATTAAGCCCTTCGAATCCCCAAGCGCTTCCCAATAATAATAATGATGGCGTTTATTAAGCCCTTCGAATCCCCAGGCGCTTCCCAATAATAATAATAATGGCGTTTATTAAGCCCTTCGAATCCCCAAGCGCTTCCCAATAATAATAATAATAATGGCGTTTATTAAGCCCTTCGAATCCCCAAGCGCTTCCCAATAATAATAATGATGGCGTTTATTAAGCCCTTCGAATCCCCAGGTGCTTCCCAATAATAATAATAATAATGGCGTTTATTAAGCCCTTCGAATCCCCAAGCGCTTCCCAATAATAATAATAATGGCGTTTATTAAGCCCTTCGAATCCCCAAGCGCTTCCCAATAATAATAATAATGGCGTTTATTAAGCCCTTCAAATCCCCAAGCGCTTCCCAATAATAATAATGATGGCGCTTATTAAGCCCTTCGAATCCCCAGGCGCTTCCCAATAATAATAATAATAATGGCGTTTATTAAGCCCTTCGAATCCCCAAGCGCTTCCCAATAATAATAATAATAATGGCGTTTATTAAGCCCTTCGAATCCCCAAGCGCTTCCCAATAATAATAATAATGGCGTTTATTAAGCCCTTCGAATCCCCGAGCGCTTCCCAATAATAATAATAATAATGTATATATGTATATATGGTTGTACATATTTATTACTCTATTTATTTATTTATTTTACTTGTACATTTCTAGCCTACTTATTTTATTTTGTTGGTATGTTTGCTTCTGTTCTCTGTCTCCCCCTTTTAGACTGTGAGCCCACTGTTGGGCAGGGACCGTCTCTATGTGATGCCAATTTGTACTTCCCAAGCGCTTAGTACAGTGCTCTGCACATAGTAAGCGCTCAATAAATACGATTGATTGATTGATTGATTGATTAGTAATAATAATGGCGTTTATTAAGCGCTTACCGCCGTCATCGCCGCTGTACCGGAGACAGATTCCGAACAAGGAGGGGTGTCTAGAGCAGTGCTAGTTTGGCTTCTGGGGTTGGACCCGATCCCGAACCCCAACTTTACCGACGAGGGTTGTGAGGCCCGGGGAAGTGAAATCATCACCATCAATCGTATTTATTGAGCGCTTACTATGTGCAGAGCACTGTACGAAGCGCTTGGGAAGTACAGATTGGCAACATCTAGAGACAGTCCCTACCCAACAGTGGGCTGACGGTCTAAAAGACTGACTTGAAATGACCTGCCCAAGGTAATAATCAATCAGTCGTATTTATTGAGCGCTTACTGTGTGCAGAGCGCTGTACTGAGCACTTGGGAAGTCCAAGTTGGCAACATCTAGAGACAGTCCCTACCCGACAGTGGGCTCACAGTCTTAATAATAATAATAATGATGGCCTTTATTAAGCGCTTACTATGTGCAAAGCACTGTTCTAAGCGCTGGGGAGTTGACAAGGTGATCAGGTTGTCCCATGGGGGGCTCACAGTCTTAATCCCCATTTTGCAGATGAGGGAACTGAGGCCCAGAGAAGTGAAGTGACTTGCCCAAAGTCACGCAGCCCACAAGTGGCGGAGTCGGGATTTGAACCCGTGACCTCCGACTCCAAAGCCCAGGCTCTTACCACTGAGCCATGCTGCTTCTCTAATAATAATGATGGCATTTATTAAGCGCTTACTATGTGCACAGCACCGTTCTAAGCGCTGGGGAGGTTACAAGGTGATCAGGTTGGCCCACGGGGGGCTCACAGTCTTCATCCCCATTTTACAGATAATAATAATGATGGCATTGATTAAGCGCTTACTATGTGCACAGCACCTTTCTAAGCGCTGGGAAGGATACAAGGTGATAATAATAATAATAATTGGCATTTGTTAAGCGCTTACTATGTGCAAAGCACTGTTCTAAGCGCTGGGGAGGTTACAAGGCGATCAGGTCGTCCCACGGGGGGCTCACAGTCTTCATCCCCATTTTACAGGTAATAATAATGATGGCATTGATTAAGTGCTTACTATGTGCACAAAGCACTGTTCTAAGCGCTGGAGAGGTTACAAGGTGATCAGGTTGTCCCACGGGGGGCTCACAGTCTTCATCCCCATTTTCCAGATGAGGGAACTGAGGCCCAGAGAAGTGAAGTGACTTGCCCAAAGTCACACAGCTGACAATTGGCGGAGCCGGGATTTGGTACTTCCCAAGCGCTTGGTACAGTGCTCTGCACACAGCAAGCGCTCAATAAATACGATTGAATGAAGGAATGAATGCATGAATATTTACTTGTACATATTTATTCTATTTATTTTATTTTGTTAAAATGTTTTGTTTTGCTGTCCGTCTCCCCCTTCTAGACTGTGAGCCCGCTGTTGGGTAGGGACCATCTCTAGATGTTGCCAACTTGGACTTCCCAAGCGCTTAGTACAGTGCTCTGCACACAGTAAGCGCTCAATAAATACAATTGAATGAATGAATGAATGAATGAATTCCGGCTCTGCCAATTGTCAGCTGTGTGACTTTGGGCAAGTCGCTTCACGTCTCTGGGCCTCAGTTCCCTCATCTGGAAAATGGGGATGAAGACTGTGAGCCCCCCGTGGGACAACCTGATCTCCTTGTAACCTCCTCAGCGCTTAGAACAGTGCTTTGCACAGAGTAAGCGCTTAACAAATGCCATTATTATTATTATTATTATTATTCGGAGTCAGAGGTCGTGGGTTCTAATTCCGGCTCCACCTCATGTCCACTGGGTGACCTTGGGCAAGCCACTTCACTTCTCTGGGCCTCAGTTCCCTCATCTGGAAAATGGGGATGAAGCTGTGAGCCCCCCATGGGACAACCTGATCTCCTTGTAACCTCCCCAGCGCTTAGAACAGTGCTTGGCACATAGTAAGCGCTTAATGAATGCCATCATCATTATTATTATTGTTATTCGGAGTCAGAGGTCGTGGGTTCCAATCCCGGCTCCGCCTCATGTCCGCCGGGTGACCTTGGGCAAGCCGCTTCACTTCTCTGGGCCTCAGTTCCCTCATCTGGAAAATGGGGATGAAGACCGTGAGCCCCACGGGGGACAACCTGATCACCTTGGATTCGATGAATTGTATTTATTGAGCTCTTACTGTGTGCAGAGCACTGTACTAAGCACTACCTGATGACCTTGGATCTGATGAATTGTATTTATTGAGCGCTTACTGTGTGCAGAGCACTGTACTAAGCACTTGTATCTACCCCAGCGCTTAGTATAGTGCTTGACACATAGTAAGCACTTAACAAATACCATTATTATTATTATTATTATTATTATTATTATTATTATTATTATTATTATTATTATTTTATGATCTGGGGGACTGGGGATGGGGCGGACACTTGCCCCTTTCCCCCAGCTAACGTAGAGCCCACCTCCCCTTCGGTCCGTGGGGCATTTGCTGAGCGCCTCTTGGGAGCCAAGCATCATGATGGTAAGCACTGTACTAAGCGCTTGTATCCATCCCAGCGCTTAGTATAGTGCTTGGCACATAGGCGCTTAACAAATACCATTATTATTATTATTATTATTATTACTATTATTATTATTATTATTATTATATTATCTGGAGGGCCAGGGATGGGGCGGATGCTTGCCCCTTCCCCCCAGCTAACGTAGAGCCCGCCTCCCCTTCAGTCTGTGGGGGATTTACTGAGCGCATCGTGATGATAATAATCATAATAATAATGATAATAATGATGATTATAATAATAATAATAATAATAATAACAATAATAATAATGGTGTTGGTTAAGAGCTTCCTATGTGGCAGGCACTGTACTAAGCGCTGGGTAGAGAAGCAGCCTGGCTTACGTTGTTGGGTAGGGACTGTCTCTCTCTGTTGCCGAATCATCCTTTCCAAGCGCTTAGTACAGTGCTCTGCACACAGTAAGTGCCCAATAAATACGACCGAATGAATGAATGGAAAGAGCCCGGGCTTGGGAGTGAGAGGACGTGGGTTCTAATCCCGCCACTCGTCAGCTGGGTGACTTTGGGCAAGTCACTTCACTTCTCTGGGCCTCGGTTCCCTCGTCTGTAAAATGGGGATGAAGACTGTGAGCCCCCCGTGGGACAACCTGATGATCTGGTATCTCCCCTGAGCGCTTAGAACAGTGCTTGGCACAAAGTAAGCGCTTAACAAATACCATTTATTATTATTATTATTATTATTATTATTATTATTATTATTATTATTATCCGGGGGGGCCGGGGATGGGGCAGACGCTTGCCACCAGCTAACGTAGAGCCTGCCTCCCCTTCAGGTCAACCTGATGACCTTGTATCTCCCCCAAGCGCTTAGAACAGTGCTTGGCACATAGTAAGCGCTTAACAAATTCATTCATTCATCCATCCAGTCGTATTTATTGAGCGCTTACTGTGTGCAGAGCACTGTACTAAGCGCTTGGGAAGTACAAGTTGGCAACATATAGAGACTGTCCCTACCCAGCAGTGGGCTCACAGTCTAGAAATGCCGTCAGCAGCGCTTAGGACAGTGCTTGGCACAAAGTAAGCGCTTATCAAATACCATTATTATTATTACTATTATTATTATTACTATTATTATCCGGGGGGGCTGGGGATGGGGCGGACGCTTGCCACCAGCTAACGTAGAGCCCGCCTCCCCTTCAGGTCAACCTGATGACCTTGTATCTCCCCCAAGCGCTTAGAACAGTGCTTGGCACATAGTAAACGCTTAACAAATTCATTCATTCATTCATTCAATCGTATTTATTGAGCGCTTACTGTGTACTAAGCGCTTGGGAAGTACAAGTTGGCAACATATAGAGACGGCCCCTACCCAACAGCGGGCTCACAGTCTAGAAATGCCATCAGCAGCGCTTAGGACAGTGCTTGGCACAAAGTAAGTGCTCATCAAATACCATTATTATTATTATTACTATTATTATCCGGGGGGCTGGGGATGGGGCGGACGCTTGCCCTTTCCCTCCAGGTAACTTAGAGCCCGCCTCCCCTTCAGGTCAATCAATCAATCAGTCATATTTATTGAGCGCTTACTGTGTGCAGAGCACTGTACTAAGCGCTAGGGAAGTACAAGTCGGCAACACATAGAGACGGTCCCTACCCAACAGCGGGTATCTCCCCCAAGCGCTTAGAACAGTGCTTGGCACATAGTAAACGCTTATCAAATTCATTCATTCATTCATTCAATCGTATTTATTGAGCGCTTAGTGTGTGCAGAGCACTGTACTAAGCGCTTGGGAAGTACAAGTCGGCAACACATAGAGACAGTCCCTACCCAACAGCGGGTATCTCCCCCAAGCGCTTAGAACAGTGCTTGGCACATAGTAAACGCTTATCAAATTCATTCATTCATTCAATCGTATTTATTGAGCGCTTAGTGTGTGCAGAGCACTGTACTAAACGCTTGGGAAGTCCAAGTTGGCAACGCATAGAGATGGTCCCTACCCAACAGTGGGCTCACAGTCTCGAGGAGCCGACACTTCTTCCGCGTGCAGAGCGCTGTGCTGAACGCTTGGGAGAGTCCAGTAGAGTTATTAGACCCGATCTTGTTTTGTTCTCCGTCTCCCCCTTCTAGACTGTGAGCCCACTGTTGGGTAGGGACCGTCTCTAGATGTTGCCAACTTGTACTTCCCAAGCGCTTAGTACAGTGCTCTGCACACAGTAAGCGCTCAATAAATACGACTGAATGAATGAAGGACCCCACAGCCGGCTGTGGGCCGGATAGCAATAATAATAATAATGATGGTATTTGTTAAGCGCTTACTCCGTGCCCAGCACTGTCCTAAGCGCTGGGGAGGATACAAGGTAATCGGGTTGTCCCGCGGGGGGGCTCACAGGCTTCATCCCCATTTTCCAGATGAGGGAACTGAGGCCCAGGGAAGTGAAGGGACTTACCCAAGGTCACACAGCTGACAGGTGGGATGAAGAAGGGGAGCGATCAGGGCGAAGCGGGAGAGGAGGAAAGAAGGGCCGACCTCCCGGAGGAGTAGCGAGCTGCTTCATTCATTCAGTCGTATTTATTGAGCGCTTACTGTGTGCAGAGCACTGTACTAAGCGCTTGGGAAGTACAATTCCGAGTTGGTATATATATATATGTTTGTGTGTGTGTGTGTATATACATATACACCTGTATGTTCATTCATTTATTCATTCATTCGTATTTATTGAGCGCTTACTGTGTGCAGAGCACTGTACTAAGCGCTTGGGAAGTACAATTCAGAGTTGGTATATATATGTGTGTGTGTGTGTGTGTGTGTGTATATATATACACCTGTGTATTCATTCATTCAGTCATATTCATTGAGCGCTTACTGTGTGCAGAGCACTGTACTAAGCGCTTGGGAAGTACAATTCAGAGTTGGGGTGTGTGTGTGTATACCTGTATATTCATTCATTCATTCATTTGTATTTATTGAGCGCTTACTGTGTGCAGAGCACTGTACTAAGCGCTTGGGAAGTACAATTCAGAGTTGGTATATATATGTGTGTGTGTGTATATATATATATATCTGTGTATTCATTCAGTCATATTTATTGAGCACTTACTGTGTGCAGAGCACTGTACTAAGCGCTTGGGAAGTACAATTCAGAGTTGGGGTATGTGTGTGTATACCTGTATATTCATTCATTCAATCGTATTTATTGAGCGCTTACTGTGTGCAGAGCACTGTACTAAGCGCTTGGGAAGTACCATTCAGAGTTGGTGTGTGTGTGTGTGTGTGTGTGTATACCTGTATATTCATTCATTCAGTCGTATTTATTGAGCACTTACTGTGTGCAGAGCACTGTACTAAGCGCTTGGGAAGTATAATTCAGAGTTGGTATATGTGTGTGTGTGTGTGTGTGTGTGTATACCTGTATATTCATTCATTCATTCAATCGTATTTATTGAGCGCTTACTGTGTGCAGAGCACTGTACTAAGCGCTTGGGAAGTACAATTCAGAGTTGGTATATATATATATATATATGTGTATATATATATATATATATATATGTATGTGTGTGTGTGTGTGTGTGTTTGTGTGTGTGTGTATATATACCTGTATATTCATTCATTCAATTGTATTTATTGAGCAATTACTGTGTGCAGAGCACTGGACTAAGAGCTTGGGAAGTACAATTCAGAGTTGGTATGTGTGTGTGTGTGTGTGTGTGTGTGTGTGCGTGTGTGTGCGTATACCTGCATATTCATTCATTCATTCATTCATTCAATCGTATTTATTGAGCGCTTACTGTGTGCAGAGCACTGTACTAAGCGCTTGGGAAGTACAATTCAGAGTTGGTGTATATATGTGTGTGTGTGTGTGTGTGTGTGTGTGTATATACCTGTACATTCATTCAATCGTATTTATTGATCGCTTACTGTGTGCAGAGCACTGTACTAAGCGCTTGGGAAGTTCAAGCTTCCCGCCCAGACTGAGCCCCCTCCTTCCTCTCCCCCTCCTCCCTCTCCCCACAGCACCTGTGCATATGTTTGGACGTATTCATTCCACTATTTATTTATTTTATTTGTCCATATTTATTCTATTTATTTTCTTTTGTTAATACGTTTTGTTTTGTCGTCCGCCTCCCCCTTCTAGACTGTGAGCCCGCGGTTGGGTAGGGACCGTCTCTAGATCAATCAATCAATCAATCAATCGTATTTATTGAGCGCTTACCGTGTGCGGAGCACTGTACTAAGCGCTTGGGAAGTCCAAGTTGGCAACATAGAGAGACGGTCCCTACCCAACAGTGGGCTAGATGCTGCCAACTTGGACTTCCCAAGCGCTTAGCGCAGTGCTCCGCACCCAGTAAGCGCTCAATAAATACGATTGAATGAATGAATGAATGAATAATAAATACCGGTGCTTAGAACAGCGCTTTGCACATAGTAAGCGCTTAACAAATGCCGTCGTTATTATTAGTCGAGTGCTCCGCACCCAGTAAGCGCTCAATAAATACGATTGATCGAATGAATGAATGAATAATAAATGCCAGTGCTTAGAACAGTGCTTTGCACATAGTAAGCGCTTAACAAATGCAGTCATTATTATTAGTCGAGTGCTCCACACCCAGTAAGCGCTCAATAAATACGATTGAATGAATGAATGAATGACTAATAAATGCCGGTGCTTAGAACAGTGCTTTGCACATACTAAACGCTTAACAAATGCCGTCACTATTATTAGTCGAGTGCTCCGCACACAGTAAGCGCTCAATAAATACGATTGAATGAATGAATGAATGAATAATCTTTTAGACTGTGAGCCCACTGTTGGGTAGGGACTGTCTCTATATGTTGCCAATTTGTACTTCCCAAGCGCTTAGTACAGTGCTCCGCACACAGTAAGCGCTCAATAAATACGATTGATTGATTGAATAATAAATGCCAGCGCTTTGAACAGCGCTTTGCACATAGTAAGCGCTTAACAAATGCCATCGTTATTATTAGTCGAGTGCTCCGCACCCAGTAAGCGCTCAATAAATACGATTGACTGACTGAATGAATGAATAATAAATGCCGGTGCTTAGAACAGCGCTTTGCACATAGTAAGCGCTTAACAAATGCCGTCATTATTATTAGTCGAGTGCTCCGCACCCTGTAAGCGCTCAATAAATACGATTGAATGAATGAATGAATGAATAATAAATGCCAGTGCTTAGAACAGCGCTTTGCACATAGTAAGCGCTTAACAAATGCCGTCATTATTAGTCGAGTGCTCTGCACCCAGTAAGCGCTCAATAAATACGATTGATTGAATGAATGAATGAATAATAAATGCCAGTGCTTAGAACAGCGCTTTGCACATAGTAAGCGCTTAACAAATGCCATCATTATTATTAGTCGAGTGCTCCGCACCCAGTAAGCGCTCAATAAATACGATTGAATGAATGAATGAATGAATAATAAATGCCGGTGCTTAGAACAGTGCTTTGCACATAGTAAGCGCTTAACAAATGCCGTCGTTATTATTAGTCGAGTGCTCCGCACCCAGTAAGCGCTCAATAGATACGATTGAATGAATGAATGAATAATAAATGCCAGTGCTTAGAACAGTGCTTTGCACATAGTAAGCGCTTAACAAATGCCGTCATTATTATTAGTCGAGTGCTCCGCACCCAGTAGGCGCTCAATAAATACAATTGAATGAATGAATGAATAATAAATGCCAGTGCTTAGAACAGTGCCTGGCACATAGTAAGCGCTTAACAAATGCCGTCATTATTATTAGTCGAGTGCTCCGCACCCAGTAAGCGCTCAATAAATACGATTGAATGAATGAATGAATGAATAGTAAATGCCGGTGCTTAGAACAGTGCTTTGCACATAGTAAGTGCTTAACAAATGCCGTCATTATCATTAAAGTGCTCCGCACCCAGTAAGCGCTCAATAAATACGATTGAATGAATGAATGAATAATAAATGCCGGTGCTTAGAACAGTGCTTTGCACATAGTAAGCGCTTAACAAATGCCGTTGTTATTATTAGTCGAGTGCTCCGCACCCTGTAAGCGCTCAATAAATACGATGGAATGAATGAATGAATGAGTAATCTTTTAGACTGTGAGCCCACTGTTGGGTAGGGACTGTCTCTATATGTTGCCAACTTGTACTTCCCAAGCGCTTAGTACAGTGCTCTGCACATAGCAAGCGCTCAATAAATACGATTGATTGATTGATTGATTGAATAATAAATGCCAGTGCTTTGAACAGCGCTTTGCACATAGTAAGCGCTTAACAAATGCCATCATTATTATTAGTCGAGTGCTCCGCACCCAGTAAGCGCTCAATAAATACGATTGAATGAATGAATGAATAATAAATGCCAGTGCTTTGAACAGCGCTTTGCACATAGTAAGCGCTTAACAAATGCCATCATTATTATTAGTCGAGTGCTCTGCACCCAGTAAGCGCCCAATAAATACGATTGAATGAATGAATGAATGAATAATAAATGCCGGTGCTTAGAACAGCGCTTTGCGCATAGTAAGCGCTTAACAAATGCTGTCATTATTATTAGTCGAGTGCTCCGCACCCAGTAAGCGCTCAATAAATACGATTGACTGACTGAATGAATGAATGAATAATAAATGCCGGCGCTTAGAACAGCGCTTTGCACATAGTAAGCGCTTAACAAATGCCATCGTTATTATTAGTCGAGTGCTCCGCACCCAATAAGCGCCCAATAAATACGATTGAATGAATGAATGAATGAATAATAATTGCCGGTGCTTAGAACAGCGCTTTGCACATAGTAAGCGCTTAACAAATGCCGTCGTTATTATTAGTCGAGTGCTCCGCACCCTGTAAGCGCTCAATAAATACTATTGACTGACTGAATGAATGAATAATAAATGCCAGTGCTTAGAACAGCGCTTTGCACATAGTAAGCGCTTAACAAATGCCGTCATTATTATTAGTCGAGTGCTCCGCACCCTGTAAGCGCTCAATAAATACGATGGAATGAATGAATGAATGAGTAATCTTTTAGACTGTGAGCCCACTGTTGGGTAGGGACTGTCTCTATATGTTGCCAACTTGTACTTCCCAAGCGCTTAGTACAGTGCTCTGCACATAGTAAGCGCTCAATAAATACGATTGATTGATTGATTGAATAATAAATGCCAGTGCTTTGAACAGCGCTTTGCACATAGTAAGCGCTTAACAAATGCCATCATTATTATTAGTCGAGTGCTCCGCACCCAGTAAGCGCTCAATAAATACGATTGAATGAATGAATGAATAATAAATGCCAGTGCTTAGAACAGTGCTTGACACATAGTAAGCGCTTAACAAATGCCATCATTATTATTAGTCGAGTGCTCTGCACCCAATAAGCGCCCAATAAATACGATTGAATGAATGAATGAATAATAAATGCCAGTGCTTAGAACAGCGCTTTGAACATAGTAAGCGCTTAACAAATGCCATCATTATTATTAGTCGAGTGCTCCGCACCCTGTAAGCGCTCAATAAATACGATTGAATGAATGAATGAATGAATAATAAATGCCAGTGCTTAGAACAGCGCTTTGCGCATAGTAAGCGCTTAACAAATGCTGTCATTATTATTAGTCGAGTGCTCCGCACCCAGTAAGCGCTCAATAAATACGATTGACTGACTGACTGAATGAATGAATAATAAATGCCGGCGCTTAGAACAGCGCTTTGCACATAGTAAGCGCTTAACAAATGCCGTCATTATTATTAGTCGAGTGCTCCGCACCCTGTAAGCGCTCAATAAATACGATTGAATGAATGAATGAATAATAAATGCCGGTGCTTAGAACAGCGCTTTGCACATAGTAAGCGCTTAACAAATGCCGTCGTTATTATTAGTCGAGTGCTCCGCACCCAGTAAGCACTCAATAAATACGATTGAATGAATGAATGAATGAATAATCTTTTAGACTGTGAGCCCACTGTTGGGTAGGGACTGTCTCTATATGTTGCCAATTTGTACTTCCCAAGCGCTTAGTACAGTGCTCTGCGCATACTAAGCGCTCGATAAATACGATTGATTGATTGAATAATAAATGCCAGTGCTTTGAACAGCGCTTTGCACATAGTAAGCGCTTAACAAATGCCATTATTATTATTAGTCGAGTGCTCCGCACCCTGTAAGTGCTCAATAAATACGATTGAATGAATAATAAATGCCAGTGCTTAGAACAGCGCTTTGCACATAGTAAGCGCTTAACAAATGCCATCATTATTATTAGTCGAGTGCTCTGCACCCTGTAAGCGCTCAATAAATACGATGGAATGAATGAATGAATAATAAATGCCAGTGCTTAGAACAGTGCTTTGCACATAGTAAGCGCTTAACAAATGCCATCATTATTATTAGTCGAGTGCTCCGCACCCAGTAGGCGCTCAATAAATACAATTGAATGAATGAATGAATAATAAATGCCAGTGCTTAGAACAGTGCCTGGCACATAGTAAGCGCTTAACAAATGCCGTCATTATTATTAGTCGAGTGCTCCGCACCCAGTAAGTGCTCAATAAATACGATTGACTGACTGACTGAATGAATGAATAATAAATGCCGGCGCTTAGAACAGCGCTTTGCACATAGTAAGCGCTTAACAAATGCCGTCATTATTATTAGAGTGCTCCGCACCCAGTAAGCGCTCAATAAATACGATTGACTGACTGACTGAATGAATGAATAATAAATGCCAGTGCTTAGAACAGCGCTTTGCACATAGTAAGCGCTTAACAAATGCCGTCATTATTATTAGTCGAGTGCTCCGCACCCTGTAAGCGCTCAATAAATACGATGGAATGAATGAATGAATGAGTAATCTTTTAGACTGTGAGCCCACTGTTGGGTAGGGACTGTCTCTATATGTTGCCAACTTGTACTTCCCAAGCGCTTAGTACAGTGCTCTGCACATAGTAAGCGCTCAATAAATACGATTGATTGATTGATTGATTGAATAATAAATGCCAGTGCTTTGAACAGCGCTTTGCACATAGTAAGCGCTTAACAGATGCCATCATTATTATTAGTCGAGTGCTCCGCACCCAGTAAGCGCTCAATAAATATGATTGAATGAATGAATGAATAATAAATGCCAGTGCTTAGAACAGTGCTTGACACATAGTAAGCGCTTAACAAATGCCATCATTATTATTAGTCGAGTGCTCTGCACCCAATAAGCGCCCAATAAATACGATTGAATGAATGAATGAATAATAAATGCCAGTGCTTAGAACAGCGCTTTGAACATAGTAAGCGCTTAACAAATGCCATCATTATTATTAGTCGAGTGCTCCGCACCCTGTAAGCGCTCAATAAATACGATTGAATGAATGAATGAATGAATAATAAATGCCAGTGCTTAGAACAGCGCTTTGCGCATAGTAAGCGCTTAACAAATGCTGTCATTATTATTAGTCGAGTGCTCCGCACCCAGTAAGCGCTCAATAAATACGATTGACTGACTGACTGAATGAATGAATAATAAATGCCGGCGCTTAGAACAGCGCTTTGCACATAGTAAGCGCTTAACAAATGCCGTCATTATTATTAGTCGAGTGCTCCGCACCCTGTAAGCGCTCAATAAATACGATTGAATGAATGAATGAATAATAAATGCCGGTGCTTAGAACAGCGCTTTGCACATAGTAAGCGCTTAACAAATGCCGTCGTTATTATTAGTCGAGTGCTCCGCACCCAGTAAGCACTCAATAAATACGATTGAATGAATGAATGAATGAATAATCTTTTAGACTGTGAGCCCACTGTTGGGTAGGGACTGTCTCTATATTTTGCCAATTTGTACTTCCCAAGCGCTTAGTACAGTGCTCTGCACATAGTAAGCGCTCAATAAATGCGATTGATTGATTGATTGATTGAATAATAAATGCCAGCGCTTAGAACAGCGCTTTGCACATAGTAAGCGCTTAACAAATGCCATCATTATTATTAGTCGAGTGCTCCGCACCCTGTAAGTGCTCAATAAATACGATTGAATGAATAATAAATGCCAGTGCTTAGAACAGCGCTTTGCACATAGTAAGCGCTTAACAAATGCCGTCATTATTATTAGTCGAGTGCTCCGCACCCAGTAGGCGCTCAATAAATACGATTGAATGAATGAATGAATAATAAATGCCAGTGCTTAGAACAGTGCCTGGCACATAGTAAGCGCTTAACAAATGCCGTCGTTATTGTTAGTCGAGTGCTCCGCACCCAGTAAGCGCCCAATAAATACGATTGAATGAATGAATGAATGAATAATAAATGCCGGTGCTTAGAACAGCGCTTTGCACATAGTAAGCGCTTAACAAATGCCGTCATTATTATTAGTCGAGTGCTCCGCACCCAGTAAGCGCTCAATAGATACGATTGAATGAATGAATGAATAATAAATGCCAGTGCTTAGAACAGTGCTTTGCACATAGTAAGCGCTTAACAAATGCCGTCATTATTATTAGTCGAGTGCTCCGCACCCAGTAGGCGCTCAATAAATACAATTGAATGAATGAATGAATAATAAATGCCAGTGCTTAGAACAGTGCCTGGCACATAGTAAGCGCTTAACAAATGCCGTCATTATTATTAGTCGAGTGCTCCGCACCCAGTAAGCGCTCAATAAATACGATTGAATGAATGAATGAATGAATAGTAAATGCCGGTGCTTAGAACAGTGCTTTGCACATAGTAAGTGCTTAACAAATGCCGTCATTATCATTAAAGTGCTCCGCACCCAGTAAGCGCTCAATAAATACGATTGAATGAATGAATGAATAATAAATGCCAGTGCTTAGAACAGCGCTTGCACATAGTAAGCGCTTAATAAATGCCATCATTATTATTAGTCGAGTGCCCTAGTAAGCGCTCCAGAGATACCGCGGGCAAGTCGCTTCTCCGGCCCTCCGTCCCCTCGCCGTCCGACCCGATTGGCTCCGGTCCAGCCCGGCGTTCAGCACAGCGCCGGGCGCGCAGGAAGCGCTTAGTAAATAGCGGGAGCACGCGCGCGTCCGGGGAGACTGACCCGTCCACCGTGTCTCTTCCGGCCCCGGCAGGGTTCTGCATGTTCGTCCTGAGCCTGGTGAAGAAACACTACCGACTCCAGTTCTACATGGTAAGGCCGGGCCGGGGCTATCGAGTCATTCATTCCAGCGTATTTATTGAGCTATTTATTGAACGCTTACTGTGTGCGGAGCACTGTACTAAGCGCTTGGGAAGTCCAAGTTGGCAACATCTGGAGACGGTGCCCACCCAACGGCGGGCTCGCGGGCTACTAGGGAAGCAGCATGGCTCGGTGGAAAGAGGATGGGCTTTGGAGTCCGAGGTCCTGGGTTCAAATCCCGGCTCCGCCAATTGTCAGCTGTGGGACTCGGGGCTGGTCGCTTCGCTTCACTTCACGAAATACGGTTGAATAAATACGATTGAATGAGTGGCAGAGAAGCAGCGTGGCTCGGTGGAAAGAGCCCGGGCTTTGGAGTCCGAGGTCCTGGGTTCAAATCCTGGCTCTGCCCGACGGTCAGCTGTGGGACTTGGGGCAAGTCACTTCACTTCACGCTGTGAAATACGGTTGAATAAATGCGATTGAATGAGTGGTAGAGAAGCAGCGTGGCTCGGTGGAAAGAGCCCGGGCTTTGGTGTCAGAGGTCCTGGGTTCAAATCCCAGCTCCGCCACTTGTCAGCTGTGTGACTTTGGGCAAGTCACTTCACTTCTCTGGGCCTCAGTTTCCTCATCTATAAAATGGAGATGAAGACTGTGAGCCCCCCGTGGGACACCTGATCACCTTGTAACCTACCCAGCGCTTAGAACAGGGCTTGGCACATAGTAAGCGCTTAACAAATACCATCATTATTATTATTATTCTTTGGGCCTCGGTTAGCTCACCTGTAAAAATGGGGATTAAAACTGTAAACCCCCCGTGGGACACCTGATCACCTTGTAACCTCCCCAGCGCTTAGAACAGTGCTTTGCACGTAGTAAGCGCTTAACAAATACCACCATTATTATTATTATTCTTTGAGCCTTGGTTACCTCACCTGTAAAAATGGGGATTAAAACTGTGAGCCCCCCCGTGGGACACCTGATCACCTTGTAACCTCTGCAGCGCTTAGAACAGTGCTTTGCACATAGTAAGCGCTTAACAAATACCATCATTATTATTATTATTATTCCCTGGGCCTCGGTTACCTAACCTGTAAAAATGGGGATTAAAACTGTAAGCCCCCCGTGGGACACTTGAT